>NC_139248.1:62767103-63125512 GCF_977018435.1 Lepisma saccharinum
CCACCAGTTTTCAATGATTTCGCACCCTGCCCTGGACTGTTCTTTGAAGACTAACGAGTCTCTGGCGTCTAGATCCATGGCGTATTCGTTTGTGATTGTCACTTCACCAATTTCTTCATATCCTCATCTTCCCAGAAAATGGCAGGAACCTCAAGTGAAATAAATCAAATCATCCATTCATTCATTCGCTTCGTCGCTGCATTTCATCTGCCACTTTTGTCTATTCGCGAAGGCATGGATGAATGATGATGGTATGATGAAATTGATGAAGGGGCATACATTCAAAATGAACACCCATGACCACGCCAGGATTAGAACCCGGCACCCTTGACGTCGTAGAACGTCGGAGGCCGTCACAGAAAAATGTTACTTGTTGCCAAAATGGGTTTACGTACCTATGTACAGTGACATTTTCAAAACATATTTTCATGTACTCGAAACGGCAAGTTCGACATAGAATGCGAATTGTGGCTTTTCATATTTAGCGTCGCTTTTCTGCCACTTCTGGCTAATCCCGACGATGAATGAGTGATGATATGATGAAACTGATGAACTCCCATGCCCGGACTGGGATTCGAACCCAGGACCCCTTGTCACATGCCAGTTCCGACGAAACAATGAAAAATGCAAGGAAGAAATGTTTCCCGAAAGCGACGATAGATGGCAGCACGCCATATAAAGAAGAGCAGAGTTCATTGTAGAAACTAGGAGCGCAGAAGAGTGATTATATATATTATAGTAAATGCAAAATAGATAAAGGAAGAGTATAAAAATTATAGAAGGAGTGAATAAAATGTTTTAAATAGCCAATTAACGCTTTCTTATTTGGAATCCTCGAATAAAGAGCCTATCCCCTGAGATTAAGATATTTCTATAGCCGTGGTAAATAACCTTTAAGTACGTACCCCCAGGGTCGTAGTTTAGTGGCGCCCATAACGTGGAGCTTTACCGTAACTTACCCACGAATGAGACGTAGTAGCACCCTGGCATTTTAGCGCGCTACGCTAACCACTCAGGGGATGGACAAAAATATGGAAAAACCATGACATCGGAACGGCTGATATAGACACAATTTTTCCACTTGAAATCGGACGCGGTGCGATATTCTTTTGTCTTGCGCCTGAGATAGGGCCCTGTCTGACTGGTAGGAGTCAACAGTTGCCAGGGGGTGCTATTCCGGCTTCCCGCGCTACGGCGGCACGTGAAGGTGTTCTGCTAGAGTGACGTCAAAAAGGGGATCCCTCAGCTGCGGGCCGCTTAATAACATGTAAAATCATACAAGTTTATCGCCTTATAGAGGCGGTTATAACTCTTGGGAAGCAATGTTTATAACATGTAGTTTTTCTTCACTGCTTTCCCGTACCTTCTCAAGTTAACTGAAGATGGCAAACGAACAAATTCATGCTGAATTCAGCAAAAAGGGAATCAATGTCTTTGGTTCTTTAACACTATTTGTCTACACTTCTACACGCAGCAATAAAGTTGGTTGGTTGGTTGATTGGTTGATTTGGTGTTTTAAGTCCACTTTATGCACAGTAAGGCTAATCGGGACTGGACCTACAGGTTAAAGTGGAATCCGAACCACCATGTGCCTTCACCGGGTATCGACCCCGGGACCCCTTGATTACGAGACACAGCAATGAAGTTAAATGATTATTAGATGAGAGTCTCATCTTGAGACGAGCACAATAGAGAACACCCGAAAAATCGTAAAGTGAAACAATTTGAAATGCCTCTGTGTGCTGGAGGGGGGTGGGAGTAGTGTCTCGTGCGCATATTTTCATGCAAATAGTTTACTAACTTAATTAATTATAGCGTGGACATAACTGCAACAGGATCGAGAGAGTAAGATTGAACGGAAAGGATTAAGTAAGTCCCTCTATATGTATATAACGGGTCTCCATGACAGCATAACGCTGTAGGAAGCCAGAGGCCCCAGTTTGAACCATAGTAAGGCATATAGCAATGTTTGTCTCATTCTCCACTCATTAGTTCATCATTCATCCTCATAGTAGCGATCAACCCAATATAAATTCGTCTTTAAATGAACGACACATACATACATATTGATTTATTATTATTTCATTTTTCTGCTACTTCTGGCTAATCGCGAAGATGAGGATGAATCGTGATAAGATGAGGCGGATGAAGGGACAATCATAAACATGTAAGGACAACACAATACGAGCCCCACCGAGGATTATACTGGCCATGAGTCCAGACGCCAGGGCCTCGCTAGTCACTAGTATGCAAAATGCAGTGGTATGAGTCCTGTCGAGTTGCATCCACGGGAAGCTCCAAAATTTCGGTGTTGTGTGCATGTGAATAAAACTATTATTATTATGAAGTTACAGTTACGCAATAATAAACGTCTAAGCCGTATAAATGTAAATATTGCCATCAGTTTCAATAATACGAATGTCTATAACAGTATCCTTCTTATTTAATTTTTATTTAACACGTAGTTTTTTTTTTGATACGGAAGAAACGTGCATCAAATTATGTCAATATATTGTACATATATTCAGGTAGTGTTGTATTTTAAAAATTTCCAGCAGTAGAATTTCAGAAACTTCTTTGCAGGGGCGACTTATTGTTGACAAGAATTAATTCAAGTTACTGCTGCATAACATAATAAGTACGAGTATATTGCAAAATCATAGACAAAATGCAGTGGGTGGAGGATGTCTATGCAATTTATCCTAGTGGGGGAATTTTCTTTAAGAGGATTTTCTTAACTAGAGAGATAGCATTCCAAAACCTTTCCCTCTTTGAGCACTGCCGCCTCTCCTGTGAAAAAATCTTGCGGTCATCCTTGTCAAATTGCGTCATTACGAGGCAAATATTTTTTTCTTAATTTTGGGTTGCTTTCCTGTAACTTTTACCTAATTGGAAGGCGAGGATGAGTAACGAATAGATGAAATTGATGGACACCCGCAAAGGGACACAATGTCCAGGCGGGACTCGAGCCTTAAACCTTCGCTGGGTAGCGAGATCGTTACTGAACCAATTAACGTTCTCATCTATTTCTATTTTGAGGGCCTCCCGGATGGCGTAGTGGTGGCGTCATCGCCTTATAATCGAGGGATCCCGGGTTCGGTACCCGGTGGAGGCACGTAGTGGTTCGGATCCCACTTTAAACTGTAGGTACAATTAGCCTCAATGTACATAAACTGGACTTAAAACGCCAAATCAATCAATCTGTTTTATTATTTCACGTCGCTTTTTGACATATAGAGCAAACTAGGGCAATTAAATGAAAATGAAAGATGAAATAGATAAGACACACAATGATACACACTAGTGTTGCCCACGAGACGAGACTTTGGCCTGTCTCGTCTCGTGGAAATGCTGTGGAATGCTGTCTCGTCTCGAAATTATTCGTTTGTCAAAGGGACACATGATCAATCTCGTCTCGTCTCGAAATTTTAAAAGCCTGTCCCGTCTCGTCCCGTGGGCAACACTAATACACACCCATGCCTCAACCAAGGTTCGCTTCGGAGTTCACAGAGCGTTACGCTAGCGATTCCTCCAGGTAAGGGATATACGATAGACGATTTGACGTACACCGAGGGGGTTCATACCTGCAGTTGGAAACATTCAAATGGAAAGTTATTTCTTCCAGTTTCCGAAAGCGACATGACTTTCATTGTTCGGTATAAGCCAACTTCGAGGCACAGATTTCTCCCAGATGTCAGAAAAATCTGCAGGTCCAGTAGTAACGATCAGGTATTCGTTTACAGAAGTGCTTGTGCTGTTTGTCTTGAATATTAAAGCGAGTAATTTTAGGTCGTATTACGTTTATTCGGTGCCTGTACCATGAATAAGCGTGCCAAAGGTAAACATTCTTGTGCTGTTGCAGAGTGTACCAATTGGGGCTTTAAGGAATCTGGCACCACATCTATTTCTATTTTGAGGGCCTCCCCGATGGCGTAGTGGTGGCGCCATCGCCTTATAATCGAGGGATTCCGGTTCGGTACCCGGTGGAGGCACGTAGTGGTTCGGATATGGAAAAAGTTATTCAATTTGAGATTGTGTTTGCATCCTTCCATGGGTCAACTGTTTCCAAACAACATAAAGTTATGGACACTCTAAAGACAGTACTTCAGTCAAAATTTCCTGAAGTTAACGAAAAGATTATTTCCCTGTATGTCAGAACAAGAACTTTTATTAGAATTCGACATTTGAATAAACTAATGAAACTCAAGTCCATGGAAGCAAGTGCAGCGAGAAAATGACGACAGTGGGTAGCATCGTCTTCAAAATCATAAGTCTCCAGGAAGGGTAAGTTGTAATGAATTTTTATTCTTACTGATATTTATTTCCGCCTCGGCCTCCACCGTATAGTGATTAACAAATCACATTGCTAAACCAAGACAGAGGCCAGGCCTATTGTTCATGTACTATTTGTTATTTGACGTCGCTTTTTTACCACTTTTGGTTAATCGCGGCGATGAGTGTTGATCACATAAAATTGATGAAAGGGCAGGCACAAAGAACAACAATGCCCACGACGTGACTCCAAGTCGGGAACTTCAGTGATGGGATTCAAAGTCGAACACGCGGTTGACCAGATTCGCCATCGAGCTGGCACGAGTTTTCTTGAATTTATTAAGGGATTACGCTTTCCCACGACATTGCATTTTATCCATTTATTATTTATTTATTATTAAATTCTAAAAAACATATTTTGGTGTTACGGTTTTTTAAACACAAATCAGTTTAGGTAGAATATTTCTGCAATTTTACCATAGTGTAAACTTTAATGTAAGCGAAAACATGTGTGCATCACTAATCAAAGATTTTCACATCTACAAAAAAAAAATATATCCAAAACCCATTTCCACCTCACTCAAGGATTATGTTAATTCAATTCAAATTGTACGCGGGTTCAGTGCCATGAATCTAACCTTTACTGAACAGAATGAGATTGGTTCATAGAATGTATCGCCGAAAATCAATTTCGCTGCTATCCCGTTGTTGCTGTTCTATTTTCATTAGATACGAGCTCCAATTACCATTTTAATCCTTCGTTTTAAAAGTTATTCAAACACAAAAATAGTTATTGGGGGTCATTTTAAAGTTGTTTTTTTTACTTCATTACTGGTGTTATAATTCATTACTGTCTTCATTTGATTTTTTTATTTTCTAAGAATTTCGGCGGGCTGCAGCCCCTTAAGCCCCCCTGCGTACGCCAGTGCTTGCCACACTCATCTAGCCTACGCTCCCATCAAATTTATCATTTCATCATTCATTTTTATTGTTGCGGTTACCCTAAATACGCAGAAAAGCGACGTCATATAACAACAGCGACAGCGACATCCTATGTATACTAGATATATAAATTATAATGAACAAATTATTAATAACAAACATCTGTGAAAATTTGAAGGTATGAAGGATAATAAGTATTGGTGTAGTAGCGAAATATTTAATACGTAAAATTGTATTTATTTACCCATACGCAACTTCAGATTTCAATGTAGGGGCGATATAAGAGGATAGTCGTGATTACTTTTTGTTAGATTTGTATAACGCCATTTATTGTAATTGCGTGCTGTAAACTTCTTCATATTATTGCCTAGGTCTTATTCCTTGCGTTTTGCTTATTATTCTGCCTCAAATGGTTAATAGAACCAAGATATGGACAATTAAAAATGAAAATATTTCCCGTAAGCTTCCATTGCTACGCGAGCCCCGCCCCTTGACAGATCCCCTTGGTCACGTCAGAGCTCGTTGCGGCTTCTGGCCAATGGGAGAGCTCCGTGTCTCGGAATGCTCTTCCTAAAATACTTCTATATTCCTTGAACAGTTGCACTGTAGATAGCGTGAAGTGCAGTTGATACTGAATCATGTCGGAGCCGACAGTGTTTCAAACAGGGCAAATTGTTGGTGCCCGCCTTGCAGGGGCCTCTGTTACCAAAGTAGCCATGTTACTTGGCGTATCCAGAGGGACCCTATCTAAGATCATGATGACATAATAGTGTGTCCGGAAAGACATCATCGATAAACCCATGCATGGACGAAAATGTACGCTGAGCGACAGAAACAGGACACTGAGGAGGATTGTGGCCATGTTTTGCATGAAGAATGGTGCAAGATCCCATTATTCACCATCCAGGACCAGTGTTGCCACAATATGAGGGCACAATTTCCCTTTCCAAGGGGCAAAATTTTCATTTTTTGGACCAATTTTTCCCTTCATCTAAGCAAATCATACAATAATAATAAGTATTAGTGGTGGTAGGAGAAGTAATTATTATTATTATTATTAGTGGTGGTGATGGAAGCAGTAGTAGTAGTATTTCCGTTGGTCCATGTCCATGTGAATGAAAAATGTTAAATTTTTCACATATATGTCACTTTCATTGCTTCCTGAACAGATGTCCCAGGTTTGGATCCTGGTAAGGAATCCATTTAATCGTTAATCCTCATCGTTACTATTATCCGAAGGTGCAGAAAAGCGATGTGCTTAACAGAAATATAAATAGATACAGGCTATATTCAAGGGAGCAGAAAAGAGAACAGAAAAAATGAATATGAAACTGGAACTTAACATAAACTGTAATAATGTTGTCAGATGTCTTAAAATTTCCCTGAAATTGTGTTATAATTCATCGAAATTCCCTTTTGCATTTTGGCTAAAATTTCGGTCCGAATTTCCCTGCAAAAGGGAAATTTCCCTTCATGTGGCAACACTGTCCAGGACTTGTATTTGTCCATTCCTCGGAGATTGCAGGCTATTTTCGAAGCTGAAGACGGTCCAGCACCTTATTAGCTACAGGATTCCGGCTTTTCTCCGCAGGTGTTGCCATATTTTTGTCCATCCCCTGTATGTGTATGTGTACATCCACAACACACACACACAATCCCCAATCCCCTCCGAATCACGTCTCCGCCTTGCAAAGCGAAATCGCGTCCTCGGCTTGTGGCAACACAGGTGCTGCCCTGAACGCAGCTCCAACGCGTTTCCACCTCTTAACAACTTTCCCTGCCCCACTAATCGACAACATTTGTTAATGTCCTTCTCCTGTCACGGTCGCTTTACACAATATTGATTGAAGGCTCGAGTTCCGCCATAAGTCTTTGCTACGTAACCAGGGGCTAACGGGTACCTTTTATTGAAGAACTCGTTCGCGAGCCCTCATCAAAATACACAAGGATATTAAAAAGAAGGAAAACAGGTGAAAAAAAAGGGCAGTAAATAAATTAATGCGGTAAAGGAAAAGCAATGACGTGGTCGTTAATTATCGAATGAGAAAAAAAAAAGAGAAGAACGTTGCACACGCATAAACACGAAGAAGGAAATGTCAGAAGCCTGTTCCATTAGAAATCATTCGTTATTTTGTTCTACTGTAATAAACGAGCTGCCTGTCACACTAAGGAAGATAAATGCAGCCGGTTGCTGTTTTTGTTCAAACCCATTTCCAGAATATATACATACAGTAGCGGACAGTGGCGTATACTGATCTGGGCTTTCTCACTATGTCACGTGGTCCTAGGCTATGAATAGCAATACATTTACCAACTCCTAAGAAATTAGGTTGTCAACTCGTAAGAAATAAGTTTGCCAACTCATAAGAAATCAGGTTGCCAACTCATAGGAAATCAGGTTGCCAACTCATAGGAAATCAGGTTGCCAACTCATAGGAAATCAGGTTGCCAACTCATAAGAAATCAGGTTGCCAACTCATAAGAAATCAGGTTGCCAACTCATAGGAAATCAGGTTGCCAACTCATAGGAAATCAGGTTGCCAACTCATAACAAATCAGGTTGCCAACTCATAGGAAATCAGGTTGCCAACTCATCAGAAATCAGGTTGCCAACTCCAAAATCAGCATCATCATTTCACTGATATGAATAACATTATTTACAATTTCCGAACATTTTCTCCTGCATTTTATTATGTATACTTTAAACTTCGTAGATAGCCTAGAATAGCTATATGCTCCTGGTGGCGGACACTACACATACCCAGGGGTTGGGAGCGCTAGAAGGCGGGTGGTGAACTCATAACCAATAATTTTTACGACATGGTGTGAAAAGGGCATCCCAGATGGAGTAGTGGTAGCGTCGTCGTGTAATCAAGGGGCCTTGGGGGTTCGATACCCGGCACATAGTGGTTCTGATCCCACTTCGAACTGTAGGTCCAGTCCGAATTAGCCTTACTGTGTATAAAGTGGACTTAAAACACCAACTCAATCAATCAATCAATGGTGTGAATAGGAAGATTGATTGATTGATTTAAAAGTTTTGGGTGCGTCGCCACGCACGGACATTTGGCACCCTTCTGTGTATGTGGGGAAGATCCCCTTATCTAAAACCCTTACCTCAAAATAAAAAATCTCCTTGGGAAGGTTAAAAATGCAAGTTGTAAATGCACCTGCATAGGAATAACACAACACATTAAAAATGGAAAGGATAGTTTAAAAATACTTCAGAAACAGTGGAAAAGGCTTGTTCTTCTCAGAAATATAAAAAATATTGGCTAAAACACTGTCGTCGTCTCCCAGCACAGAAGACAAATCGTTGGGAAGGTTGAAACCCTGCCTGGGATAAATAAAATCGTTACATTCAAGAAGAATGTGTCGAACGCTTTAAACAACGTTGCAAGTACGAAACAACGGAAGGTTCAGGTCTTGCAGCAAACGACGGCGTGTGAGACGGCTGTGTCCAATTCGGAGCCGCTTTAAGATGACTTATTTTCGGCGGGACGAATGGGACGAGGAACGCTAAGCACCAGTGATGGGCTTGATAGCTCGAAGCTTATTGCATGAAGTGTCATACATACTGGTAATACTGAAAATATACGATACTTGCTATGTGAAGGGGTGGGCGAATGTTTTGTAGCTCCCGCTACCCACGGGCGTCCGCAGGATTTTTTTCCAGGGGAGGGGGCAATCCCCTATAATAATGATGCCCCCTCAAAACATACTATTTCAGTCTGACATTATCATGTTCCTTCAACGTATTTATAATAATTAACATAAATTACTGTGTCTAAAATGAAGTTATGTATGAATTATATAATTTTCAGGTGCCCCACCCCCTCCGTTCATGAGTACAGTTAATAACAGCAGATTTCTCTTCTAAGGACGTTTTCCAAAATCCACGGGTGGACCCTGCGTCGTTCCTTAATTCACAGGTGTCCATCAAAACTTTCACCAGGTTAAACCATGACGTCATCATTTTGATCCGCCTGCAGAGCTGGGTGCAGAATGGCGTCTTCTGGCTTGTAACTTGTCTGCAAATTTTGTGCGTCCCACGTTCCACAAACTACGGCCTTCAAAAACCCTATCTAACAATTAAATGTAGAAATATATTTTGTGTTAAACTGCATAACACTTACTTGAAAATTTGCTCACACAATATCTAAAATATGTAATGAGCTGCAACTCTCGCAACAGGTTACATAAGACATGTCGTATATTAATGGCCGTTGAGCCGACCAGCCACGACAAGTGAAAAGTGACCACAGCCTAACCGCCACTGCCACCCTCACTTTCCCACCCCAAGCGACAGCTGCAGGAGTGGAATTCAACACCGAAAACATCGCACGCCATTTCAAAAACAATTCAAAGAGGAGGCAAGGTGTCCACAGACGCTGGTACTCCACATCATATTGCGCAAAGCAAGCCAAGACTCGTAACTGGTAACTGGTAACTGCAGTTAGCTTTGCGCAGTGGCGATATCGTAACCAATGAGGTCTTACCGAGGTGCGATTATTGCTATTTGAAAACTTTAACCAATACCCCGTCAAGACGACGTGAAATATCGTCGGCTATGGCAATTTTTGGACGTTCCAACGGGAACCACAATTCAATTTAAAGATCAAGTATAAGCTTATCTGTGCATAAAGCAGACTCGGAACAAAATTTCAATTTGATCTACACTATTCAAATGTTATTGGAGATAGATACCCATGAGTGTGTGAATTTTGTTATCTGTGTGTTACGGTTTAAAAGTACAGATTAACAACTAAGCAACTTTTGAGGTATTTTCACCAGGTTTTAAAGTGCGCGTGTGCAGTATATGACCCTGGTCTGTTTTCGTGGACGCACGTGGATTTTACTTGTTGGAAGTATGAAGCGTGCATTCATTTTGACGCAAGCTACCAAACCTAGTATACATATTGTAAATACAGTTAAGTACATTGACATGGACGTCCGCAGGATTTTTCCAGGGGGGCAAACAAGGCACATTTTCCCCAAAAAGAGTGTTGTTCCCTAAAAAAAAACATTGCTTAAATTTGAATTTATGGTGTTCATTCAATAATTAACACATATTATTGTGGCTAAAATGAAATTATATGTGCGAAATAAATAATTTTTGATTGACTTTTGGTGCACCACTTTCCGGACGCCCATGCCTCTACCCCTCTTCAAAGGAAGTGTTCGCCTGTGTGCGTGTATGTATATTTTGAGTTTTTAAGTCCATTTTATGCACAAGGGGCCAATCTGGACAGGGTCTATGTTTTAAAGTGGAATCCGAACATCCACCGGGAATCGAACCCAGGACTCCTTTGTTACAAGGCAACGCCCTTACCACTACCCCATGGGAGAGGCCATATATGCAAAGTTTTTTTTTTGGGGGGGGGGGAGGATAAAGTTTCCGCTACTCTTCAACTTGGTTTCGCATGGTGTTCATCGTACACACAGAACCCAAAGCGTGTCAATTGACACATATATATTTTGATTTCAATAACACGTTAACGTGCATAAATTGCAAATGATGCACCTTTTAGTGTGTCAAAATATACATAGGAATGTATTAAAGGGTATTTTTATGAGATGAAGTTCCGTGTGATGCACTAAAATGCATCAATTTGGAAGATCAGACAAGATCATTTCGAAGATAACAAAATTACACATTTAGATGTGTCAATTGATGCATTAAAAGCTGAAAGTTTGTTATCTTCGAAATGATCTTGTCTGATCTTCCAAATTGATGCATTTTAGTGCATCACACGGAACTTCATCTCATAAAAATACCCTTTAATACATTCCTATGTATATTTTGACACACTAAAAGGTGCATCATTTGCAATTTATGCACGTTAACGTGTTATTGAAATCAATATAACAGTTGGGCTGAAAAGTTCGTAGGCTAACATAGTAAAAAATATTTTTTTGACAAAATTCGATTTTATTATTCAATGTAGTTTCCTTCGAGGGCGATACAACGATTATAGCGGTCATACAATTTTTCGATGCCATTTTTATAGTACGATTTCTCTTTAGCCTCAAAATAGGCCTCAGTTTCGGCGATTACCTCTTCATCAGTGCTAAATTTCTTTCCAGCGAGCATTCTTTTAAGGTCTGCAAACAGGAAAAAGTCACTGGGGGCCAGATCTAGAGAATATGGTGGATGGGGAAGCAATTCGTAGTCTAATTCATATAATTTTGCCATCGTTTTCATTGATTTGTGTCACGGTGCATTGTCTTGATGAAACAGCACTTTTTTCTTCTTCAAATGGGGCCGTTTTTTCGTGATTTCATCCTTTAAACGCTCCAACAACGCTATGTAATAATCGCTGTTGATTGTCTGGCCCTTTTTGAGGTAATCGATGAATATAATCCCATGCGCATCCCAGAATACTGATGCCATAACCTTGCCAGCCGACTGTTGCGTCTTTCCACGCTTTGGATTCGGTTCATCACGTGCAGTCCACTGCTGACTGTCGATTGGACTCTGGAGTGTAGTTATGGAGCCATGTTTCATCCATTGTAATATATCGACGGAAAAATTCGTGTTTATTACGGTTGAATATCGCTAAACATTGCTCCGAATCATCAAAACGTTGTTGCTTTTGATCGATTGTGAGCACGCGCGGCACCCATTTTGCACACAGCTTTCGCATGTTCAAATATTCATGCACAATATGTCCAACACGTTCCTTTGATATTTTTAAAGTCTCAGCTATCTCGATCAACTTCACTTTACGATCATTTAAAATTATTTTGTGGACTTTTTTGATGTTTTCGTCGGTAACAGCCTCTTTGGGGCGTCCACTGCGTGCATCGTCTTCGATGCTCATTTCGCCTCGTTTAAATTTAGCAAACCACTTCTCAACGGTTGATTTTCCTGGTGCAGAGTCCGAATAATTTTTATCAAGCCAAGCCTTGGCTTCAACAGTATTTTTTTTCGCCAAAAAGCAATGCTTTATTAACACACGAAATTCTTTTTTATCCATTTTTCACAATAACGAAAGCTGCTTCACTCACAATGCTATATCTCACGAACTAATTATCCGGCAGCTGTGAAATTTATACACGTATCTTTTGAAGGTTAGTACTAAGTAAAAATCACATGGATTTAATTCTAGTAACGCCATCTATGAGTCAGCCTACGAACTTTTCAGCCCAACTGTTATATATGTGTGTCAATTGACACGTTATGGGTTCTGTGTTTAAGAATGTACTCAAAATGTTGTGGTATTATCATAAGTGATCCTGCACCAACTCGCACAATTTCTTTCGTTAAAATAAAATATTTTTATTCTCACTTAGAAAAAAGTGCCGATGCGATATACCGTTGCGTACGGTCAGAAAACAAAGCACTGTACTCACACACCCAACGTCGCTCTTCTGCAACTTTTGGCTAATCGCGAAGATGAGGATGAGTGATGATATGATGAAATTGATGAAGGGACACTCATAAAGAACACCCATGCACAGGCCGAGATTCGAACCTTGGACCCCTAGTGTCGTAGCGCGCTGTGATAACCACTCTGCCACGGACGTCCGCGCGTGTGTGTGACTGCTACTCGAGAGACCCAGCTTCTCTTCAGATGGGACTTTTTCCAAGATCCTTGCATTGAGTAGCTCTGAAGAATCCCACTTCCCTCCTCCATAGCACTCCATATTACTTAGAGTCATGTTGCATCGTACAGATATATACATATATGCAAGTACGTATATACATATACAGGGTGGGTCAAAAGTCCGGTCCCATAGGAGAACTCTGTTACTAGTGCACATAGCGAGAAATGGAAAGAAGACTGGTTGATTTCGTGTTTTAAGTCCACTTTATGCACAGTAAGGCTAATCGGGATCGGAACAAGAGTTTAAAGTGGCATCCGTACCTTTATGTGCCTCCGCCGGGTATCGAACCAGGGATCCAATGATTACAAGGCGACGACGCTACCACTGCGCCATCGGAGGCGCCCTGGAAAGAGGGGAAAGTTGTTGGAAATATGTGGGTTTCAATCTAAAATGCTTAAATTTTCAACGTAGCATGCACAATTGAGGTTGTATCATTAGTGCGAACTTCCACGATAGCCGCAAACGCCATGTTGCTACATGCTTCGTCCGGACTGTATGTCGTGGTAATACTGTACCGTACATACATACATAAAAGGTTTTGCCGTGTAGCATTGCTAAACTTTCACAATACATATAGCCCATTTATAAATATAACAAATCGTATATTAAGCGATCAGTTCGTCTAAAGTTTTCTAACAAACATTTTGTAGCCTTACAAGATATACAATACTATTGTTTACTTCGAGAATTATTAAGACTTTCAACTTGCCGTTATTCACAAAAAGAATTTGAGTCTTTTTACAAAACTACTATTTTTTATTTTTTACAAAACTAGATTTATTAATATATTATTGAAGTTTGCACTATTTGGAATATTTCTGAAAAAAACAAACGGAAGTTGATAGGTGCCACCGTTCCCGAGATATATCAAATCAAAAATATCCAATATGGTGGACTCTTTTCAAGATGGCAGCCGTCAGAACGCTGATGGTGATTGGCTACTCGACTGAACATATCTTATGTGGTACAACAATTAATTCTACCAAGTCTCTTGCTTCTATTAAAAAGTCAATGATTACGGACTTAACAGTCGGATTCTGATAAAGGGACACTTTTTGGTACTACCCTCCAATTAGAGACACATTTTATGGTGTACCCTTCAATAAAATACATTAAACCTTATATCGTTTTAAAGCTTATAAAATAGGCTACAACTTTTATTCGAAACAATTTCT
The DNA here is from genome assembly GCF_977018435.1 of Lepisma saccharinum. Lineage (NCBI taxonomy): Eukaryota > Metazoa > Arthropoda > Insecta > Zygentoma > Lepismatidae > Lepisma > Lepisma saccharinum. Next base: position 62,781,104 of record NC_139248.1, read on the forward strand.
TGTCATTTAATTTGTTCAAAAGTTGAAAGGCAAAAACTTTGAAAAGTACTAGAAAAATTTTACTCTTTGACGATTATTTTTTAAATTACGGCAAAACCACCGACAGCATCAAACAATTAAACAGAATCTTTTTTGTAGCCCATCTAATGAGGATTATGATTAAAAAAAGATTACCTGTCTACAGTGATTGGTTACGGAGATATGGGTCAATAACTGAGAGTTTGAAAAATTGATGCTGGGCGGGGGGGGGGGGGGGCGCTGGGGGGAATGCACCGCGAGGAGGGATTTTGCACTACTAGTAGTGTTCTAACAACTGACCAAAATTCAGCTTTTACGGAACTATTCCCGACATTTTTTTTGTCCTTCATTGACTGGGCTACGAACTGACCTTCAAAATAAACTGTTCAGAATGCATCACAGATGTGAAGTGAATAATTATTCTTATGAGATACAATGTAAAATGTTTTATGTTCATATTGATTTTATTATTTATAATAATAATAATTTGCACTCACCGTGTGCTGTATATACAGGGTGACCGAAAGAGAACTCCGGCGTTTTGAATTCAAGTTATTTTATTACATTCTGGATCATACGTGTATGTAACGTGTTTTATGGCTGTACTGTATTCAAAGTTTTATTACCATTAGTGTAATTCAGCCCTGACATCAAGCCGATACTCCACTTCGGTCCACACTCGGGTGAGCATATCTACAGGGATTTCATTCAGGGTTGTTAAAGGTTCGGAAGCACATTAATTGGATTTCGTAACAGGACCGGAACCTTTTCTCTCGCACAATTTAAATTCGGTCCAAGTTGCGTAATGTTTCATTTCGGAACTTTTACCTTATTTAATCTGATCCGGAAAAAAATGTTCCTGGACCGTTTAAATTGATCTGGAAAAAGGTTCCTGGACCGAAATGTTATCTTTCCTGGACCAGAATTGAATTGTTTTAAAATTCTTGGACCTTTTAACAACCCTAATTTTATCTATGGTTGCGGTTATTCTTTGGCGCAGGTTTTCAAGTGACTTAATTTTTTTTCATGATACATGTCTTTTGCATATGAAAGAAAAAATCATTGGCGTTAAATCGGGATTTCGCGGTGGCCAAGGAATAGAGTCTGCTTCGGCTATCCATTTTCCTGGGAAGCGGTTACACGGCTTGTATACAGCCATGTGATGTTGCTGCTATCTGGTGAGGAATGTGTGAAGTAAAACTTGCTTGTCGCTAAAAAAAACATTGTATGCTGCAACACAAATAATACATTAGTGCTTGAAACTCCTTGGTTCCTTTTGGAACACCCTGTATTCAAAGAAACATACCCATGCCAAGAGAAGGTTAAACGGATCATGGCCATTGTTCATACACGTTTCTGATGACGTTGTAAATGCTAATTACTGGAACTCCGCACTTCACTCCGTACAGTTCCCAAGAATCATGCTATTTCGTTTTTTATTATTGTTATTATCATTCCTTGCCTTCTCCCCTCCCCGCTCCGTTTTTCCTCATTTCGCCTCCAGCAAGCGTCCAGGTTGATTTATTGCACGTAATTGCCGCAGTGTGTTATTTCCTCCCGAGGATGTGTTTGCGTGCTGTCTGCCCTCTTCATGTTGCAAAAGATCCCGACACTCCTTTCTAGGATTGCAGCAACCGAATGGCAGGCAGTGTTTCCAACTTATGACTAATTCCATCAGAGGAAAATTTCTCATCAGGGTGGAAAAATCAGATGCAATATTTCTTGTAGAGGGAAATATTATTGTTTCCCATAAGGGGAAGCGTGACAGTTTCAATGACACATTTAATGGCGTACCGAAGGGGGATTGGGGGGCTCATAACCTCCCCGTTTAGCCCAGTATTCCTAAGAGAAATAACATCAAAAAGAGGAAGAGATAAGAGAATTAGGGCTGACTAAGAAAGTAGACTATACATAACTCCCCTCCCCCTTGCAAAATCCTCAGCACGCCACTGATTACATCTACAAAATGGCTTAGATTGAGAATGTGTGGGAGCTCTACCACCACATCGCCCGTATGACTAACGAGGCGCTGGCGTCTCTGCTCACGGTCAGTATAATCCTGTGTGGGGTGTGTGTTGTGCTCTGTCCACGTGTGTCTGTGACCGACTCTTCATCCATTTTAACTTATCATCATTCATCTCCATCGTGTCGATTAGCCAAAAGTGGCAGAAAAGCGACGAGAAATAAACGAAACCCATCAATACAATGTGCAGGGTCAGGTTGAAGAATTGAAACCAATTGTTGCATCGATTGCACATGGTTTTGCAGAGAGGGACACAATCTATAATTCTTTTGTATTCTTTGGATGACTTTTCAAAAGCTAACTTCGAATTTTCAATACCATCACTTTCTTTCATTATCTGGGAGCAGCCGCTTCATTCCGCAGAAATTCCCTCAGTTGGGTAAAAATTTCCCCTTTGTTGTAAAAATTTCCCTTTTTCAAAGTAAAATTCCCTTTCTAAAGAAAATATTCCCTCTGCTAACTATAGGAAAATACTTATCAATTCATAGTTTCTTAAGATAGGCCAGCTCGTTCAAGAATCAACAACCAGAGAAATATCGACCTAACATCACCATACCTGGGGAAGTTAATGAAACGCACGCCAGCTGGCAACACTGCCCTTCAAGCGTCAAGTGCGGGCGCCAATCACGAATTTCGACCACGTCTTAGGCGGAAAGGTACACGTCACGTCAGAACCCGCACATTAAACCGGAGAGTAATTGGCTGTTCTGCCACTCACCGCCAGGGAAAAATTACAGACTGGTCTATTAAGCACTTAAGGCTCATCTATTACAGCAAACCTGTTAATAAGGCAGTGCGGTGACCCTAATATCCTTCTGGGCCGCTTGGCGGCGCCTCTGTGCTCGGGACCAGGGGCGACCTCTTCTGTTGTAGAAAGCAACACCTGAAACAGAACTTGTTTCTGTCCGATCGCCTTGATCCTTAATTACAATGTGGAGTTCCCGTGACTGACGTGGTAGTTAAACAAGGAAGTGACGTGGTCTTCTTAAAAAAAAGTACAATTTTTTTCAAGTATAGTGAGTTCGTAAAGTCCTGTAGGTTTCAAAAAAGCTATAATTTTAAAGTAATATATTTATTACAACGAAAATTTTTAAAAAATGTTCTGCAACACTGCTGAATGACGTGTGCGCAGGCGATCACGTGATTCCAGATGGCGACGATGCAAGAAAAAGAGGACCCACACCTTGGCCCGCAAGGAAACCAGACCTTACGCCTTGCGATTACTGGTTGTGAGGACACAAGTGTTTGTACAGAAACAGACAGATCTTCACGACTTGAACTTCAAGGTATAGTCCACGCGTTTGCTTCGTTAACGTCGAAGAACTGAAGAATGCCGCCGCCACAAACGTGGGTTGGGATAAATACCGGGCGAGTTGTTTTCGTCCAATCACACTCAACCTTCAGCCAATGGGCGCAGCTGTCATTCTGCTCGTCTACATCACGTGGAGTCTCAGTCACATGACTGCGGATACGCTGTTTCCGTACTATGCAACTTCAATGTGGAGACCGTGGGAAGGCGGAGAGACAAGGTGGCGTGGAGTAGATGTGTGGCAACACTGCGCGTTGAATGTGATTGTTGCAGCTGGTGGGTGCACTCCGTGGAGTTCAAAGCCAAGCGGTCATTAACGTAGCCAGCGCGTCGACTATACGTGAGGTGATTCACAACATTTCAGACGAGCGCCGTCAGAACGCAATTCTCGAATTCAAACGAAGATTGCAAGTGTGTTTGGACGTGAATGGTGCCCGGCTGGAGATCTGGCCGTGAACCAAACCACATAAAACATTAATTTTAAAGTTTCCTCTGTGTAACAAATAATTTTTCGATTTAATAAACCTATTACTTTAAAAGTTATAGGTTTCTAGAATCCTGCAGGACTTCTAAAACACACTGTACTGATGTTGGTGTTCATTCCACTGAGATCCAGTCCTGATTAGCCTATATCAGCATAAAGTGGACTTACATTCTGTCTCGGGAATCTGTGGAGCAACGGTAGAGAAGAGATAAAGCGAGTGGGCGGAGCAAAGCAGTGCAAACGGCTGGTATAGCTGCTGCTGCGTTTTCACCGCCGTACGATCACTTCTCCCTCTCACGCTCATTGGTCGAGCCGTCTCGCGTCACTACTTGGGCAGAGACTTGTTTTGTAGGCTTGCTCCAGAGACTCCCGGGATAGAGCCTACGTAGACTATGGCAAAGCTATAGGTCAAGTACTGGTGTTGATTATGCTGCTCTCATGTTAAAAGAGTGCCGAACTCGTATTTGAAAAACGATGAGCTCAAATCCGGTGCCTGACCATCGTAATTAAGTTTTCTTGTTTCTTGTACCGTAAATGAAGGTCCAATGAATTTCAGCCCCTTCTCCCACAATGTCCTCGTCTTTAAAATAATGCAACTTATGAACGGAGGGCAGTGGCGACGATTAGGGGTCTAGGGGGGCAAACCGGTTGCCCCCGCATATGAATGTCGAGGAACGACAGTAGCGCTATAGTTGGGAGGTCCTCGAAACTTCAGAACTCGTAGGAAGAGGTCTTTCGGCAAATTCTCGTCTTTTTTAAAAAAAATAGTGCGATTTGCTTGGAAAATACTGGAAAAACAATTGGAGTGTTCTATATAATTTCACGACACTCAGATCCACAGCAGTGAATCTATCTCACTAATATTTTAAAATTCTTCAAACACCCAACTTAGAGCTGTTTTTGACTTCCACTTAATGCAATTTTTAATATTTCTTGTCCTCCAAACCAGCACCCCAAATCGAATTTTAAAAACATTACATATATTCGTGTATCCTTCTAGAAAAGCTTTGCAGAGTATCACAGCAATTGAATTGGAAGATTTTTTCAAAGAAAGGAGATACCGTTTTCAGCTGTTGAGACAAAGTGCAACCGAGCCTTAATGCTAAGCCTTGTCCACCAAGAATGTAAACTGTCATTGCCCCCCAATTTTAGCACCCCGTCGCCGCTACTGACGGAGGCGACACGATGCACGTTATTGCGAAAACGTCCAAGATTATCGTCACTCCGATGTGAAAGGTTGCATTTATTCACGAAGGCTCGTTTCGCTTCGGTCTGAAAGCTCACACCAAGTCACTCAGGGCAGCACAAAAGTAAGATCCCCCTCCCCCCTTTGGTACCTAGCTCACACCTGTAAATTAGCTTACAGCTATTGCTAAAAGCACATATCTCTAAGATACATGACAGGCTGTACACATTTCATTATTTATTTCCATAAAATGTTGCGTTCCTCACCTCTCCTTGCACAGCTGTGGCCCTCCTACCTAAGCATAGTGAAAAGTGTTCAACATTCTCATTATATCTTCACATAACAGACAACCAGAATACCACACACGAACTGTCGACATGGTTATTGACTGGCCAGAGTCTTCTTTTAAAAAGATATCCGAGGCATGGACGTCGCAGAAAAACCTCCGAAACAGGTGTGTGAGGGGAGCGATATTTCATGTCGTAACGACATGTTTGCGAGCGCAAATTTCCTTTGCAGTTTCCAAAACACGAACAGCTGCGCATTTGTACAGCTGTGCCTATAAAAAGCGCTATCTGTCAGTGAATTCTTGGCTGCAGGAATCCGATAATACCGTTATACTAGTTACTTGTTCTTGTTTTACAGCTTCCTTTGAGCGTTTACGCCCGCCCTTTCGCTACAGTGTTTCCAACCGCCTAAACGGAAATGGCGCTATTTAGAGATTAAATTCGTAAATCAAAACAAGTTAATTCGTCTAGGCTCATACAATAATAGTAAGAGACTGATCAGTAATATATCGATATCGATTTGATTTATCACTAAAAATTGCAGATAATAATAAGAATTAAATAGCTGGGGCTGCGACCTTCACGTCGGGTTGTTTGATTGCTACAACGCCTAGGGCCTCGGTTTCAAAACCTTGACCTGGCCATGGGTGTTCTTTGTGAGTGTCCCTTCATCTATTTCATCATATCATCACTCATCCTCATCGTCGCGATTAGCCAAAAGTTGTAGAAAGTGCTAAACACAAGAAACTCTAATTTATTTCTTGTTCTAGTATGGTCATCATAAAACACACTAGAATATGTGTGGGATATGATGTGGGATAAGCCTTAAACACGTAAGGTTATGAAAATTAAAGTTGCAGAATTACTAACGCACATTTTACACTAGTTTTTATTGAAATATTGAGAAGATATATTGCAAATTGAAATATTTGGTGATCACGGGCTACCCCCGCACACCCATAACAAACGCCACTGGTCACGAATGATTTTGGTGTTCTGGTCCTCCATTTATTCCTTTCGTTGTCATCAATACGACTTTCTTTGTGTTGTTGTGGTCCGATAGTACTTTCTCACACCCATAGTTCCGTAAATATTACTTTCCTTTTGGCCGCGTGTTTCCAGCGTCTAATTTACTTGTGTGATCTTCAGCGTGATATTGTAAAGTATTGTTTCGTTTACACCCATAGCCGGGACGGCCTAGAAACCCGGGGCGAAGACAGCCTTTATGGCAGTGACCCTCTGTTGCCGCGTTTACCTACGAAGGAACTAGAGGTCAACAACCAATTAGGCCTCCTGCTTGGGCAAGAAACGGCCAGCAGGGAAATATGATTTTGTCAAGATAACAGTTCTGCACTGTGATTGCACACCGGTTCCCGCGTCGGTAGAGGAATAGTTTATACAGAGTGTTCCATAAAATTGTGACAAATTTGGAAACATGTCTTATGGCTAGAAACAACAAGAAGAGTAAGACAGAGTATTTCTTATGGAGCACTCTTTTCGTCCTCTAATTGTACTCTTCCTGCACGACGTTGTTTGTATTTCCCACATGATATTCGTAAAAGTACTTTTTGTTACAATATTTTCCATATTCAACTTCACACACACTTACATTTCTTAAAATTTCCAAAAAGCTTCCTTCATCTTCATTTTGACAATAAAATTACCGTTACATCCTTCCAGACTGAAAAAAAAATTGCTATAATTAGGGAATCGTTTCTATGTACACTCACAGGCAATAAAAATGGGACACCTATATCTTGAAGTACTCTCTTCCCCGCAAGGCAATCTACGGGTTGCCTAACCCTACGGCGATAAGTGGATTTTAATAGCAAAATTTCAATGGCACGTTCTATAACGTAGTGCAGGGATGTGAGTATTTCAAGATGTAGGTGTCCCACTTTGATTGTCGCTGACTGTACGTTAACGTATACATTTATATTCTACTAGAACCTCCAAATGACGTAGTGGTAACGTCGTTGCCTTGTAATCAAGAGGTTTCGGGTTTGATACCCGGTGGAGACACATGGCACAGTGGTTCGGATCCCACTTTAAACTGTAGGTCCAGTCCCGATTAGCCTTTCTGTTCATAATGTCTTCATAATCAATCATATTTCTGCTTTCTGTTTGAAAATGTTGTTTCAACATGCACTATAACACATTGATATTCCAAATAGTGCGAATCATACCTGGACGCTAACTGGACAACACATGAAAAGATTCAAGTACAAGCGAACCAAGTTTAGAGCAATAACGCCCCAGCTGGCAACACTGTCGTCCTCCCACTTCGAGCGCGGACCTACACGAAACAGGTTTCTGTCGTCGTTAACCGCAATTCCTATCGCAAAACGAACGATAAATTAATCACCCAGCTCATGCTTGTCACGGATAGACGTTGTATAAATCCTGACAAGACATTTGTTCTTGTCATTTGTTGAATTCCTCTCCTTCTTGGCGTACAATCTTCATCACTTCGAAACCCACCCAAAGGGGAAAGGGGGGGAGGGGAAACTTGCTTTTCATCATGTTGCGAGGAGTTAATTTTTATTCTCTGACATATTTAATTGCCTCATTACTCCTATGCCGGTATTACGAAAGAAAAATACTTGTATCACCAGTTTCCTTTCCCGAACATGTTTTTTTTTGTATTGTTATTCGTATTTATTCCTGTGACGCGGACCGTGATGAAAACAAGGCCGTTCACTCAAGACGCCATGTTGTTTTCCTTGTTTTTACATTGAGGTACAACGTTTTGGACTCCCATTCTGCTTGCTAGGCTAACGTTTGCAATGAGCGCAGTTCCCGCAACTTTACTGTGATAACACCGTGATATCTACTGATTTTTTACCGTACGTTCATTCTGCAGTATTTTCACCGTAAATAAGAGAAATTATAAAGCACTCAATCTAACTTCCAAATTGCAAGGAAACAGGATTGTTGTACCATTGTGACCATCTTTCACCCTTGTAAGTATACGAGGTTAAGTCCCTTATCCAGAACTCTTTTTAAAAAGGGCGTAAAGGGCCCCTTGAGAAACGTTACAAGAAGGGTGGATAAAAGTCATGATTATTATTCAAAAAATCATTCTTGATAATTTATTAAAATCGATTAAAAAAACACGCTTAAAATTGCTTGTATGTTTTTTGGCACCGTACATACACATCTTTTTTCATAGAAAGGTTTTTCCTGGAAACGGCCCTGCAAAGTATTTGAACAGTTTTATTAAAGCAAATTATGTAAATATACATTTTCCTGTTTCTGACACTGTATATATGAACCTAAGATGGAAATGTTTATTGAGTGTGTTAATAAAATCATAATAATTTCAGTTACTTTGCTTTGAGCGAAAATACGTAAAACATTCTGGATGTATTATATAATTGTAACTTATAATATTTTTTACACTCTTTGTAGCTGAAATTTAGTGATTTTTTAAATGATAGTTTGCAAAATATAAGCTGCTATGTTTATTTACAGCTTAATGATAATGAGGCTGAAAGGGCCCGGATTTTGACGACATTTCATCTTTTAACTTGTGCAACGTAGACATTGCTAACTAGTACAGAAATCCTGAACACCCTCCTCAGGTTGAAGAAATGTAATTTTTTTTGTGGGTCATTTTTTACAATTTTTTATTTTTCGGTAATTTTTTTAAAATTTTGTCATTTTTAACTTTTTTTTAAAAAATTTGCTTCATTTTAGGTCATTTTTTTAAAAAACAAACAATTGTGTCATTGCATGCTGAAATATAAGAAGTTCAACAATTCCTGTTTTGTCTGAATGTTATCTTGCGGTACTTACTCTGTGTTTAACTACCAGCGCAACAAAGCCTGTCTGAAAATCCCGAAATGCAACATTGTCGAGCTTCTTATTCACAGTCCGTACAACACACCAAGGTGAAGAAGCAATTGTTAAATTGTTTGTCTTGGAATATATATACTATTTTCAGTAAGCAGATTGAGTTTTGTACGAATTTTTCGGTCATTTTTCAAAGATTTTAGGTCATTTTACAGGATTTTTGTTGTCATTTTAAACGTCATTTTTCAAAGATTTTCAGGTTAGCAAAATCCGGGGAAGAAGAATTCGAATTTATAGCATGTTATTTATTAGTTGTCATAGTAACCACGTGTTACATGTACGTGAATGGCTTCCAGGCATTAAAGTTATGTCGGTATAATTTGTACCTCAGTATTTTGTATGTCTTGTGTAAGTGTAGATAAGAAATCACACACACAACAAGGCTTACATCTATGGCGTAGTCTGTAGGACAGCGTTGACTCATGTGATTCAAAAATCTCTTTCATGGAATTTAATAAAGCCACATTAGAAGACCCAATGTTAAACCAAATAATTCTCTTTGTCAAACATGGTTGGCCAAATCGATTATCTGCAGAAGATATTCAATCCGGATTGGGTGTTTTTCGAGCGACGACGTCTTCTAACTGTGGAGAATGATTACGTTAGTTGGATGGGAAAGATTGTTGGACCATCCACATTACGTGAAAAGTTATTGAAATTACTACATTCTAATCATGCAGCATCCCGTGTTATGGAAGATGCAGCTTCGTCAATATACTGGTGGCCAAAGATGCTCAAGGACGTACACAAATATGTTGATAATTGTAATATTTGTCAATCGGAAAGGAGGAAAGTAAGAAAAGGCCCTATAAATGAGTGGCCAGAAGCTTCGGAGGAAATACATTTCTTATTCTAGTCGACGCATTCAGTAAATGGGTTGACATATGGCCAGTTCGTTCTCTGGATTCGGCGGAAACCATACGTTGGATATTACTATCTCCTTCTTATTTGGGTCTACCAGACAATATTGTGGCCCTGCGTTTAGTAGCCTAACTTTCCAGAACTTCTGTTCGCAATACGGAATAAGGCACATAACCATACCTCCGTACCATAGTCCGAGTAACGGAATGGCAAAGAGATATATTCGCATCGTTAAAGATCATTTGAGAAAATTGGTATTCTTACACCCCAATTTGAGTTCATTACAAATGGACGCGAGGATCGCGGAAGTTCTGTTTTTTGAGAAATTCCAGATTAGGAGAAACTCACAGTTTGCTTTCTGCTTCCGTGTTGGGATTTCAACCAAGACTCTTTTGGATGGTAACAGATATGACTGAGCGGGAAAGGCGAGTGGATTGCCCACCATTTCGTGGATCACGGCGGGGCCGAGTTGAGAGGAAGAGACTTGACAAAACTTATCTTACATATCTTCCGAATGATCCACTCTGGATGCAGACCCCGAAGCTAAATTCGCCGAAGCATGTACCAGGAATGGTATTGTCTACAGTTGGCAACAGCCTAATATACCTAGTCTTACCATAAATACTGTCACAAAGTTTTAAGTAAATTGACACAAAATGCTGAGAGATATTTTAATATCCTAATAACATTACTGAAATGGATGCATGACAAATCAAAATCACAAATCATATATTCAAAATGGCCACCCTTAGCACGCACACATTCCGTAAGACTTTGTGGCCACGCATCAATTGAATTACGCAACACATCGACTGGAATATGAGCAACTGCCTTCAGAAGAGACCGACCGCTTTAAACTGTCAATATTGGGATGTCTCTTCTTACAAGCCATCTCCTGAAGCTTTGACCACAATTTGTAGTCCAAAGGGTATAGGTCCGGACTTGCAGAAGGCCAATCTGAAGTGGAAATGAAGTCTGGAACATTTGCTATGAGGGCACGCTCCATTTCTGTGAAAAAGGGGTAAAAACATCAGCCAAAGTGTACCAGCAGACAGTGCTTGAGAGACTAGTCAAGACTCTCAACAACACTGTCTTCCATGGTAAGAACTGGAGCTTCCAGCAGGATTCAGCCCCAGCATATGAGGCCCGAACAACACAGCAGTGGCTGGAGGCAAATGTTCCAGACTTCATTTCCACTTCGGATTGTCCTTCTGCAAGTCCGGACCTATACCCTTTGGACTACAAATTGTGGTCTAAATTTCAGGAGATGGCTTGCAAGAAGAGACATCCCAATATTGAAAGTTTAAAGCGGTCTCTCTTGAAGGCAGTTGCTCATTTTCCAGTCGATGTGTTGCGTAATTCAATTGATGCGTGGCCACAAAGTCTTACGGAATGTGTGCGTGCTAAGGGTGGCCATTTTGAATATTGATTTGTGATTTGATTTGTCATGCATCTTTTTCAGTAATGTTATTAGGATATTAAAATATCTCTCAGCATTTTGTGTCAATTTACTTAAAACTTTGTGACAGTATTTATGGTAAGACTAGGTATAAAGTGCAGTTGTTCGACGGATCGACACGAAAGGTACACGTCAGGTGGCTAAGAAAAGGTGACTGGACCAAACCACTCATCAACAGATCTACCTGATCCAAACCTCGAATGAACACCAGCAGGACAGCCTGAGGATGCAGAGGGAATAGATAACAAAAACCAACGAAATACAGACGCTGGACACGTACCACTCCGAAGATCGCATAAACTTAGAAGAAATCCAGATAGATATGGGCAGACCAGTGCATAAAACAAAAAAAGAAGATTCCTGGTGGAAATGAAAGACACATGACAGGAAGAAGAAGAATTCGTATTTATAGCATGTTATTTATTAGTTGTCATAGTAACTAGGTGTTACACGTACGTGAACGGCTTCCAGGCATTAAAGTTATGTCGTTTTAATTTGAACCTACGTATGTTGTATGTCTTGTGTAAGTATAGACAAGAAATGACACACACAACAAGGCTTACAACATTATTAGTATTTTGTATATTATTCTACACAAAACTTTTGCCATTTTTGCCTGTAAAAATATTGAGTTTTAAATCAAGAGAAATGTAAGTGTGTTGACAGTTTACATATTATCATACATTTCCTTTCGTATGAGCTTCACCACATCGGAACACATATTCTGATTCCTTTTGTAATGCCACCCTATTTTTTCTTCTTTTTTTAGCAGTCTCTTGCTTGGTTTGGCGAGAGAGAGAGATCCGCGGCTTCTCAGGCAAGTCACACTGGTTTGGGTGCTCTTTTTGTTGTTTTTCTTTTTTGTGGGTGTATTAGTGTGTGTGTGTGTGTGTGTGTGTGTGTGTGTGTGTGTGTGTGTGTGTGTGTGTGTGTGTTAGAGCCACTGGACAAGGCTACAAAAAACCGGCAACATTGCAAGGACACGGGGGAAGTTTTGGCGTCTTTGGGGAAGGACAGGACACACGGAGAGAGAGGTGACAGGAGTGAGGGTGTGACTGTGAGAAGGTCTGGAAAAACTCTCTGTATGTGCGTACAGGAACGTCAGCCACCAAAGTAGGTGAAGTGCGATTGGTGGACAGATGACAGCACCATACAGCGAGAGGAGCTGTGTTTTGATCTTGTGTAAATTGAACTACTTCCGTGTGTTTACTGAACAATACCTAAAACAAATCACATGTCGCCGGAACATCAGGCAGGCTAGGGGAAGTAAAAGGAATCCGCGATCTGGAGCCGTGGCCAGTGCCCCCTTTATCCCCTCCAACAACGGACAAAAACCACCCTCTTTAATTTAAAGTAGGATCAGTGCGTGTGAGAAAGTGCACCGCATAAGTGACGACAAAAGTTAAGGGATCCCGACAAACATGTATTTATGGCCATAAGTTACATAAGGGTTACTTAGTACTTATGTCTGTGTTGTATGAGCCGGATTATTATATATATATTTTTTTTCTTATAATCAATAATATTCTTTTCATGTTCAGAGCAAAATTCACGTTCTTCACATATTGCCCCCCACACTTTCTTTTCCTTTCTTAAGAACCCAATTGTGTTCATTGATTACGAGATTAATGTACTTTCAGTCAAAGTGATTCTGATATGTACATATTCCTTATCTACATTATTCTATAATTTATTTATTTAACCTTTAAGTGGGTATGTGTGTGGGGTGGCCTCAACACGCCAGGTCTAAAAATTGTTTAAAAAAATAGTCTTATAAGTTGGCAACACTGTTCATCTTTCCGTTTCATTCATGTTGTTTACTCCTTGAGGGGTAGGTCTTTTAGTCGCCTGATCGTTGTGCGCTGGTCCACAATAACAAAAGAGCTCCGCATTCTGGGGTGTTATCAGCACCCCACCTACCTACTTGCGTATTGTTTTAAACTTTATTTTGCTCGAGTGTTGCAATACTTATGGCTTTTCTTTTCTTCGAAATGGAATACAAGAAAGAACAGGAACATGTCAAAAAGCTATTAGAGTTATTGGACGTGGTTAGTAGTGCAGAAGAAAAAAAATATAATAAAATAAGGTATTGTCCCTATAAAATAGAAGGAAAAAGGAAAATTATAAAAATGTCCTTAAAAACTTTCAAATAGTTATTTTCATTATTCGCAATCTTACAACCGTACAAATAATGTAAAATTACATATATTACAATTATAATTATTAGAAATATAACTGTAAGTGCATTTTTTCTGTGGGGTGTCATGAGCACCCCACTACCCACTTGTGTACAATTTGGCCACCTACCTACTAAAAGGTTAAAAGTGACTTAAATCAACCTGATTTCAATCAATACACCTTGTTAAAGGTGCGAATTTTAAAGGAACCTGCACAGGACAAAAATCAACGCAATACAAACATTCTTAGAAACAGTGTAAAATGCCCACACTTCTCAAGAAGCTAAAAACAATGGCAAAAACACTGTCACCATCGCCCAATGTGGATGACAAATCGTTAGGAAGGTTAACAAATCTGCCCGAGGAAAACAAAATCGGCACATTCAAGAAGAAAATGCCGAATAATAAAAGGAAAATTGTAGGGATGTGACGAAGCTGAAAATTTACCGATGCCGATGTACTCACCGATAATTTTTGGAACCGATACCGATGCCGATATTTAACCGATTGCGATACATAAGATTATTAAACAGAAATGGGATGTTATTTTCAGCATGACAAAAATTAATTTGGTATGTACATTTCTATTGCATATCATATGTATATAAATATATATTCTCAAGAGATGCGAATGTACATTTGCATCTACAAAAGGTTATGTGAACCTAGAGATTTAAGATTAGTACACAAGCAGTTCATTGAAATGCAAAATGAATTCCTGTTCTTAAAGTTGGCAATTTACTGCTGCCAGATTCAAATTCAGAAACACGAGATTTGGAAGCACTTCTGGAAGTAACCTACTTCTTCTCTTATCGCAAATCTGTTCAGCAACACTGATCACTCAATCACTGAATACTGATGCAGCAGGCATGCCCAAGTATTTTTCTCAGCACTTGCTTCAGGTTTGAATACTCATTTTTGAATTTCCAATACAACAGCAGATCCTGGTTCAGCAATGTACTGTTTTATTTCAGATTTATTCTGAACAGACGCCTATACTCAAAGTTCAGTGGCGAGTTAGAGGAAGAACAGTTTGGTTTCAGGAAAGGAAGAGGTACAAGGGATGCAATTGTTTTACTGAGGACCATTGGGGAAAGATATTTAGAGAAATGAAAGGAGGTGTTTGTAGTATTTGTAGACCTGGAGAAAGCTTTTGATAGAGTGAATTGGGTTAATCTTTTAGAAATTCTGAAGAAAATTGGTATAGATTGGAAAGAGAGAAGACTTCTAAACAACTTACACATGAATCAACGAGTTAAAGTGAGAACAGGAGACGAAATGACAGAAGGCTGTGAAATTGGAAGAGGAGTACGACAAGGATGCTGCCTATCGCCTACTTTGTGTAATGTCTATTTAGAAGATATAGTGAAAAATTGTTTCCAGGGCACAGGAGGTGTCAAATTGGGAGGAAGAAGAATAAACTGCATAAGATTTGCTGATGAGATGGCATTATTCGCTGAGGATGAAAGAAGCATAAATAGTATGTTAGAAGAGTTAAACAGCAGCTGTGAGCAATATGGGATGAAGATTAATGTAAACAAGACAAAGGCAATGGTTATAGGACGGAAACCAAGGAATATTAATGTGAGAGCAAACAGTGAAAGAATCCCGCAAGTGGATAGCTTCAAGTACCTCGGATGCACTATAAGTAGTGATATGAGCTGCAAACAAGAAGTGAAAATGAGAATCGAAATAGCAAAAGAAACTTTCAATAGAAGAAAAAATGTTTTTTGTGGACCCATGGATATAGGTCTAAGAAAGAGATTAGTGAAATGTTTTGTGTGGAGTGTAGCACTATATGATGCAGAAACCTGGACGTTGAGAAGAAATGAAGAGAAACGACTCGAAGCTTTGGAAATGTGGGCATGGCGAAAAATGGACGGACAAGGTAAGAAACGAAGTCGTACTAAAAAGAGTTGGTGAAAAAAAATCTATACTGGAGACCATCAAGAAGAGGAAAAGAAACTGGTTAGGACAATGTCTAAGAAGGAACTCCCTGCTAAGGGATGCCTTGGAGGGAATGGTTGAAGGAGGAAAAGTCCTTGGAAGAAAGAGATATCAGCTTATGGATGATATTCAATTAACTGGGTCGTATGCTATTACGAAGCGTAAGGCAGAGAATAGGGAAAGCTGGAGATTGCAGTGAAAAACCTGCCAATTAGGCAGAAAACAATAAATGAAAAAAAAGTTAGGTTGATCCTCTGAATGTGAGTTTGCAATAATTTTATTACAAAAACTCTACAATAATGACGAATCATAACCTAATTGTCAATAAATCTTACAAAACTAGAATATAAAACTTATTAGAAGGTAAAGCTCTAGTATAATCTGTACCGGTTTAAATATCGGATTTTTGCCGATGCCGATACCGATATGTCAATTTCTGCCGATTTTCATACATCTGTAATCGGCTTCGGCACATCTCTAGAACATTGTATACACGACACAGCGGAAGGTCCAACCCTTGCATCTAATGACGATGTGTAAGACAGCTGTGTCCGATTCTAAGCCAATGTTAAGTATCCATACACTGTAACAATGTAACAACGAATGTTTACAACTACATGCAAGCAGGTTTGAGACACATTGCTAAAAAATCTTGTAAACAATCTACTTTCCTTCTTTAAAGTTTCTTTGTGTTTCCATTAGATGTCCCCCTCATATTGTGTGCTGTAAGAATGAAGTCGATGTACCCCCCCCCCCCACACACACACGTGACTTCTAAGACATCCTATTCGTTGTTCGAAAAGCAGCTGTGCAGGAATCTTGGGTGTAGGGATATATACCTTTTTGATTATTAAGCTACGTAGATACGATCTCTAAAAAAAATATGATGAAGTATTTACAGAATCCCATGCATTCCTTATGGACAAACAACTTCAACTTCAAGTTACGGCTTACCAAATGGAAGTATCGACTTTTCCTAACACAGACTAAATCTTCAACTTGACCTCTTCCTGTTCGTGTGTTTCTCTATGCCATCGTAACTTTGATATTCCCGAGAGAACAAGTAAAATAATACTCCCATAAGCTTAATGCTAAGTTTTCTATCCCTCCTACAACTACCCAGCGCACAGACATATTTTTCTCCAGGTCGGCGCGGGGATAGGTCAGTTGGGGAGGAGCAGTTTCGGATCCTCTTGTCTGGCTGGACATGGAAACTGTTCCTCGTTACCTTAAGGTCACTTTACCACTGGTTCAACAGGGTAAAGTGAGATCTAAGGCACTACACATACAACACACACATATCCAGAAGATATATATATTTGTGTACGATACACAAAGAAAGGCTTGTGCTAAAGGAACTTTCACCTGGCCTTGCTCGCATGCGTGACTCGCTGGGCCTACGCACGACGCAGTTCATTTGGATTTGTTTTTAAGTTACAGTTTAGTGCTCCATCACATAGTTTTGAGTCCTAACCAAATAAACTTGAGATTATATGCTATGAGTGAATCTTTACATGGATATCAAATCATTTATTTCCATTTATTAATAACAATTGATACACGGTTATTAATAACCGTGTATCCCATGAATATCCAGGAGTGGAGATGCTCTGAATATCCAGAACGGGAGATTATCTGGATATCCAATGGATGTCCACAATATCCGTGGGACCTGATCTTGTCATTGTGGATAATATAGTATTCCCTTGGAGATTTCTGATGTATGGGTATCGAACCAGGGACCCCTTTATTACAAGGCGACGACGTTTCCACGACCCCACCCTGGATACTTTACCAATGCATTCAGCGACAATGAAGTAGACACTCTTGATGTGGTGCCGCCACTTGAGTGTCTCTAGCAAAGTGGCAAGCTGAAGAAGCATGGATCTGAAAAGAACAAAAGAGCATCGTGCTAATACCGCTAAAGAGACCATCCCACCAAAGCACATCCGGGCTCGGAGGACCAAAACACCATAGATGCACATCGAGCAGAACGTGACCGCTGAATAAAAACTCGCTTCCTGGCTTGAAAGGAAGCTCCTCCAGATAACAATGGCAGCAGTTGCAGACTCTTACATCCCCAATTCAGCATCCACATTAGCGAAATCTCGCGCACGTTCTCTAAAAACCGAGCATCTTCTGTGTGTACTCGGTTCTCCTCCATACATCTTTTTTTTCATCACCTCCAACCACTCTTCCATCTCCAGCGTATATAATTTCCTCTTATCGCCCCTCGCTTTCTCCTCTTTCACTCTCCCCCGGCCCCTACACAGGAAAGCCATCAGCTCTTGCATATTTAAAACAAAGGATATGCAGTGGAATGTTTGGGAAGAGTCGGTGGACCGTGGATATGGGGAAAAAATGTCCCTTTTGCTATGGAAATTCGATGGTGGTCAGGATAGGGTGATGAGAGATCGAGGAGGGAGAGGAAAAAAACGCGAAAAGGTCTTCTTGGACCATTGTCTTAAGTATGGAATTACCAGCGAAAAGGAAAATGAAGGAAGAGGAGTTGATTTTGCATACGGAATCGTGGCTTCCTTGGCCGATTGAGATGAGCCGCTATTCCTTTGGCAAACTTATCCATATATGCACCTTACTTATGGTCTCTTTCTTATGCGGCCGACTTTAATTTTGTCATCTTCCACCGGTTCCGATGAACCGAAACAGAATTTCCTTTTCCCCCTTTTGTGCACCGACCGTAAATTCAAAAGGAAATTAAAGGATGACTTGATTCTTGAATTCTCTTACCCACAGTGCGAAATCATTGGTTGGGAGAAGAAGATCTTAATCCGCACACACACACACAGACACACACACACACACTACAGTGGCGGCGATTAGTGGGGGCGAGGGGGCAGTTGCCCACCACTTTTTGCCACTTTTGATTCCGCACTATGCTAAACTTTATCTACCAAGGGAAAGCAAACTGTCCTTCCCCCTAGTTTTGGAACCCAATCGCCTCCACACAGACACATACATAAATATTATTCTATTAAGTTTGAATTGATGTTATAAGTCCATTTTATGCACAGATAGGCTAATCGGGACTGGACTTACAGTTGAAAGTGGGATACGAACCACTGCGCAATGTGCCTCCATCAGGTATCGAAAACTGGACCCTCTAATATTTATCAATAATTAAATACATGCCGGACCCCATGGCCGAGTGGTTAGCACATCGTGCTGCGACGCTAGGGGTCCCGGGTTCGAATCCCGCTCCTGCATGGTTGTTTGTAAATGTCCATTTCATCCTCATCCCATGGAAGGCAATGGCAAAACACCATGGGTACACCTTGCCCAGCGACCTTCCGGTCAAAAGACCTGCCTTCAGGCAGGCAACTCATCATCATCATCAATTAAATACATATAAAGGAATTAATTTGTTTCTTTTATACATATATCAGATATTTATAATCTAGGTAGCAGAATTATTCCTTTACTGACTGGCTGAAGGTGTCAATAAATTATGAGATAGTTGAAATAGTTGTATTGTGTATGTTTGTTTGTTTAGTTTTTACATTCTACATATATAAATCAACTAGATTTCATAGTTATATTTGTCTTGCATTGCTGTTTTACATTTACTGTGCATATATTGCTGTTACGATCGCTATAGACGAAAGCATTTTCCTTACCATTTTTCTTAACATTTATGCCATGACCAAAAAGCTACCGTGTAAAGTTAGAAATCTTATGGCATTTCAGATGCCATGGCATATTTTATGGCATTCCTCAAGGATAGGCTCGGTCCGTATCATTTTTCGTAGCGTTACCAATCAGAAGCGACTTCTAGGTCACGAGTGCATATGTAATGGCGGCCGAACGAGATGTAAACAATGTATCACTTCACATTTTTAAAAGCCGATAACTATTGAACCAAGAGGAATAATGTTTCATATAAAACGTTATTAGGTACAAAGCAATGGCACTGATTAAATACATACTTTACAACGTTTACTATACACGTATGGAAGAATATTTTAGTTGTTTCAATTGTAAACACCGTGCACATGTAACTGGACGTGCTGTATATGTTATACATTATAATTGCTAAAGCTAGCTGGAAAGTTACATTTAAATGCTTCCGTGAGTACTTTTTTGGAAGCCTTTAAATAGCATTTATGCTAGCAAAAATGTTAAAGTAATGCTTCTGTCTAAAACCGGCTTTAGTGTAGATTTGTTAATGATCTCTTCAAAGAGAAAAAGAGAAAGAGCATTCAACACACAACCACACTACTTTGTATGTGCTTTTGACACTATCCTTGGTAAATTATTTGAAGTCAAGACGAATTCCTTATCTTCTGTTCTTATAACAAGAACTCTACCCCACGGAAATTTTTGGTGGGGGCGAATTATGAGGTCAAGATTGTTGGTCCGGGGAAATCCACCCTTCCCCACCTCTTAAGTATCAAACGCAATGCTTATCCATCGTTCAATAATGAAATAATTTCTCCAAGATACTGGGGAATTTTCGGTGCGTACATTGGTAAATGTTACCGTAACATTTATAGTATTTTTTCGTTAAAATTTAGCAGCTTGCCTGTTAATTATAGAAAAACGGAAAGCTACAGTTTTTTTCGCGAGAGGAACTGTCATGTTGCACCGTAGCCATACGTAAGGGGAGGGGTTAACGTGCATGAACCCCCCTCTCGTTGGTTTAGTAAACAATTTGCATTAATTACTTATAATCTAAGCAACAATTCATTATTTCATTCTATTATGCCTACTTGGAAGAAGTTCGTAAAAAAAAAAATTATGATTTATTTACAATGGACAGTCACGTATTCTTAAATTACAATAACGTTATTTTGTTCATAACTTAAAACATGTTTCAGAATTTGTTATAGAAAAAATACATTGTAATTGGCAATAATTAATTGTATGCAGTCTCAGAAAGTAAATCTTCAGATTTATTGTGATAGGTTTTTTAAAAAATTGAAAAAAGGAATATAATCGTATTATTAATAGGTTGAAATGAGATTGTCTAGAAGGAAATATTATATTTATTAATTGCAAACTATTTTATGATAATAATAAGCAAGTGCGCGTGGAAGAAAAGGTATAGAAATAATTTTATTCACAACATGTTATCAATTACTCATCTTTCTACTTGATTTTGAAACGATACACAGAGATTGCTTTGTAATCAGGGAGTTGCAAGGTGGATCACTGGTCTTCTCTCACTTATAAACATCCACGTCGTTCTCATTTTACTCTCGAAAGACAAGTCTTCAGTCTCGTCTCATATGTAAACAACATATACAGCGTATAAATTCATGAACTTTCACAGCTAGTGAAATTTCATTGAAGCAAACTATATTTTCTTAATAATATTTTCCCATTTGACGCCTCTTTTCGACGCTACGGACCCTTGGAAAACTTAATTGCATCAAGGATATACGATACATGAAACAACGTAGCACGCACACACAATTGACACTAAGGGATTAACTTTGCATTTACGATATAAATATAAATATATGATTTATCTGCAAATAATCGGGAAGATAGATAAACACCTGAAGAAAACACACAGTGAAGTAAATTTGATGAAGGTAAAATTTTCATTATCGTGCCAGTTTCTCTGACACTAATTCTCGGTATGGTCTCGATTTTACAGCGTCTGTCTCGTTTCCAGTCTCGTCTCGCAAGTCTGATCTCGTTATAGACTCGAATTTTACCAGCCCATCTCTGTCTCACTCTAGACTCGAATTTTACAAACCCATCTCATTCTCACTCTAGACTCGAATTTTACAAACATATCTCGGTCTCACTCTAGACTCGAATTTTACAAGCCCATCTCTATCACGCTCTGGTATCGAATTTTACAAGCCCATCTCGGTCTCACTCTAAACTCGAATTTTACAAACATATCTCGGTCTCACTCTAGACTCGAATTTTACAAGCCCATCTCTATCACGCTCTGGTATCGAATTTTACAAGCCCATCTCGGTCTCACTCTAGACTCGAATTTTACAAACATATCTCGGTCTCGCTCTGGACTCGAATTTTACAAGCCAATTTCTATCTCGCTCTGGACTCGAATTTTACAAGCCAATTTCTATCTCGCTCTGGACTAGAATTTTACAAGCCCACCTCGGTCTCGCTCTGGACTCGAATTTTACCAGCCCATCTCTGTCTCACTCTAGACTCGAGTTTTACAAGCCCATCTCGGTCACGCTCTGGACTCGAATTTTACAAGCCAATTTCTAGCTCGCTCTGGACTCGAATTTTACAAGCCCATCTCTATCTCGCTCTGGACTAGAATTTTACAAGCCCATCTCGGTCTCGCTCTGGACTCGAATTTACAAGTCCATCTGTTTCTTCCTCTGGACTAGAATTTTACAAGCTAATTTCGGTCTCGCCCTGGGCTCAAATTCTACAAACCATCTCGGTCTCACTCTGGAGTTGAATTTTACAAGCCCCTCTCGCTCTCGCTCTCCAATCGATCTTTACGAGCCCATCTCGATCTCGTTTCCTAATTTCTAACAAGTTCATAATAGCGGCAATCTTCTCCCGCCTCTAAAGGAACGCTTCGTCGATCTTTAATATACTCGAGAAAAGTAGGCTCATCCCGTGACAACAGATGCTCCAACGGGAACCGTGAGGTGCCGAGATGAGACGCGTGTCTGGTCGTCTCCATCTTCCCGCGTCACGCTCAGTCTCCCGCGATCACTCAGCCCCGCTTACGGCGTTTTCCGCGACGTCACTCTCCTGCTGGATCTTGTCACATAAAGTTCCGGATCTAAACGCCGGAGTCATGTTTCGGGTCTTCCGCTGCCTGCCCACCGACAGCGCTTAGCCCCTCCACCCATCCGTCTTTTGTCCTTCAGCTGTTCACTTCCAGTTCGTGCGAAAAGGAAGCAGACACTTATTAGCCTCTTCCTATCCTCATTTTCTTCCTGACTCGAAAGCGCGAATTATAAATTTCCAGAAGGTTCATTTTTTATATATAAAAATACTCAGCACACAGAAATAAGTTACTAGTTTGGTAACCACAAACGAGATATCACTAAATTTAATAATATTGACCAAATCATTTGGTAACCACAAACATAACAATTGTTATACAGGATGACTCAAAAACTTCTTGACATTTTAATAAAAAAGCATTGTATTGACAAAATTGACATTAGTGCTGAAAAGTACTCTAGAAGAGAAAACAAACTCAGTACATTTCAATGTGGTGGCCCTGTAAGTCTAGGCATAGCACCCACCTCTCTATCGTAGACCGAAACACGTGCTCCAACGAACCTGGCGTGATTTCCCCTGTTGCTGCAGCTATTCGCTGTCAGTTGCTCTATGGTGTTCATCTTTACTTGGTTCACCCTAGACATATTGAAACCGTAGCAAAAAAAGTCTAGGGGAGTCAGTTCTGAGAGGGAGCCACCCAAAGCCTTGGTGAGCCACGGCCGATTCACGTACTGGGGAAGGTGTCAGTGAGGTGGTCCAGAACGACTTTGGCGAAATGGGGTGGTGCACTATCTTGATGGAAAACATCCTGAACACCAGTGGCGTATACTGAGTCCAAGATCTGGGCTATCTCACAATGTCACGTGGTCCTAAGCTATGAATAGAAATAAATTTACCAATTCCTAAGAAATCAGGTTGCCAACTCATAAGAAATCAGGTTGCCAACTCATAAGAAATCAGGTTGCCAACTCATAGGAAATCAGGTTGCCAACTATTAGGAAATCAGATTGCCAAAGCATAGGAAATCAAGATGCCAACTCATACGAAATGAGGTTGCCAACTCATAAGAAATCAGGTTGCCAACTCCAGGATCAACATCATCTCAGTGATATGAATAATATTATTTACAATTTCTGATCTATTTTTCTCCTGTATTTTATTCTCTAGACTTCAGCTTCGCAGATAGCCTGCCTAGCCTAGAATATACACTCCTGCTGAACACTATTCATCAGAGATATAAGGAAAATGTCAAGAGACTTTTGAATCGCCATGTTTGTGAATGTGGCTGGGAAAGAGAAGACGCGCAAAATGTAATAGTGAAATGCCCAAAATATAATAGAGAGAGAAAGACTTTATATAATTTAAAATTTAATATCCAATAAATTTGACAAGTTTTGTTGTCAATCCGTATGTTCGGATGGGTTATAGTTTGTTAACATTTTTAAGAAAGCGTAACATACAATTATAGTGGGGAACGTTTTTCTTTATGAATCCAATGTCTTTGAAATAGGGGAAAAGGAGACGGATATTTGTAATGTAAAGCAATTATATTTCATATGCATTTTATAATGGACAAAAACGGCTTAAAAGCTGTCAAGTCCAAAATAAAATAATAATTATTAGTTTTCGTCTGTCTAGTTGTGGGACGAAATATGTGGCCAGGCACGTAGCCTGGGGGAGAGCATACTGGCCTGATCGCCCTGAAATCCTTCAAATATCTAATTTAAATAGTGGACAGGCGTAATTAACTTTACTTCATTAGCAGGATTAAACATCTTGTATAATAAGTTTAAAGTAGGAAACTGAAAGATGAGACCAGTACAAGTACAATCATTTGTATATGCTGACGACATTACCCTGGTGGCTAGGAATAGAGAGGAGTTACAGAAGGCGGTAATTGAATGGGCAATACAATAGAAGACAAAGGAATGAACATACGTTGATAATAGCAAACTGATAATGGTGACAGAAGAAAGAGAAACTGCACCCCTAAATATACAGTGGAAAGAGAAGCAGCTGGAACAAGTAAACAGATACACATACCTAAGAACAGTCATAAAGGCAGGTGGAAGAATGGATGAAGAAGTGAATAATAGGGTACAAAAGGCAAACCAAGTGTACTATCAACTCAACATTGGTAAACAGGAAATAAGTGAACAAACTAAGATGATGATTTACAAGACAATCTTCATTCCCACATTGCTGTATGGAACAGAGAGCTTGACATTATTACCGAAACAGAATAGCAGATTTCAAGCAGCAGAGATGAGATACCTACGAAAAGTAGTAGCAAAGACTAGAAGAGATAGGATTAGAAATACCACCTTTAGAGACCAGTTACAGCAAAAACCACTATTGGAGACAATAGAGAGAAAGGCACTGCAATGATTTGGACATGTTACAAGAATGGAGGAGGATCGCAAACCTAGACAGGTGCTGGAGGCCAGACCAGAAGGCAAGAGCTGAAGAGGATGACCAAGAGTTCAATGGGAAGAGTGTGTGGAAAAGATAGGAAAGAAGAAAGAGAAAACAATGCTGGAAGTCCGAAAACTAGCCTTGGACCGAAAAGTGTACAGGAAGTGGATGATGGAACCCGACGCTTAATGCCAGAAGGGGATGGAAAAGAAGAAGGAGAAGTATAATAAGTTTTAATATATTGAGAAATTCGTCTCCAGTTCTTCAACGGTCCCCTCAATGTTTCACCTGTAGATGGTGGCTGCTGATAAGGGATGAGCCCTCTCCGAAATACATTTTTGGCTGAGAGCCTGGGTGTGACCTTCTGGTAAGGCAACTTTACTTCCACGTAGTACACCCCAGTTGCAGGCTAACGAGGCTCTGGCGTCTGGACCTACAGCCAATAGAATCCTCTGTGGGTCTATGTTTTGTCCTCATATGCGCTGAGTGCTACTTTACAATCTTAGCTTTAAAACCCTTTCGTGTCGGTAGACGAATAATTCGTCACACATGGAAATCCCCCAAGGACGGAGCCCACTTGAAGCAAAATGTAACATGTTGGAAAATGTTTTGTTAAAAACGTTGTAATAACACGATAGATGCAAATGAGGGCACGTTTTATTCAGAATTTCCAAGCCTTTCGTTCTGTAAGGTAAACATGTCGATGTGTACCCTTTTTTGGAAGCAACGGACAGAGGACTTTCCAATTTATTTATTTTCTTTTTTTCAAAATTTGGCTAACTCCCATCCGCTAGCGCCCATCGATCTCGCTAATTGCCCCAAGTTATATAAAGGCGAATACGTAGTATCAAAGCGATAATACAAATAGTAAATTACAAAAAGAAAAAGAAAAAACTCAAAATCAAGGAGAATTTTCATCACGACTGGCCGCAGGGACGTCATCAGAAATGCGCCCATCCATCAGGGCAAACCGCCACTGGTCGCTGATTGCCCCAAATTATATAAAGGCGAATACCACAGCACAACAATCAGCCTGGCGACGCGAGAATGACGTCAGAGTCTACTCGGCGATGACGTCAGATGTGAGGTGAAAGCTTTGAGATTAAACCCAAAAAGATTCGGTGTGTTTTTTTAATTCGGTTTCCACTTTATTAAACTTTTATTACCAAAACATTTGTTTGACGAAATATTCGTCGTCCGCCCTTGAGTTACTTCTGACATCTATAGGAACCGTCCCGAAAGGGTAAGGAGAAGTTGTTGGTTACTGCATCGGATCTGTAGTAAAATCGCAGGTCTGTCGTGGGTTCGATCCCCACCACAGGGAAAAATAAATTTGAAGACGAGAGAGAGGGGTGACCTTCCACGTGGTAAACCCAATTGCCCACCTCACTTCCACGTAGTACACCCTGTACTGCATTTTGCAGACAAATGAGGCTATGGCGACTGGCCGTACGGCAAGTACATTTCTGTGTGTTGTCCTGTTTTTTTGTCCTTATGTGCTGAGTGCCCCTTTACAGCCTCAGCTTTTAAAGGAAGTCAGAATATTTTAAGATTTTAGTTACGCAACGTTAGACTTGTTAATTGTAACGGTAAGATATATAATGTGACGGGTGCAAAATAGCCTAAGTGCTGACGCACCCAAAATTATAAAATGAAATTCAAATTCAACCTTTGTCAGAATATTTTAGTTACAGCACGACATTACGGTTATGCTATTCTAGTTCTGGTAAGGGACTGGACCCAGTATCATGTGACGGGTTCAAAATAACCTACGTGCTGACGCCACCCCAAATTTTAAACTCAAATTCAAAATTCAAAAAATTCAAGGCGAGAGAGAAGTTCTCTCTAGAAATGTAGTGTTAGAACCAGTGATGTTCTGTACACTATATGTTTACGTCTACATGCGTTGTCTACACGTAATCTACGCGTAGATTACATTAGCTTGTAGTTTACATAGACTACGTAGACAATCTAAAGTGCATTAAAATTAATTTGCAAGGCTTTCATGAAAGGAAAGTGACATTTTTAACTATACCTGTTCGTAACGAACTGACAAGAATCCTATTTACAACAAAATTTCCCTTCTCTTCTGTCATCAACTATGGAAGAAGATAAATCGTATGGAAGAAAAACAACAGATGCCAGTCGTGAGGCAAAAGAAGTCTTTTTCCCATAAAACAGTAGATTATTTCCTACGTTGTTTTTCCTAGGTGAAAAATTGTTTAAAATTGCAAGGAAGGGTATGAAAGTTTCTTCTCACACATTAGCAACTGATACCAGTGTAATTTTGTTTTACTTCCACAGCGCCCTTTTCTAAGTTATCACTAGAGACCGGATGTTAGGCAAAATGCCTATTCTTTCCTGTTAGAGATATGATGAAAACTAATGTTGCGAAGGCCAGGGAGGAGGGATTAGCTTCATTTAAAGGCAATTTAATTTTGCCTATTTTGCCTATTTCATACGATATTGCCTATATTATTTCATAAATGCCAGATATTGCCTATTTTAGGCATTTTCTTTAAAATTGGGACATGACTGAACTCTGTGCATACAATTTCCTGTTCCCAGGATTAGTTTCCGATGCTTCCAAGAAATTTAAAAATATCAATTAGCGAGTTATTGCAGCTAATAAGGACTTGGACAAATTAAGGGCAATTCAACAAGTTCTGAAAGGTAAAAATATACAAACTGAGTTGCATCTACATGTCCTCGCGTGCTTTAAGTATGCTCTGGTAACATCTGTGGAGGTTGAAAGATCTTTTTCAATTCTAAAAAATGTGTTGTCCGATGGCAGACATAACTTGTCGGTTGATCACCTGAAGAAATACCTTGGTGTGATGTGCAACCACAATTAGTGCTTCTTATTCAGAGACTGCCAAACCATACAGTACAAACTTGAAATGCATTTAAACAGTTTCTTAGTTCGAACTGCTGTGTGGAATATATAGTGTAATTTTTTTTAACTGAAATAACACTATGTGCAGTGATTTATTAAGTACAATATTGGACTCCTGTCTCTAATGATGAGCTCTTGGTTTTTTTTAAGCAACTATAAAGAATGTACAGGTATGTTTCTATATTTAAACACCTATTTCTTTTTGTATGTCTATCTTCATTATTTTGAGTTATTCATTGCCTTTTTCATTGCCTTTTTATTGCCTATTTGTATTTTAATGCCTATTTTACTGCCTATTTTGAAAATTATAAGTGCTTATTTGCCTGCCTATTTTATATGATTTTAGTGCCTAAACATCCGGTCTCTAGTTATCACCTTTCGCCATTTTGTTTACATATATTACGTCATCTACATGTTCAAAATAGTCTACTTGTAGAATGTAGACTATCGTTGTTTACGCGTAGACGCACATCACTGGTTAGAATAAGTATACTTTAAACCACTAGACAATGTTCAATTAACATTGCATGCTAATGTAGATCCATTCTCACTAGCATTCAGAGAATTATTGAGCCGGTGCGTACTGGTTAGCACAACGTGCTAAGACGCCAGGGGTTACAGGTTTGAATCCTGGCCTGGGCATGAGTGTTATTTGTTAGTGTCCCTAAGTGATGTGCGTTTACGCGTAAACAACGATAGTCTACATTCTACACGTAGACTACTTTATACACGTAGATGACGTAATCTATGTAAGCAACATGGCGAAAGGTGATAACTTAGCAAAGGGCGCTGTAGAAGTAAAACAAAATTATACTGCGTATCAGTTGCTAATGTGTGAGAAGAACTTTTCATACGCTCCCTTCCAAATTCGAACAATTTCTCACCTAGGAAAAAATCTAACATAGAATATTCTAGTGTTTTATGGGAGAAAGACTAATTTTGCCCACGACTGCCATCTGTTGTTTCCTTGCATACTATTTATCTTCTTCCACAGTTGATGATAGAAGAGAAGATAAATTTTGTTGTAAATTGGATTCTTTTCAATTCGTTAGGAACCAATATAGTTGACAATGTCACTTTCCTTTCATGAAAGCCTTGCAAATTAATTTTAATGCACTTTAGATTGTCTACGTAGTCTATGTAAACTACAAGCTAATGTAATCTACGCGTAGATTACGTGTAGACAACGCATGTAGACGTAAACTTATAGTGTACGGCACATCACTGGTGTCTCTTCATCAATTATCCAAAAGTGGCAGAAAAATTACGGTAAATTACAAAATCAAATCAAATCAAGAGAATTAGGTATTCTGTGTTTCATAACTCCAAAGACGACAACAATAGTAAAATCCCCACGCTTTTCGCAAGGATCTCCAGAAGCTAAATCGTAGACCGTGAACACTGTAAGAGCAAAGAAACAGATTTACAAATCACGAACATGAATATGTCACAATTCCTTTCCTTGTAATGACATGCAAAAGAGAACGTTCCCATTCAATCCATTTGGAGTTAGCAACACTGATGCCGCATCTGTTCCTTCAAAGCGCCCTCCCACCTATTTCATCACGCGACCATTAATAAGCAAATCCTCCTTTGAAGATCCCTCATACCGAAAACCAGAGCTGTTAATTTACGCGGTCTTTTCGTGATCACCTGGTGAAAACCCACATCAGTCCTTAGGAAGCCATCTTTCCTGCATTGCTCTTTGAATTGGGTTGGGGAGGAAGACGTGTAAGGATTAGTCCTTACATTCTCTAAGGATAAGCCTCACGGAAGCGCTTCCCGTGGTGACGAACAAAATGAGGTGACAGCTTGTTCTGCAACCCTTTTCCCCGCATGCGTCGTTCTTCAGGTTCATGCAAAACATTTCAAAGAAATCAGTGTTGCTAGTCTTGTGTGAATTTAACACGTCATTGATCCAAAAACTAAGTTTGCGTCCGAAAGTTGCAAGACCGTACTTGAAGCGAGCATCCTCCGAGAATGGTCTTGCTGCTTAGTCTTGAAGCCTTGGACTGAAAGCGGAAATCTTTCGAATTGCACTTCGGCACACTTTAGACGAAAGCATTTTTCTTAACATTTATGCCATGACCATAATGTTACCGTGTAAAGTGAAACATTTTATGGCATTTCAGATGCCATGTCACATTTCATGGCATTTCTCAAGGACAGAATCCTACTTCCTTAGCATTTTTCGTAGCATAACCAATCAGAAGCGACCTCTACGTCACGAGTGTAATGGAGGCCGCGTGAAATGTAAGCAATGTGTCACTTCACATGTTTAAAAGCCGATAACTAATCAACCGAGAGGAATAAGGATTCCTGTTAAATGGTTTTAGGTACAAAAGCAATGGCACTGCTTAAATACAGGCTTTATAACGTATGCAGAACACGTATGGAAGAATATTTTAGTTGTTTCAATCGTGAACACTGTGCACTCACTAGACGTGGCTTTCGTGCTGTATATACATACATTGTTGGTTAGTTGTTGGTTGATTTGGTGTTTTAAGTCCACTTTATGCACAGTAAGGCTAATCGGGACTGGACCTACAGTTCAAAGTGGGATCCGAACCACTATGTGCCTCCACCAAGTATCGAACCCGAGACCCCTTGATTACAAGGCGATGACGCTACCACTGCGCCATCAAGGAGGCCCTACATACATTGTAATCGCAAAAGCTAACCTAAATGTTACATGCAATGCTTCCATTTGTGGTACTGCCTGCTAAAATATTTTTGGAAGCATTTATATAGCATTTATACTAGCAAAAAAGTTAAAGGAAATGCTTCCGCCTAAAGAGGGCCTTCGACGGCAGCGCTTGGTACGGTCAGTAGATAAAACTACGAACACATAGTTTTCCCACGTTATAAACACTACTTTATCACATTGCATGTTAAAAAGTTCTTATATTTACACTATTTAGCTAAAACCAACATCTGGCATACTTTCGACTTCCATGAGTTCAAACAAGTGAACAACAAGCACACGAGTGAAGCAGGCACGACGATCGGTAGTCCCTATAGTGAAGAAGACTGCATTCTCGAGTCCTGCGTGCTGCGGACTCGAATGCTCGTTTCATTGGCGATTTCGAACTGCACTATGTGACGTCACTTCCGACAAGACAGCACATAAAGCCTGCTTTATGGACCTTTCGGGCATAGCCAAAGATTCACCACAAGTACAGCATCCACAAGGACAAAAGACATAACTCTACCGGCTTCCAGCCAAAAAGGGGCTGTGTCAGCGAAAACCAATCGCGTCGACGAACCGGCCACCACTGTTGCCAAACATGCCAAAAGTTGCAATCCTACGACAGATGGCAGGTAAGTAGATGAAACCACCAATAATAATGAATTTACATGGAATTGGTAGGTAATTTCTACATGCAGTAGAAATTTAATGTAGCTATTTTACGCTAAATAAATCAAACGTCTTTACTTTTTAATTCCTGGGGGGGGGGGGGGCGCTGTGTAAACCACAATATCTTACATATACGTAAAACAATTTTTCCTATTCTTTCGCTAAAAACACCTCGTATGACTAAACAGGATATATTAGTTTGTCCAATTATCGATGAGCTGCAACGTGATTGGCTGAAGATTTCCTGTACCAACTTTATGAAACAACGGAGTTAAATTGAAAACATAGGCAAAGTCACATATGCAGATGTGTTTGGGATCGTTATGCTTATTCCTGACTGTTCAAAAATAAAAAATAAATGAATGAAACCATTCAACTCATTTGTAGGGTACCATTATGTATTGAAAAATTACATCGCTTAAATAACTGCACTCTCTGGAATTTCCTGCGTTTGTGCTACATAAGTGAAATTATAATTACCATTTGAAAATAGTGTAATTGAAAAATATTAAGTACTCAGGTAACTCGAACACTCCAATCTTTACTCTAGCTGAATCCTTCCCATACTGAAAAAATAATAAACAAAAGATTAACAAGGGTAAAACGTTGACGTATGTCTATAATATCAGCTATACCTAAACTCAATGCTTGTATGTATTGCAAACAGTATTTGTCTTTATGCATATTTACATTCTTATTTAATTCTTGGGTGTGAATGAGTGTTTGAACTGGCCAGATCGTAAACTAGGGGTAGTTTATTTCCAATTGTAAATATATTCTGTAATTTCTTGGTTGGTGATAAGTTCTCAAGAGTGTAGCTTTCAAATTAGCCGATGACATTTGAACTTCCAGCCCTCCTCTACTAAGCGAGGGATAATGCCAATGGCCTCTCCTCGACTCACTCTCACGCAACAAGTCGGTAGGTGCCAGGGCTTGCCGTGAGTTAATACCTTCCTGGAGATGAGGCCTAATCGAGAAACCGTATTTAACGAGGGTGGGACAGTGAAACTGAGACTCGAAGAGACTTCAGTAATCGAACAAAAACATCAAGCCGCTCCATCGATGCTAGATGTACAGCCTATTTCGAAGAGTTTTCAGCAACATTAATTCTGTAAGTTCTTTGTCATCTTATTATTGGCTTCTTTGAGCTCTGGCAAGGAACAGGATGCAAATTAGAACTATCGAGCTGGAAAGAAAAAGCCTTCCATCAGCCCTTTCCTGGGGAGAATGAAGCCAATCTTGACCATCTTTACAAATTTCCTCCAGATACATAGCATTAACCTTCTACCTTTGTCTGGAGTTTCCTACAGGTCTTTTACCACTAGGGCTTCTAACATGTAATGTCCCAATTCAGGACGTCCCAATTCAAGAACTGTGAGCAAAGTTCCAAATTCAGGAACGTGGATTTTCACGTGGAATCCTTGAACAGGAACCGCCTTATGGAGCGAAGGGGAACAGGTTAAAACCGTATTTTGAGAGGATCTTATCGTTACTGCACGTTACCCTAAAATACTACGTACATATATCAAATTGCAGAAATAGTACAGTGTTTTACGGGGTATTTCTTCTTTCCTCCAATTTGAGTATATTGCAGATTTCTTCTTTGTACGCTAGGTTAAAAGTTACACAGGTGTACACAGGTGTCAACCATTCAAACGCCAATAAATCCACCCCAGAGGCAACTAGTAGGACATCCTGAGTTGGCAAGACATTTAACTCAAATGTCGAAGTGGCAATAATAGTTCCTGAGATGGCAATGTCTCAACTGGAATTTCAATGGTTCCTAAAAGAAGACATTTCCATGAAATATCCAACTGGAATAGTCCAGTTCCTCAAATAGCATTGTTTTCATTAGAATTTTTGTAGTTCCTCAGTTGGGAAAACATTTTTCTGAAATATCCA
The DNA here is from genome assembly GCF_977018435.1 of Lepisma saccharinum. Taxonomy (NCBI): domain Eukaryota; kingdom Metazoa; phylum Arthropoda; class Insecta; order Zygentoma; family Lepismatidae; genus Lepisma; species Lepisma saccharinum. The sequence continues at coordinate 62,813,974 of NC_139248.1, forward strand.
ACTGGCAAAGACCAGTTCCTGATATGGCAATGTCTCAACTGGAATTTCAATAGTTCCTGAGAGAAGACATTTCCCTGAAATATTCAACTGGTATAGACCAGTTCCTCAAATGGCATTGTTTTCATTAGAATTTTCGTAGTTCCTCAGTTGGGAAAACATTTCTCTGAAATATCCAACTGGCAAAGGCCAGTTCCTGATATGGCAATGTCTCAACTGGAATTTCAATAGTTCCCGAAAGAAGACATTTCCATGAAATATCCAACTGGAATAGTCCAGTTCCTCAAATGGCATTGTTTTCATTAGAATGTTTGTAGTTCGTCAGTTGGGAAAACATTTCTCTGAAATATCCAACTGGCAAAGACCAGTTCCTGATATGGCAATGTCTCAACTGGAATTTCAATAGTTCCTGAGAGAAGACATTTCCCTGAAATATCCAACTGGTATAGACCAGTTCCTCTAATGGCATTGTTTTCATTAGAATTTTCGTAGTTCCTCAGTTGGGAAAATATTTCTCTGAAATATCCAACTGGCAAAGACCAGTTCCTGATATGGCAACGTCTCAACTGGAATTTCAATAATTCCTGAGAAAAAACATTTCCCTGAAATATCCAACTGGTATAGACCAGTTCCTCAAATGGCATTGTTTTCATTAGAATTTTCGTAGTTCCTCAGTTGGGAAAACATCTCTCTGAAATATCCAACTGGCAAAGAACAGCTCCTGATATGGCAATGTCTCAACTGGAATTTCAATAGTTCCTGAGAGAAGACATTTCCCTGAAATATCCAACTGGTATAGATCAGTTCCTCAAATGGCATTGTTTTCATTAGAATTTTCGTAGTTCCTCAGTTGGGAAAACATTTCTCTGAAATATCCAACTGGCAAAGACCAGTTCCTGATATGGCAATGTCTCAACTGGAATTTCAATAGTTCCTGAGAGAAGACATTTCCCTGAAATATCCAACTGGTATAGACCAGTTCCTCTAATGGCATTGTTTTCATTAGAATTTTCGTAGTTCCTCAGTAGGGAAAATATTTCTCTGAAATATCCAACTGGCAAAGACCAGTTCCTGATATGGCAATGTCTCAACTGGAATTTCAATAATTCCTGAGAAAAAACATTTCCCTGAAATATCCAACTGGTATAGACCAGTTCCTCAAATGACATTGTTTTCATTAGAATTTTCGTAGTTCCTCAGTTGGGAAAACATTTCTCTGAAATATCCAACTGGCAAATACCAGTTCCTGATATGGCAATGTCTCAACTGGAATTTCAATAGTTCCTGAGAGAAGACATTTCCCTGAAATATCCAACTGGTATAGACCAGTTCCTCAAATAGCATTGTTTTCATTAGAATTTTCGTAGTTCCTCAGTTGGGAAAACATTTCTCTGAAATATCCAACTGGCAAAGACCAGTTCCTGATATGGCAATGTCTCAACTGGAATTTCAATAGTTCCTGAAAGAAGACATTTCCCTTAAATATCCAACTGGAATAGTCCAGTTCCTCAAATGGCATTGTTTTCATTAGAATGTTTGTAGTTCGTCAGTTGGGAAAACATTTCTCTGAAATATCCAACTGGCAAAGACCAGTTCCTGATATGGCAATGTCTCAACTGGAATTTCAATAGTTCCTGAGATAAGACATTTCCCTGAAATATCCAACTGGTATAGACCAGTTCCTCAAATGGCATTGTTTTCATTAGAATTTTCGTAGTTCCTCAGTTGGGAAAACATTTCTCTGAAATATCCAACTGGCAAAGAACAGTTCCTGATATGGCAATGTCTCAACTGGAATTTCAATAGTTAATGAGAGAAGACATTTCCCTGAAATATCCAACTGGTATAGATCAGTTCCTCAAATGGCATTGTTTTCATTAGAATTTTCGTAGTTCCTCAGTTGGGAAAACATTTCTCTGAAATATCCAACTGGCAAAGACCAGTTCCTGATATGGCAATGTCTCAACTGGAATTTCAATAGTTCCTGAGAGAAGACATTTCCCTGAAATATCCAACTGGTATAGACCAGTTCCTCTAATGGCATTGTTTTCATTAGAATTTTCGTAGTTCCTCAGTTGGGAAAATATTTCTCTGAAATATCCAACTGGCAAAGACCTGTTCCTGATATGGCAATGTCTCAACTGGAATTTCAATAGTTCCTGAGAGAAGACATTTCCCTGAAATATCCAACTGGTATAGACAAGTTCCTCAAATGGCATTGTTTTCATTAGAATTTTCGTAGTTCCTCAGTTGGGAAAACATTTCTCTGAAATATCCAACTGGCAAAGACCAGTTCCTGATATGGCAATGTCTCAACTGGAATTTCAATAGTTCCTGAGAGAAGACATTTCCCTGAAATATCCAACTGGTATAGACCAATTCCTCAAATGGCATTGTTTTCATTAGAATTTTCGAAGTTCCTCAGTTGGGAAAACATTTCTCTGAAATATCCAACCGGCAAAGACCAGTTCCTGATATGGCAATGTCTCAACTGGAATTTCAATACTTCCTGAGAGAAGACATTGACCTGAAATATCCAACTGGTATAGTCCAGTTCCTCAAATGGCATTGTTTTCATTAGAATTTTCGTAGTTCCTCAGTTGGGAAAACATTTCTCTGAAATATCCAACTGGCAAAGACCAGTTCCTGAGATGGCAATGTCTCAACTGGAATTTCAATAGTTCTTGAAAGAAGTCATTTCCTTGAAATATCCAACTGGAATAGTCCAGTTCCTCAAATGGCATTGTTTTCATTAGAATTTTCGTAGTTTCTCAGTTGGGAAAACATTTCTCTGAAATATCCAACTGGCAAAGACTAGTTCCTGATATGGCAATGTCTCAACTGGAATTTCAATAGTTCCTGAGAGAAGACATTTCCCTGAAATATCCAACTGGTATAGACCAGTTCCTCAAATGGCATTGTTTTCATTAGAATTTTCGTAGTTCGTCAGTTGGGAAAACGTTTCTCTGAAATATCCAACTGGCAAAGACCAGTTCCTGATATGGCAATGTCTCAACTGGAATTTCAATAGTTCCTGAGAGAAGACATTTCCCTGAAAAATCCAACTGGTATAGACCAGTCCTCAAATGGCATTGTTTTCATTAGAATTTTCGTAGTTCCTCAGTTGGGAAAACATTTCTCTGAAATATCCAACTGGCAAAGACCAGTTCCTGATATGGCAATGTCTCAACTGGAATTTCAATAGTTCCTGAGAGAAGACATTTCCCTGAAATATCCAACTGGTATAGACCAGTTCCTCAAATGGCATTGTTTTCATTAGAATTTTCGAAGTTCGTCAGTTGGGAAAACATTTCTCTGAAATATCCAACTGGCAAAGACCAGTTCCTGATATGGCAATGTCTCAACTGGAATTTCAATGGTTCCTGAGAGAAGACATTTCCCTGAAATATCCAACTGGTATAGACCAGTTCCTCAAATGGCATTGTTTTCATTAGAATTTTCGTAGTTCCTCAGTTGGGAAAACATTTCTCTGAAATATCCAACTGGCAAAGACCAGTTCCTGATATGGCAATGTCTCAACTGGAATTTCAATGGTTCCTGAAAGAAGACATTTCCATGAAATATCCAATTGGAATAGTCCAGTTCCTCAAATGGCATTGTTTTCATTAGAATTTTTGTAGTTCGTCAGTTGGGAAAACATTTCTCTGAAATATCCAACTGGCAAAGACCAGTTCCTGATATGGCAATGTCTCAACTGGAATTTCAATAGTTCCTGAGAGAAGACATTTCCCTGAAATATCCAACTGGTATAGACCAGTTCCTCAAACGGCATTGTTTTCATTAGAATTTTCGTAGTTCCTCCGTTGGGAAAACATTTCTCTGAAATATCCAACTGGCAAAGACCAGTTCCTGATATGGCAATGTCTCAACTGGAATTTCAATAGTTCCTGAGAGAAGACATTTCCCTTAAATATCCAACTGGTATAAACCCGTTCCTCAAATGGCATTGTTTTCATTAGAATTTTCGTAGTTCCTCAGTTGGGAAAACATTTCTCTGAAATATCCAACTGGCAAAGACCAGTTCCTGATATGGCAATGTCTCAACTGGAATTTCAGTAGTACCTGAGAGAAGACATTTCCCTGAAATATCCAACTGGTATAGACCAGTTCCGCAAATGGCATTGTTTTCATTAGAATTTTCGTAGTTCCTCAGTTGGGAAAACATTTCTCTGAAATATCCAACTGGCAAAGACCAGTTCCTGATATGGCAATGTCTCAACTGGAATTTCAATAGTTCCTGAGAGAAGACATTTCCCTGAAATATCCAACTGGTATAGACCAGTTCCTCAAATGGCATTGTTTTCATTAGAATTTTCGTAGTTCCTTAGTTGGGAAAACATTTCTCTGAAATCAACTGGCAAAGACCAGTTCCTGATATGGCAATGTCTCAACTGGAATTTCAATAGTTCCTGAGAGAAGACATTTCCCTGAAATATCCAACTGGTATAGACCAGTTCCTCAAATGGAATTGTTTTCATTAGAATTTTCGTAGTTCCTCAGTTGGGAAAACATTTCTCTGAAATATCCAACTGGCAAAGACTAGTTCCTGATATGGCAATGTCTCAAATGGAATTTCAATAGTTCCTGAGAGAAGACATTTCCCTGAAATATCCAACTGGTATAGACCAGTTCCTCTAATGGCATTGTTTTCATTAGAATTTTCGTAGTTCCTCAGTTTGGAAAACATTTCTCTGAAATATCCATCTGGCAAAGACCAGTTCCTGATATGGCAATGTCTCAACTGGAATTTCAATAGTTCCTGAGAGAAGACATTTCCCTGAAATATCCAACTGGTATAGACCAGTTCCTCAAATGGCATTGTTTTCATTAGAATTTTCGTAGTTCCTTAGTTGGGAAAACATTTCTCTGAAATATCCAACTGGCAAAGACCAGTTCCTGATATGGCAATGTCTCAACTGGAATTTCAATAGTTCCTGAGAGATGACATTTCCCTGAAATATCCAACTGGTATAGACCAGTTCCTCTAATGGCATTGTTTTCATTAGAATTTTCGTAGTTCCTCAGTTGGGAAAATATTTCTCTGAAATATCCAACTGGCAAAGACCTGTTCCTGATATGGCAATGTCTCAACTGGAATTTCAATATTTCCTGAGAGAAGACATTTCCCTGAAATATCCAACTGGTATAGACAAGTTCCTCAAATGGCATTGTTTTCATTAGAATTTTCGTAGTTCCTCAGTTGGGAAAACATTTCTCTGAAATATCCAACTGGCAAAGACCAGTTCCTGATATGGCAATGTCTCAACTGGAATTTCAATAGTTCCTGAGAGAAGACATTTCCCTGAAATATCCAACTGGTATAGACCAATTCCTCAAATGGCATTGTTTTCATTAGAATTTTCGAAGTTCCTCAGTTGGGAAAACATTTCTCTGAAATATACAACCGGCAAAGACCAGTTCCTGATATGGCAATGTCTCAACTGGAATTTCAATAGTTCCTGAGAGAAGACATTTCTTTGAAATATCCAACTGGTATAGACCAGTTCCTCAAATGGCCTTGTTTTCATTAGAATTTTCGTAGTTCCTCAGTTGGGAAAACATTTCTCTGAAGTATCCAACTGACAATGACCAGTTCCTGATATGGCAATGTCTCAACTGGAATTTCAATACTTCCTGAGAGAAGACATTGACCTGAAATATCCAACTGGTATTGTCCAGTTCCTCAAATGGCATTGTTTTCATTAGAATTTTCGTAGTTCCTCAGTTGGGAAAACATTTCTCTGAAATATCCAACTGGCAAAGACCAGTTCCTGAGATGGCAATGTCTCAACTGGAATTTCAATAGTTCTTGAAAGAAGTCATTTCCTTGAAATATCCAACTGGAATAGTCCAGTTCCTCAAATGGCATTGTTTTCATTAGAATTTTCGTAGTTTCTCAGTTGGGAAAACATTTCTCTGAAATATCCAACTGGCAAAGACTAGTTCCTGATATGGCAATGTCTCAACTGGAATTTCAATAGTTCCTGAGAGAAGACATTTCCCTGAAATATCCAACTGGTATAGACCAGTTCCTCAAATGGCATTGTTTTCATTAGAATTTTCGTAGTTCGTCAGTTGGGAAAACGTTTCTCTGAAATATCCAACTGGCAAAGACCAGTTCCTGATATGGCAATGTCTCAACTGGAATTTCAATAGTTCCTGAGAGAAGACATTTCCCTGAAATATCCAACTGGTATAGACCAGTTCCTCAAATGGCATTGTTTTCATTAGAATTTTCGAAGTTCGTCAGTTGGGAAAACATTTCTCTGAAATATCCAACTGGCAAAGACCAGTTCCTGATATGGCAATGTCTCAACTGGAATTTCAATGGTTCCTGAGAGAAGACATTTCCCTGAAATATCCAACTGGTATAGACCAGTTCCTCAAATGGCATTGTTTTCATTAGAATTTTCGTAGTTCCTCAGTTGGGAAAACATTTCTCTGAAATATCCAACTGGCAAAGACCAGTTCCTGATATGGCAATGTCTCAACTGGAATTTCAATGGTTCCTGAAAGAAGACATTTCCATGAAATATCCAATTGGAATAGTCCAGTTCCTCAAATGGCATTGTTTTCATTAGAATTTTTGTAGTTCGTCAGTTGGGAAAACATTTCTCTGAAATATCCAACTGGCAAAGACCAGTTCCTGATATGGCAATGTCTCAACTGGAATTTCAATAGTTCTTGAGAGAAGACATTTCCCTGAAATATCCAACTGGTATAGACCAGTTCCTCAAATGGCATTGTTTTCATTAGAATTTTCGTAGTTCCTCAGTTGGGAAAACATTTCTCTGAAATATCCAACTGGCAAAGACCAGTTCCTGATATGGCAATGTCTCAACTGGAATTTCAATAGTTCCTGAGAGAAGACATTTCCCTTAAATATCCAACTGGTATAAACCCGTTCCTCAAATGGCATTGTTTTCATTAGAATTTTCGTAGTTCCTCAGTTGGGAAAACATTTCTCTGAAATATCCAACTGGCAAAGACCAGTTCCTGATATGGCAATGTCTCAACTGGAATTTCAGTAGTACCTGAGAGAAGACATTTCCCTGAAATATCCAACTGGTATAGACCAGTTCCTCAAATGGCATTGTTTTCATTAGAATTTTCGTAGTTCCTCAGTTGGGAAAACATTTCTCTGAAATATCCAACTGGCAAAGACCAGTTCCAGATATGGCAATGTCTCAACTGGAATTTCAATAGTTCCTGAGAGAAGACATTTCCCTGAAATATCCAACTGGTATAGACCAGTTCCTCAAATGGCATTGTTTTCACTAGAATTTTCGTAGTTCCTGAGTTGGGAAAACATTTCTCTGAAATCAACTGGCAAAGACCAGTTCCTGATATGGCAATGTCTCAACTGGAATTTCAATAGTTCCTGAGAGAAGACATTTCCCTGAAATATCCAACTGGTATAGACCAGTTCCTCAAATGGAATTGTTTTCATTAGAATTTTCGTAGTTCCTCAGTTGGGAAAACATTTCTCTGAAATATCCAACTGGCAAAGACTAGTTCCTGATATGGCAATGTCTCAAATGGAATTTCAATAGTTCCTGAGAGAAGACATTTCCCTGAAATATCCAACTGGTATAGACCAGTTCCTCAAATGGCATTGTTTTCATTAGAATTTTCGTAGTTCCTCAGTTTGGAAAACATTTCTCTGAAATATCCATCTGGCAAGGACCAGTTCCTGATATGGCAATGTCTCAACTGGAATTTCAATAGTTCCTGAGAGAAGACATTTCCCTGAAATATCCAACTGGTATAGACCAGTTCCTCAAATGGCATTGTTTTCATTAGAATTTTCGTAGTTCCTTAGTTGGGAAAACATTTCTCTGAAATATCCAACTGGCAAAGACCAGTTCCTGATATGGCAATGTCTCAACTGGAATTTCAATAGTTCCTGAGAGAAGACATTTCCCTGAAATATCCAACTGGTATAGACCAGTTCCTCAAATGGCATTGTTTTCATTAGAATTTTCGTAGTTCCTCAGTTGGGAAGACATTTCTCTGAGGTATCCAACTGACAATGACCAGTTCCTGATATGGCAATGTCTCAACTGGAATTTCAATAGTTCCTGAGATAAGACATTTCCCTGAAATATCCAACTGGTATAGCCCAGTTCCTCAAATGGCATTGTTTTCATTAGAATTTTCGTAGTTCCTCAGTTGGGAAAACATTTCTCTGAAATATCCAACTGGCAAAGACCAGTTCCTGAGATGGCAATGTCTCAACTGGAATTTCAATAGTTCTTGAAAGAAGTCATTTCCTTGAAATATCCAACCGGAATAGTCCAGTTCCTCAAATGGCATTGTTTTCATTAGAATTTTCGTAGTTCGTCAGTTGGGAAAACATTTCTCTGAAATATCCAACTGGCAAAGACCAGTTCCTAATATGGCAATGTCTCAACTGGAATTTCATTAGTTCCGGAGAGAAGACATTTCCCTGAAAAATCCAACTGGTATAGACCAGTCCTCAAATGGCATTGTTTTCATTAGAATTTTCGTAGTTCCTCAGTTGGGAAAACATTTCTCTGAAATATCCAACTGGCAAAGACCAGTTCCTGATATGGCAATGTCTCAACTGGAATTTCAATAGTTCCTGAGAGAAGACATTTCCCTGAAATATCCAACTGGTATAGACCAGTTCCTCAAATGGCATTGTTTTCATTAGAATTTTCGTAGTTCCTCAGTTGGGAAAACATTTCTCTGAAATATCCAACTGGCAAAGACCAGTTCCTGATATGGCAATGTCTCAACTGGAATTTCAATGGTTCCTGAAAGAAGACATTTCCATGAAATATCCAATTGGAATAGTCCAGTTCCTCAAATGGCATTGTTTTCATTAGAATTTTTGTAGTTCGTCAGTTGGGAAAACATTTCTCTGAAATATCCAACTGGCAAAGACCAGTTCCTGATATGGCAATGTCTCAACTGGAATTTCAATAGTTCCTGAGAGAAGACATTTCCCTGAAATATCCAACTGGTATAGACCAGTTCCTCAAATGGCATTGTTTTCATTAGAATTTTCGTAGTTCCTCCGTTGGGAAAACATTTCTCTGAAATATCCAACTGGCAAAGACCAGTTCCTGATATGGCAATGTCTCAACTGGAATTTCAATAGTTCCTGAGAGAAGACATTTCCCTTAAATATCCAACTGGTATAAACCCGTTCCTCAAATGGCATTGTTTTCATTAGAATTTTCGTAGTTCCTCAGTTGGGAAAACATTTCTCTGAAATATCCAACTGGCAAAGACCAGTTCCTGATATGGCAATGTCTCAACTGGAATTTCAGTAGTACCTGAGAGAAGACATTTCCCTGAAATATCCAACTGGTATAGACCAGTTCCTCAAATGGCATTGTTTTCATTAGAATTTTCGTAGTTCCTCAGTTGGGAAAACATTTCTCTGAAATATCCAACTGGCAAAGACCAGTTCCTGATATGGCAATGTCTCAACTGGAATTTCAGTAGTTCTTGAGAGAAGACATTTCCCCGAAATATCCAACTGGTATAGACCAGTTCCTCAAATGGCATTGTTTTCATTAGAGTTTTCGTAGTTCCTCAGTTGGGAAAACATTTCTCTGAAATATCCAACTGGCAAAGACCAGTTCCTGATATGGCAATGTCTCAACTGGAATTTCAATAGTTCCTGAGAGAAGACATTTCCCTGAAATATCCAACTGGTATAGACCAGTTCTTCAAATGGCATTGTTTTCATTAGAATTTTCGTAGTTCCTGAGTTGGGAAAACATTTCTCTGAAATCAACTGGCAAAGACCAGTTCCTGATATGGCAATGTCTCAACTGGAATTTCAATAGTTCCTGAGAGAAGACATTTCCCTGAAATATCCAACTGGTATAGACCAGTTCCTCAAATGGAATTGTTTTCATTAGAATTTTCGTAGTTCCTCAGTTGGGAAAACATTTCTCTGAAATATCCAACTGGCAAAGACTAGTTCCTGATATGGCAATGTCTCAAATGGAATTTCAATAGTTCCTGAGAGAAGACATTTCCCTGATATATCCAACTGGTATAGACCAGTTCCTCAAATGGCATTGTTTTCATTAGAATTTTCGTAGTTCCTCAGTTGGGAAAACATTTCTCTGAAGTATCCATCTGGCAAAGACCAGTTCCTGATATGGCAATGTCTCAACTGGAATTTCAATAGTTCCTGAGAGAAGACATTTCCCTGAAATATCCAACTGGTATAGACCAGTTCCTCAAATGGCATTGCTTTCATTAGAATTTTCGTAGTTCCTTAGTTGGGAAAACATTTCTCTGAAATATCCAACTGGCAAAGACCAGTTCCTGATATGGCAATGTCTCAACTGGAATTTCAATAGTTCCTGAGAGATGACATTTCCCTGAAATATCCAACTGGTATAGACCAGTTCCTCTAATGGCATTGTTTTCATTAGAATTTTCGTAGTTCCTCAGTTGGGAAAATATTTCTCTGAAATATCCAACTGGCAAAGACCTGTTCCTGATATGGCAATGTCTCAACTGGAATTTCAATAGTTCCTGAGAGAAGACATTTCCCTGAAATATCCAACTGGTATAGACAAGTTCCTCAAATGGCATTGTTTTCATTAGAATTTTCGTAGTTCCTCAGTTGGGAAAACATTTCTCTGAAATATCCAACTGGCAAAGACCAGTTCCTGATATGGCAATGTCTCAACTGGAATTTCAATAGTTCCTGAGAGAGGACATTTCCCTGAAATATCCAACTGGTATAGACCAATTCCTCAAATGGCATTGTTTTCATTAGAATTTTCGAAGTTCCTCAGTTGGGAAAACATTTCTCTGAAATATACAACCGGCAAAGACCAGTTCCTGATATGGCAATGTCTCAACTGGAATTTCAATAGTTCCTGAGAGAAGACATTTCCCTGAAATATCCAACTGGTATAGACCAGTTCCTCAAATGGCCTTGTTTTCATTAGAATTTTCGTAGTTCCTCAGTTGGGAAAACATTTCTCTGAAGTATCCAACTGACAATGACCAGTTCCTGATATGGCAATGTCTCAACTGGAATTTCAATACTTCCTGAGAGAAGACATTGACCTGAAATATCCAACTGGTATTGTCCAGTTCCTCAAATGGCATTGTTTTCATTAGAATTTTCGTAGTTCCTCAGTTGGGAAAACATTTCTCTGAAATATCCAACTGGCAAAGACCAGTTCCTGAGATGGCAATGTCTCAACTGGAATTTCAATAGTTCTTGAAAGGAGTCATTTCCTTGAAATATCCAACAGGAATAGTCCAGTTCCTCAAATGGCATTGTTTTCATTAGAATTTTCGTAGTTTCTCAGTTGGGAAAACATTTCTCTGAAATATCCAACTGGCAAAGACTAGTTCCTGATATGGCAATGTCTCAACTGGAATTTCAATAGTTCCTGAGAGAAGACATTTCCCTGAAATATCCAACTGGTATAGACCAGTTCCTCAAATGGCATTGTTTTCATTAGAATTTTCGTAGTTCGTCAGTTGGGAAAACGTTTCTCTGAAATATCCAACTGGCAAAGACCAGTTCCTGATATGGCAATGTCTCAACTGGAATTTCAATAGTTCCTGAGAGAAGACATTTCCCTGAAATATCCAACTCGTATAGACCAGTTCCTCAAATGGCATTGTTTTCATTAGAATTTTCGAAGTTCGTCAGTTGGGAAAACATTTCTCTGAAATATCCAACTGGCAAAGACCAGTTCCTGATATGGCAATGTCTCAACTGGAATTTCAATGGTTCCTGAGAGAAGACATTTCCCTGAAATATCCAACTGGTATAGACCAGTTCCTCAAATGGCATTGTTTTCATTAGAATTTTCGTAGTTCCTCAGTTGGGAAAACATTTCTCTGAAATATCCAACTGGCAAAGACCAGTTCCTGATATGGCAATGTCTCAACTGGAATTTCAGTAGTACCTGAGAGAAGACATTTCAATGAAATATCCAACTGGTATAGACCAGTTCCTCAAATGGCATTGTTTTCATTAGAATTTTCGTAGTTCCTCAGTTGGGAAAACATTTCTCTGAAATATCCAACTGGCAAAGACCAGTTCCTGATATGGCAATGTCTCAACTGGAATTTCAATAGTTCTTGAGAGAAGACATTTCCCTGAAATATCCAACTGGTATAGACCAGTTCCTCAAATGGCATTGTTTTCATTAGAATTTTCGTAGTTCCTCAGTTGGGAAAACATTTCTCTGAAATATCCAACTGGCAAAGACCAGTTCCTGATATGGCAATGTCTCAACTGGAATTTCAATAGTTCCTGAGAGAAGACATTTCCCTTAAATATCCAACTGGTATAAACCCGTTCCTCAAATGGCATTGTTTTCATTAGAATTTTCGTAGTTCCTCAGTTGGGAAAACATTTCTCTGAAATATCCAACTGGCAAAGACCAGTTCCTGATATGGCAATGTCTCAACTGGAATTTCAGTAGTACCTGAGAGAAGACATATCCCTGAAATATCCAACTGGTATAGACCAGTTCCTCAAATGGCATTGTTTTCATTAGAATTTTCGTAGTTCCTCAGTTGGGAAAACATTTCTCTGAAATATCCAACTGGCAAAGACCAGTTCCAGATATGGCAATGTCTCAACTGGAATTTCAATAGTTCCTGAGAGAAGACATTTCCCTGAAATATCCAACTGGTATAGACCAGTTCCTCAAATGGCATTGTTTTCACTAGAATTTTCGTAGTTCCTGAGTTGGGAAAACATTTCTCTGAAATCAACTGGCAAAGACCAGTTCCTGATATGGCAATGTCTCAACTGGAATTTCAATAGTTCCTGAGAGAAGACATTTCCCTGAAATATCCAACTGGTATAGACCAGTTCCTCAAATGGAATTCTTTTCATTAGAATTTTCGTAGTTCCTCAGTTGGGAAAACATTTCTCTGAAATATCCAACTGGCAAAGACTAGTTCCTGATATGGCAATGTCTCAAATGGAATTTCAATAGTTCCTGAGAGAAGACATTTCCCTGAAATATCCAACTGGTATAGACCAGTTCCTCAAATGGCATTGTTTTCATTAGAATTTTCGTAGTTCCTCAGTTTGGAAAACATTTCTCTGAAATATCCATCTGGCAAGGACCAGTTCCTGATATGGCAATGTCTCAACTGGAATTTCAATAGTTCCTGAGAGAAGACATTTCCCTGAAATATCCAACTGGTATAGACCAGTTCCTCAAATGGCATTGTTTTCATTAGAATTTTCGTAGTTCCTTAGTTGGGAAAACATTTCTCTGAAATATCCAACTGGCAAAGACCAGTTCCTGATATGGCAATGTCTCAACTGGAATTTCAATAGTTCCTGAGAGAAGACATTTCCCTGAAATATCCAACTGGTATAGACCAGTTCCTCAAATGGCATTGTTTTCATTAGAATTTTCGTAGTTCCTCAGTTGGGAAAACATTTCTCTGAGGTATCCAACTGACAATGACCAGTTCCTGATATGGCAATGTCTCAACTGGAATTTCAATAGTTCCTGAGATAAGACATTTCCCTGAAATATCCAACTGGTATAGCCCAGTTCCTCAAATGGCATTGTTTTCATTAGAATTTTCGTAGTTCCTCAGTTGGGAAAACATTTCTCTGAAATATCCAACTGGCAAAGACCAGTTCCTGAGATGGCAATGTCTCAACTGGAATTTCAATAGTTCTTGAAAGAAGTCATTTCCTTGAAATATCCAACCGGAATAGTCCAGTTCCTCAAATGGCATTGTTTTCATTAGAATTTTCGTAGTTCGTCAGTTGGGAAAACATTTCTCTGAAATATCCAACTGGCAAAGACCAGTTCCTGATATGGCAATGTCTCAACTGGAATTTCATTAGTTCCGGAGAGAAGACATTTCCCTGAAAAATCCAACTGGTATAGACCAGTCCTCAAATGGCATTGTTTTCATTAGAATTTTCGTAGTTCCTCAGTTGGGAAAACATTTCTCTGAAATATCCAACTGGCAAAGACCAGTTCCTGATATGGCAATGTCTCAACTGGAATTTCAATAGTTCCTGAGAGAAGACATTTCCCTGAAATATCCAACTGGTATAGACCAGTTCCTCAAATGGCATTGTTTTCATTAGAATTTTCGTAGTTCCTCAGTTGGGAAAACATTTCTCTGAAATATCCAACTGGCAAAGACCAGTTCCTGATATGGCAATGTCTCAACTGGAATTTCAATGGTTCCTGAAAGAAGACATTTCCATGAAATATCCAATTGGAATAGTCCAGTTCCTCAAATGGCATTGTTTTCATTAGAATTTTTGTAGTTCGTCAGTTGGGAAAACATTTCTCTGAAATATCCAACTGGCAAAGACCAGTTCCTGATATGGCAATGTCTCAACTGGAATTTCAATAGTTCCTGAGAGAAGACATTTCCCTGAAATATCCAACTGGTATAGACCAGTTCCTCAAATGGCATTGTTTTCATTAGAATTTTCGTAGTTCCTCCGTTGGGAAAACATTTCTCTGAAATATCCAACTGGCAAAGACCAGTTCCTGATATGGCAATGTCTCAACTGGAATTTCAATAGTTCCTGAGAGAAGACATTTCCCTTAAATATCCAACTGGTATAAACCCGTTCCTCAAATGGCATTGTTTTCATTAGAATTTTCGTAGTTCCTCAGTTGGGAAAACATTTCTCTGAAATATCCAACTGGCAAAGACCAGTTCCTGATATGGCAATGTCTCAACTGGAATTTCAGTAGTACCTGAGAGAAGACATTTCCCTGAAATATCCAACTGGTATAGACCAGTTCCTCAAATGGCATTGTTTTCATTAGAATTTTCGTAGTTCCTCAGTTGGGAAAACATTTCTCTGAAATATCCAACTGGCAAAGACCAGTTCCTGATATGGCAATGTCTCAACTGGAATTTCAGTAGTTCTTGAGAGAAGACATTTCCCCGAAATATCCAACTGGTATAGACCAGTTCCTCAAATGGCATTGTTTTCATTAGAGTTTTCGTAGTTCCTCAGTTGGGAAAACATTTCTCTGAAATATCCAACTGGCAAAGACCAGTTCCTGATATGGCAATGTCTCAACTGGAATTTCAATAGTTCCTGAGAGAAGACATTTCCCTGAAATATCCAACTGGTATAGACCAGTTCTTCAAATGGCATTGTTTTCATTAGAATTTTCGTAGTTCCTGAGTTGGGAAAACATTTCTCTGAAATCAACTGGCAAAGACCAGTTCCTGATATGGCAATGTCTCAACTGGAATTTCAATAGTTCCTGAGAGAAGACATTTCCCTGAAATATCCAACTGGTATAGACCAGTTCCTCAAATGGAATTGTTTTCATTAGAATTTTCGTAGTTCCTCAGTTGGGAAAACATTTCTCTGAAATATCCAACTGGCAAAGACTAGTTCCTGATATGGCAATGTCTCAAATGGAATTTCAATAGTTCCTGAGAGAAGACATTTCCCTGATATATCCAACTGGTATAGACCAGTTCCTCAAATGGCATTGTTTTCATTAGAATTTTCGTAGTTCCTCAGTTGGGAAAACATTTCTCTGAAGTATCCATCTGGCAAAGACCAGTTCCTGATATGGCAATGTCTCAACTGGAATTTCAATAGTTCCTGAGAGAAGACATTTCCCTGAAATATCCAACTGGTATAGACCAGTTCCTCAAATGGCATTGCTTTCATTAGAATTTTCGTAGTTCCTTAGTTGGGAAAACATTTCTCTGAAATATCCAACTGGCAAAGACCAGTTCCTGATATGGCAATGTCTCAACTGGAATTTCAATAGTTCCTGAGAGAAGACATTTCCCTGAAATATCCAACTGGTATAGACCAGTTCCTCAAATGGCATTGTTTTCATTAGAATGTTCGTAGTTCCTCAGTTGGGAAAACATTTCTCTGAAGTATCCAAATGACAAAGACCAGTTCCTGATATGGCAATGTCTCAACTGGAATTTCAATAGTTCCTGAGAGAAGACATTTCCCTGAAATATCCAACTGGTATAGACCAGTTCCTCAAATGGCATTGTTTTCATTAGAATGTTCGTAGTTCCTCAGTTGGGAAAACATTTCTCTGAAATATCCAACTGGCAAAGACCAGTTCCTGATATGGCAATGTCTCAACTGGAATTTCAATAGTTCCTGAGAGAAGTAATTTCCTTGAAATATCCAACTGGAATAGTCCAGTTCCTCAAATGGCATTGTTTTCATTAGAATTTTCGTACTTTCTCTGTTGGGAAAACATTTCTCTGAAATATCCAACTGGCAAAGACTAGTTCCTGATATGGCAATGTCTCAACTGGAATTTCAATAGTTCCTGAGAGAAGACATTTCCCTGAAATATCCAACTGCTATAGACCAGTTCCTCAAATGGCATTGTTTTCATTAGAATGTTCGTAGTTCCTCAGTTGGGAAAACATTTCTCTGAAGTATCCAAATGACAAAGACCAGTTCCTGATATGGCAATGTCTCAACTGGAATTTCAATAGTTCCTGAGAGAAGACATTTCCCTGAAATATCCAACTGGCATAGACCAGTTCCTCAAATGGCATTGTTTTCATTAGAATTTTCGTAGTTCCTCAGTTGGGAAAACCTTTCTCTGAAGTATCCAACTGACAATGACCAGTTCCTGATATGGCAATGTCTCAACTGGAATTTCAATAGTTCCTGAGAGAAGACATTTCCCTGAAATATCCAACTGGTATAGCCCAGTTCCTCAAATGGCATTGTTTTCATTAGAATTTTCGTAGTTCCTCAGTTGGGAAAACATTTCTCTGAAATATCCAACTGGCAAAGACCAGTTCCTGAGATGGCAATGTCTCAACTGGAATTTCAATAGTTCTTGAAAGAAGTCATTTCCTTGAAATATCCAACTGGAATAGTCCAGTTCCTCAAATGGCATTGTTTTCATTAGAATTTTCGTAGTTCGTCATTTGGGAAAACATTTCTCTGAAATATCCAACTGGCAAAGACCAGTTCCTGATATGGCAATGTCTCAACTGGAATTTCATTAGTTCCTGAGAGAAGACATTTCCCTGAAAAATCCAACTGGTATAGACCAGTCCTCAAATGGCATTGTTTTCATTAGAATTTTCGTAGTTCCTCAGTTGGGAAAACATTTCTCTGAAATATCCAACTGGCAAAGACCAGTTCCTGATATGGCAATGTCTCAACTGGAATTTCAATAGTTCCTGAGAGAAGACATTTCCCTGAAATATCCAACTGGTATAGACCAGTTCCTCAAATGGCATTGTTTTCATTAGAATTTTCGAAGTTCGTCAGTTGGGAAAACATTTCTCTTAAATATCCATCTGGCAAAGACCAGTTCCTGATATGGCAATGTCACAACTGGAATTTCAATGGTTCCTGAGAGAAGACATTTCCCTGAAATATCCAACTGGTATTGACCAGTTCCTCAAATGGCATTGTTTTCATTAGAATTTTCGTAGTTCCTCAGTTGGGAAAACATTTCTCTGAAATATCCAACTGGCAAAGACCAGTTCCTGATATGGCAATGTCTCAACTGGAATTTCAATGGTTCCTGAAAGAAGACATTTCCATGAAATATCCAATTGGAATAGTCCAGTTCCTCAAATGGCATTGTTTTCATTAGAATTTTTGTAGTTCGTCAGTTGGGAAAACCTTTCCCTGAAATATCCAACTGGCAAAGACCAGTTCCTGATATGGCAATGTCTCAACTGGAATTTCAATAGTTCCTGAGAGAAGACATTTCCCTGAAATATCCAACTGGTATAGACCAGTTCCTCAAATGGCATTGTTTTCATTAGAATTTTCGTAGTTCCTCCGTTGGGAAAACATTTCTCTGAAATATCCAACTGGCAAAGACCAGTTCCTGATATGGCAATGTCTCAACTGGAATTTCAATAGTTCCTGAGAGAAGACACTTCCCTTAAATATCCAACTGGTATAAACCCGTTCCTCAAATGGCATTGTTTTCATTAGAATTTTCGTAGTTCCTCAGTTGGGAAAACATTTCTCTGAAATATCCAACTGGCAAAGACCAGTTCCTGATATGGCAATGTCTCAACTGGAATTTCAGTAGTACCTGAGAGAAGACATATCCCTGAAATATCCAACTGGTATAGACCAGTTCCTCAAATGGCATTGTTTTCATTAGAATTTTCGTAGTTCCTCAGTTGGGAAAACATTTCTCTGAAATATCCAACTGGCAAAGACCAGTTCCTGATATGGCAATGTCTCAACTGGAATTTCAGTAGTTCTTGAGAGAAGACATTTCCCCGATATATCCAACTGGTATAGACCAGTTCCTCAAATGGCATTGTTTTCATTAGAGTTTTCGTAGTTCCTCAGTTGGGAAAACATTTCTCTGAAATATCCAACTGGCAAGGACCAGTTCCTGATATGGCAATGTCTCAACTGGAATTTCAATAGTTCCTGAGAGAAGACATTTCCCTGAAATATCCAACTGGTATAGACCAGTTCTTCAAATGGCATTGTTTTCATTAGAATTTTCGTAGTTCCTGAGTTGGGAGAACATTTCTCTGAAATCAACTGGCAAAGACCAATTCCTGATATGGCAATGTCTCAACTGGAATTTCAATAGTTCCTGAGAGAAGACATTTCCCTGAAATATCCAACTGGTATAGACCAGTTCCTCAAATGGAATTGTTTTCATTAGAATTTTCGTAGTTCCTCAGTTGGGAAAACATTTCTCTGAAATATCCAACTGGCAAAGACTAGTTCCTGATATGGCAATGTCTCAAATGGAATTTCAATAGTTCCTGAGAGAAGACATTTCCCCGAAATATCCAACTGGTATAGACCAGTTCCTCAAATGGCATTGTTTTCATTAGAATTTTCGTAGTTCCTCAGTTGGGAAAACATTTCTCTGAAATATCCATCTGGCAAAGACCAGTTCCTGATATGGCAATGTCTCAACTGGAATTTCAATAGTTCCTGAGAGAAGACATTTCCCTGAAATATCCAACTGGTATAGACCAGTTCCTCAAATGGCGTTGTTTTCATTAGAATTTTCGTAGTTCCTTAGTTGGGAAAACATTTCTCTGAAATATCCAACTGGCAAAGACCAGTTCCTGATATGGCAATGTCTCAACTGGAATTTCAATAGTTCCTGAGAGAAGACATTTCCCTGAAATATCCAACTGGTATAGACAAGTTCCTCAAATGGCATTGTTTTCATTAGAATTTTCGTAGTTCCTCAGTTGGGAAAACATTTCTCTGAAATATCCAACTGGCAAAGACCAGTTCCTGATATGGCAATGTCTCAACTGGAATTTCAATAGTTCCTGAGAGAAGACATTTCCCTGAAATATCCAACTGGTATAGACCAATTCCTCAAATGGCATTGTTTTCATTAGAATTTTCGAAGTTCCTCAGTTGGGAAAACATTTCTCTGAAATATACAACCGGCAAAGACCAGTTCCTGATATGGCAATGTCTCAACTGGAATTTCAATAGTTCCTGAGAGAAGACATTTCCCTGAAATATCCAACTGGTATAGACCAGTTCCTCAAATGGCCTTGTTTTCATTAGAATTGTCGTAGTTCCTCAGTTGGGAAAACATTTCTCTGAAGTATCCAACTGACAATGACCAGTTCCTGATATGGCAATGTCTCAACTGGAATTTCAATACTTCCTGAGAGAAGACATTGACCTGAAATATCCAACTGGTATTGTCCAGTTCCTCAAATGGCATTGTTTTCATTAGAATTTTCGTAGTTCCTCAGTTGGGAAAACATTTCTCTGAAATATCCAACTGGCAAAGACCAGTTCCTGAGATGGCAATGTCTCAACTGGAATTTCAATAGTTCTTGAAAGAAGTCATTTCCTTGAAATATCCAACTGGAATAGTCCAGTTCCTCAAATGGCATTGTTTTCATTAGAATTTTCGTAGTTTCTCAGTTGGGAAAACATTTCTCTGAAATATCCAACTGGCAAAGACTAGTTCCTGATATGGCAATGTCTCAACTGGAATTTCAATAGTTCCTGAGAGAAGACATTTCCCTGAAATATCCAACTGGTATAGACCAGTTCCTCAAATGGCATTGTTTTCATTAGAATTTTCGTAGTTCGTCAGTTGGGAAAACGTTTCTCTGAAATATCCAACTGGCAAAGACCAGTTCCTGATATGGCAATGTCTCAACTGGAATTTCAATAGTTCCTGAAAGAAGACATTTCCCTGAAATATCCAACTGGTATAGACCAGTTCCTCAAATGGCATTGTTTTCATTAGAATTTTCGAAGTTCGTCAGTTGGGAAAATATTTCTCTGAAATATCCAACTGGCAAAGACCAGTTCCTGATATGGCAATGTCTCAACTGGAATTTCAATGGTTCCTGAAAGAAGACATTTCCATGAAATATCCAATTGGAATAGTCCAGTTCCTCAAATGGCATTGTTTTCATTAGAATTTTTGTAGTTCGTCAGTTGGGAAAACATTTCTCTGAAATATCCAACTGGCAAAGACCAGTTCCTGATATGGCAATGTCTCAACTGGAATTTCAATAGTTCCTGAGAGAAGACATTTCCCTGAAATATCCAACTGGTATAGACCAGTTCCTCAAATGGCATTGTTTTCATTAGAATTTTCGTAGTTCCTCCGTTGGGAAAACATTTCTCTGAAATATCCAACTGGCAAAGACCAGTTCCTGATATGGCAATGTCTCAACTGGAATTTCAATAGTTCCTGAGAGAAGACATTTCCCTTAAATATCCAACTGGTATAAACCCGTTCCTCAAATGGCATTGTTTTCATTAGAATTTTCGTAGTTCCTCAGTTGGGAAAACATTTCTCTGAAATATCCAACTGGCAAAGACCAGTTCCTGATATGGCAATGTCTCAACTGGAATTTCAGTAGTACCTGAGAGAAGACATTTCCCTGAAATATCCAACTGGTATAGACCAGTTCCTCAAATGGCATTGTTTTCATTAGAATTTTCGTAGTTCCTCAGTTGGGAAAACATTTCTCTGAAATATCCAACTGGCAAAGACCAGTTCCTGATATGGCAATGTCTCAACTGGAATTTCAGTAGTTCTTGAGAGAAGACATTTCCCCGAAATATCCAACTGGTATAGACCAGTTCCTCAAATGGCATTGTTTTCATTAGAGTTTTCGTAGTTCCTCAGTTGGGAAAACATTTCTCTGAAATATCCAACTGGCAAAGACCAGTTCCTGATATGGCAATGTCTCAACTGGAATTTCAATAGTTCCTGAGAGAAGACATTTCCCTGAAATATCCAACTGGTATAGACCAGTTCTTCAAATGGCATTGTTTTCATTAGAATTTTCGTAGTTCCTGAGTTGGGAAAACATTTCTCTGAAATCAACTGGCAAAGACCAGTTCCTGATATGGCAATGTCTCAACTGGAATTTCAATAGTTCCTGAGAGAAGACATTTCCCTGAAATATCCAACTGGTATAGACCAGTTCCTCAAATGGAATTGTTTTCATTAGAATTTTCGTAGTTCCTCAGTTGGGAAAACATTTCTCTGAAATATCCAACTGGCAAAGACTAGTTCCTGATATGGCAATGTCTCAAATGGAATTTCAATAGTTCCTGAGAGAAGACATTTCCCTGATATATCCAACTGGTATAGACCAGTTCCTCAAATGGCATTGTTTTCATTAGAATTTTCGTAGTTCCTCAGTTGGGAAAACATTTCTCTGAAGTATCCATCTGGCAAAGACCAGTTCCTGATATGGCAATGTCTCAACTGGAATTTCAATAGTTCCTGAGAGAAGACATTTCCCTGAAATATCCAACTGGTATAGACCAGTTCCTCAAATGGCATTGCTTTCATTAGAATTTTCGTAGTTCCTTAGTTGGGAAAACATTTCTCTGAAATATCCAACTGGCAAAGACCAGTTCCTGATATGGCAATGTCTCAACTGGAATTTCAATAGTTCCTGAGAGATGACATTTCCCTGAAATATCCAACTGGTATAGACCAGTTCCTCTAATGGCATTGTTTTCATTAGAATTTTCGTAGTTCCTCAGTTGGGAAAATATTTCTCTGAAATATCCAACTGGCAAAGACCTGTTCCTGATATGGCAATGTCTCAACTGGAATTTCAATAGTTCCTGAGAGAAGACATTTCCCTGAAATATCCAACTGGTATAGACAAGTTCCTCAAATGGCATTGTTTTCATTAGAATTTTCGTAGTTCCTCAGTTGGGAAAACATTTCTCTGAAATATCCAACTGGCAAAGACCAGTTCCTGATATGGCAATGTCTCAACTGGAATTTCAATAGTTCCTGAGAGAGGACATTTCCCTGAAATATCCAACTGGTATAGACCAATTCCTCAAATGGCATTGTTTTCATTAGAATTTTCGAAGTTCCTCAGTTGGGAAAACATTTCTCTGAAATATACAACCGGCAAAGACCAGTTCCTGATATGGCAATGTCTCAACTGGAATTTCAATAGTTCCTGAGAGAAGACATTTCCCTGAAATATCCAACTGGTATAGACCAGTTCCTCAAATGGCCTTGTTTTCATTAGAATTTTCGTAGTTCCTCAGTTGGGAAAACATTTCTCTGAAGTATCCAACTGACAATGACCAGTTCCTGATATGGCAATGTCTCAACTGGAATTTCAATACTTCCTGAGAGAAGACATTGACCTGAAATATCCAACTGGTATTGTCCAGTTCCTCAAATGGCATTGTTTTCATTAGAATTTTCGTAGTTCCTCAGTTGGGAAAACATTTCTCTGAAATATCCAACTGGCAAAGACCAGTTCCTGAGATGGCAATGTCTCAACTGGAATTTCAATAGTTCTTGAAAGGAGTCATTTCCTTGAAATATCCAACAGGAATAGTCCAGTTCCTCAAATGGCATTGTTTTCATTAGAATTTTCGTAGTTTCTCAGTTGGGAAAACATTTCTCTGAAATATCCAACTGGCAAAGACTAGTTCCTGATATGGCAATGTCTCAACTGGAATTTCAATAGTTCCTGAGAGAAGACATTTCCCTGAAATATCCAACTGGTATAGACCAGTTCCTCAAATGGCATTGTTTTCATTAGAATTTTCGTAGTTCGTCAGTTGGGAAAACGTTTCTCTGAAATATCCAACTGGCAAAGACCAGTTCCTGATATGGCAATGTCTCAACTGGAATTTCAATAGTTCCTGAGAGAAGACATTTCCCTGAAATATCCAACTCGTATAGACCAGTTCCTCAAATGGCATTGTTTTCATTAGAATTTTCGAAGTTCGTCAGTTGGGAAAACATTTCTCTGAAATATCCAACTGGCAAAGACCAGTTCCTGATATGGCAATGTCTCAACTGGAATTTCAATGGTTCCTGAGAGAAGACATTTCCCTGAAATATCCAACTGGTATAGACCAGTTCCTCAAATGGCATTGTTTTCATTAGAATTTTCGTAGTTCCTCAGTTGGGAAAACATTTCTCTGAAATATCCAACTGGCAAAGACCAGTTCCTGATATGGCAATGTCTCAACTGGAATTTCAGTAGTACCTGAGAGAAGACATTTCCCTGAAATATCCAACTGGTATAGACCAGTTCCTCAAATGGCATTGTTTTCATTAGAATTTTCGTAGTTCCTCAGTTGGGAAAACATTTCTCTGAAATATCCAACTGGCAAAGACCAGTTCCTGATATGGCAATGTCTCAACTGGAATTTCAATAGTTCTTGAGAGAAGACATTTCCCTGAAATATCCAACTGGTATAGACCAGTTCCTCAAATGGCATTGTTTTCATTAGAATTTTCGTAGTTCCTCAGTTGGGAAAACATTTCTCTGAAATATCCAACTGGCAAAGACCAGTTCCTGATATGGCAATGTCTCAACTGGAATTTCAATAGTTCCTGAGAGAAGACATTTCCCTTAAATATCCAACTGGTATAAACCCGTTCCTCAAATGGCATTGTTTTCATTAGAATTTTCGTAGTTCCTCAGTTGGGAAAACATTTCTCTGAAATATCCAACTGGCAAAGACCAGTTCCTGATATGGCAATGTCTCAACTGGAATTTCAGTAGTACCTGAGAGAAGACATATCCCTGAAATATCCAACTGGTATAGACCAGTTCCTCAAATGGCATTGTTTTCATTAGAATTTTCGTAGTTCCTCAGTTGGGAAAACATTTCTCTGAAATATCCAACTGGCAAAGACCAGTTCCAGATATGGCAATGTCTCAACTGGAATTTCAATAGTTCCTGAGAGAAGACATTTCCCTGAAATATCCAACTGGTATAGACCAGTTCCTCAAATGGCATTGTTTTCACTAGAATTTTCGTAGTTCCTGAGTTGGGAAAACATTTCTCTGAAATCAACTGGCAAAGACCAGTTCCTGATATGGCAATGTCTCAACTGGAATTTCAATAGTTCCTGAGAGAAGACATTTCCCTGAAATATCCAACTGGTATAGACCAGTTCCTCAAATGGAATTCTTTTCATTAGAATTTTCGTAGTTCCTCAGTTGGGAAAACATTTCTCTGAAATATCCAACTGGCAAAGACTAGTTCCTGATATGGCAATGTCTCAAATGGAATTTCAATAGTTCCTGAGAGAAGACATTTCCCTGAAATATCCAACTGGTATAGACCAGTTCCTCAAATGGCATTGTTTTCATTAGAATTTTCGTAGTTCCTCAGTTTGGAAAACATTTCTCTGAAATATCCATCTGGCAAGGACCAGTTCCTGATATGGCAATGTCTCAACTGGAATTTCAATAGTTCCTGAGAGAAGACATTTCCCTGAAATATCCAACTGGTATAGACCAGTTCCTCAAATGGCATTGTTTTCATTAGAATTTTCGTAGTTCCTTAGTTGGGAAAACATTTCTCTGAAATATCCAACTGGCAAAGACCAGTTCCTGATATGGCAATGTCTCAACTGGAATTTCAATAGTTCCTGAGAGAAGACATTTCCCTGAAATATCCAACTGGTATAGACCAGTTCCTCAAATGGCATTGTTTTCATTAGAATTTTCGTAGTTCCTCAGTTGGGAAAACATTTCTCTGAGGTATCCAACTGACAATGACCAGTTCCTGATATGGCAATGTCTCAACTGGAATTTCAATAGTTCCTGAGATAAGACATTTCCCTGAAATATCCAACTGGTATAGCCCAGTTCCTCAAATGGCATTGTTTTCATTAGAATTTTCGTAGTTCCTCAGTTGGGAAAACATTTCTCTGAAATATCCAACTGGCAAAGACCAGTTCCTGAGATGGCAATGTCTCAACTGGAATTTCAATAGTTCTTGAAAGAAGTCATTTCCTTGAAATATCCAACCGGAATAGTCCAGTTCCTCAAATGGCATTGTTTTCATTAGAATTTTCGTAGTTCGTCAGTTGGGAAAACATTTCTCTGAAATATCCAACTGGCAAAGACCAGTTCCTGATATGGCAATGTCTCAACTGGAATTTCATTAGTTCCGGAGAGAAGACATTTCCCTGAAAAATCCAACTGGTATAGACCAGTCCTCAAATGGCATTGTTTTCATTAGAATTTTCGTAGTTCCTCAGTTGGGAAAACATTTCTCTGAAATATCCAACTGGCAAAGACCAGTTCCTGATATGGCAATGTCTCAACTGGAATTTCAATAGTTCCTGAGAGAAGACATTTCCCTGAAATATCCAACTGGTATAGACCAGTTCCTCAAATGGCATTGTTTTCATTAGAATTTTCGTAGTTCCTCAGTTGGGAAAACATTTCTCTGAAATATCCAACTGGCAAAGACCAGTTCCTGATATGGCAATGTCTCAACTGGAATTTCAATGGTTCCTGAAAGAAGACATTTCCATGAAATATCCAATTGGAATAGTCCAGTTCCTCAAATGGCATTGTTTTCATTAGAATTTTTGTAGTTCGTCAGTTGGGAAAACATTTCTCTGAAATATCCAACTGGCAAAGACCAGTTCCTGATATGGCAATGTCTCAACTGGAATTTCAATAGTTCCTGAGAGAAGACATTTCCCTGAAATATCCAACTGGTATAGACCAGTTCCTCAAATGGCATTGTTTTCATTAGAATTTTCGTAGTTCCTCCGTTGGGAAAACATTTCTCTGAAATATCCAACTGGCAAAGACCAGTTCCTGATATGGCAATGTCTCAACTGGAATTTCAATAGTTCCTGAGAGAAGACATTTCCCTTAAATATCCAACTGGTATAAACCCGTTCCTCAAATGGCATTGTTTTCATTAGAATTTTCGTAGTTCCTCAGTTGGGAAAACATTTCTCTGAAATATCCAACTGGCAAAGACCAGTTCCTGATATGGCAATGTCTCAACTGGAATTTCAGTAGTACCTGAGAGAAGACATTTCCCTGAAATATCCAACTGGTATAGACCAGTTCCTCAAATGGCATTGTTTTCATTAGAATTTTCGTAGTTCCTCAGTTGGGAAAACATTTCTCTGAAATATCCAACTGGCAAAGACCAGTTCCTGATATGGCAATGTCTCAACTGGAATTTCAGTAGTTCTTGAGAGAAGACATTTCCCCGAAATATCCAACTGGTATAGACCAGTTCCTCAAATGGCATTGTTTTCATTAGAGTTTTCGTAGTTCCTCAGTTGGGAAAACATTTCTCTGAAATATCCAACTGGCAAAGACCAGTTCCTGATATGGCAATGTCTCAACTGGAATTTCAATAGTTCCTGAGAGAAGACATTTCCCTGAAATATCCAACTGGTATAGACCAGTTCTTCAAATGGCATTGTTTTCATTAGAATTTTCGTAGTTCCTGAGTTGGGAAAACATTTCTCTGAAATCAACTGGCAAAGACCAGTTCCTGATATGGCAATGTCTCAACTGGAATTTCAATAGTTCCTGAGAGAAGACATTTCCCTGAAATATCCAACTGGTATAGACCAGTTCCTCAAATGGAATTGTTTTCATTAGAATTTTCGTAGTTCCTCAGTTGGGAAAACATTTCTCTGAAATATCCAACTGGCAAAGACTAGTTCCTGATATGGCAATGTCTCAAATGGAATTTCAATAGTTCCTGAGAGAAGACATTTCCCTGATATATCCAACTGGTATAGACCAGTTCCTCAAATGGCATTGTTTTCATTAGAATTTTCGTAGTTCCTCAGTTGGGAAAACATTTCTCTGAAGTATCCATCTGGCAAAGACCAGTTCCTGATATGGCAATGTCTCAACTGGAATTTCAATAGTTCCTGAGAGAAGACATTTCCCTGAAATATCCAACTGGTATAGACCAGTTCCTCAAATGGCATTGCTTTCATTAGAATTTTCGTAGTTCCTTAGTTGGGAAAACATTTCTCTGAAATATCCAACTGGCAAAGACCAGTTCCTGATATGGCAATGTCTCAACTGGAATTTCAATAGTTCCTGAGAGAAGACATTTCCCTGAAATATCCAACTGGTATAGACCAGTTCCTCAAATGGCATTGTTTTCATTAGAATGTTCGTAGTTCCTCAGTTGGGAAAACATTTCTCTGAAGTATCCAAATGACAAAGACCAGTTCCTGATATGGCAATGTCTCAACTGGAATTTCAATAGTTCCTGAGAGAAGACATTTCCCTGAAATATCCAACTGGTATAGACCAGTTCCTCAAATGGCATTGTTTTCATTAGAATGTTCGTAGTTCCTCAGTTGGGAAAACATTTCTCTGAAATATCCAACTGGCAAAGACCAGTTCCTGATATGGCAATGTCTCAACTGGAATTTCAATAGTTCCTGAGAGAAGTAATTTCCTTGAAATATCCAACTGGAATAGTCCAGTTCCTCAAATGGCATTGTTTTCATTAGAATTTTCGTACTTTCTCTGTTGGGAAAACATTTCTCTGAAATATCCAACTGGCAAAGACTAGTTCCTGATATGGCAATGTCTCAACTGGAATTTCAATAGTTCCTGAGAGAAGACATTTCCCTGAAATATCCAACTGCTATAGACCAGTTCCTCAAATGGCATTGTTTTCATTAGAATGTTCGTAGTTCCTCAGTTGGGAAAACATTTCTCTGAAGTATCCAAATGACAAAGACCAGTTCCTGATATGGCAATGTCTCAACTGGAATTTCAATAGTTCCTGAGAGAAGACATTTCCCTGAAATATCCAACTGGCATAGACCAGTTCCTCAAATGGCATTGTTTTCATTAGAATTTTCGTAGTTCCTCAGTTGGGAAAACCTTTCTCTGAAGTATCCAACTGACAATGACCAGTTCCTGATATGGCAATGTCTCAACTGGAATTTCAATAGTTCCTGAGAGAAGACATTTCCCTGAAATATCCAACTGGTATAGCCCAGTTCCTCAAATGGCATTGTTTTCATTAGAATTTTCGTAGTTCCTCAGTTGGGAAAACATTTCTCTGAAATATCCAACTGGCAAAGACCAGTTCCTGAGATGGCAATGTCTCAACTGGAATTTCAATAGTTCTTGAAAGAAGTCATTTCCTTGAAATATCCAACTGGAATAGTCCAGTTCCTCAAATGGCATTGTTTTCATTAGAATTTTCGTAGTTCGTCATTTGGGAAAACATTTCTCTGAAATATCCAACTGGCAAAGACCAGTTCCTGATATGGCAATGTCTCAACTGGAATTTCATTAGTTCCTGAGAGAAGACATTTCCCTGAAAAATCCAACTGGTATAGACCAGTCCTCAAATGGCATTGTTTTCATTAGAATTTTCGTAGTTCCTCAGTTGGGAAAACATTTCTCTGAAATATCCAACTGGCAAAGACCAGTTCCTGATATGGCAATGTCTCAACTGGAATTTCAATAGTTCCTGAGAGAAGACATTTCCCTGAAATATCCAACTGGTATAGACCAGTTCCTCAAATGGCATTGTTTTCATTAGAATTTTCGAAGTTCGTCAGTTGGGAAAACATTTCTCTTAAATATCCATCTGGCAAAGACCAGTTCCTGATATGGCAATGTCACAACTGGAATTTCAATGGTTCCTGAGAGAAGACATTTCCCTGAAATATCCAACTGGTATTGACCAGTTCCTCAAATGGCATTGTTTTCATTAGAATTTTCGTAGTTCCTCAGTTGGGAAAACATTTCTCTGAAATATCCAACTGGCAAAGACCAGTTCCTGATATGGCAATGTCTCAACTGGAATTTCAATGGTTCCTGAAAGAAGACATTTCCATGAAATATCCAATTGGAATAGTCCAGTTCCTCAAATGGCATTGTTTTCATTAGAATTTTTGTAGTTCGTCAGTTGGGAAAACCTTTCCCTGAAATATCCAACTGGCAAAGACCAGTTCCTGATATGGCAATGTCTCAACTGGAATTTCAATAGTTCCTGAGAGAAGACATTTCCCTGAAATATCCAACTGGTATAGACCAGTTCCTCAAATGGCATTGTTTTCATTAGAATTTTCGTAGTTCCTCCGTTGGGAAAACATTTCTCTGAAATATCCAACTGGCAAAGACCAGTTCCTGATATGGCAATGTCTCAACTGGAATTTCAATAGTTCCTGAGAGAAGACATTTCCCTTAAATATCCAACTGGTATAAACCCGTTCCTCAAATGGCATTGTTTTCATTAGAATTTTCGTAGTTCCTCAGTTGGGAAAACATTTCTCTGAAATATCCAACTGGCAAAGACCAGTTCCTGATATGGCAATGTCTCAACTGGAATTTCAGTAGTACCTGAGAGAAGACATATCCCTGAAATATCCAACTGGTATAGACCAGTTCCTCAAATGGCATTGTTTTCATTAGAATTTTCGTAGTTCCTCAGTTGGGAAAACATTTCTCTGAAATATCCAACTGGCAAAGACCAGTTCCTGATATGGCAATGTCTCAACTGGAATTTCAGTAGTTCTTGAGAGAAGACATTTCCCCGATATATCCAACTGGTATAGACCAGTTCCTCAAATGGCATTGTTTTCATTAGAGTTTTCGTAGTTCCTCAGTTGGGAAAACATTTCTCTGAAATATCCAACTGGCAAGGACCAGTTCCTGATATGGCAATGTCTCAACTGGAATTTCAATAGTTCCTGAGAGAAGACATTTCCCTGAAATATCCAACTGGTATAGACCAGTTCTTCAAATGGCATTGTTTTCATTAGAATTTTCGTAGTTCCTGAGTTGGGAGAACATTTCTCTGAAATCAACTGGCAAAGACCAATTCCTGATATGGCAATGTCTCAACTGGAATTTCAATAGTTCCTGAGAGAAGACATTTCCCTGAAATATCCAACTGGTATAGACCAGTTCCTCAAATGGAATTGTTTTCATTAGAATTTTCGTAGTTCCTCAGTTGGGAAAACATTTCTCTGAAATATCCAACTGGCAAAGACTAGTTCCTGATATGGCAATGTCTCAAATGGAATTTCAATAGTTCCTGAGAGAAGACATTTCCCCGAAATATCCAACTGGTATAGACCAGTTCCTCAAATGGCATTGTTTTCATTAGAATTTTCGTAGTTCCTCAGTTGGGAAAACATTTCTCTGAAATATCCATCTGGCAAAGACCAGTTCCTGATATGGCAATGTCTCAACTGGAATTTCAATAGTTCCTGAGAGAAGACATTTCCCTGAAATATCCAACTGGTATAGACCAGTTCCTCAAATGGCGTTGTTTTCATTAGAATTTTCGTAGTTCCTTAGTTGGGAAAACATTTCTCTGAAATATCCAACTGGCAAAGACCAGTTCCTGATATGGCAATGTCTCAACTGGAATTTCAATAGTTCCTGAGAGAAGACATTTCCCTGAAATATCCAACTGGTATAGACAAGTTCCTCAAATGGCATTGTTTTCATTAGAATTTTCGTAGTTCCTCAGTTGGGAAAACATTTCTCTGAAATATCCAACTGGCAAAGACCAGTTCCTGATATGGCAATGTCTCAACTGGAATTTCAATAGTTCCTGAGAGAAGACATTTCCCTGAAATATCCAACTGGTATAGACCAATTCCTCAAATGGCATTGTTTTCATTAGAATTTTCGAAGTTCCTCAGTTGGGAAAACCTTTCTCTGAAATATACAACCGGCAAAGACCAGTTCCTGATATGGCAATGTCTCAACTGGAATTTCAATAGTTCCTGAGAGAAGACATTTCCCTGAAATATCCAACTGGTATAGACCAGTTCCTCAAATGGCCTTGTTTTCATTAGAATTGTCGTAGTTCCTCAGTTGGGAAAACATTTCTCTGAAGTATCCAACTGACAATGACCAGTTCCTGATATGGCAATGTCTCAACTGGAATTTCAATACTTCCTGAGAGAAGACATTGACCTGAAATATCCAACTGGTATTGTCCAGTTCCTCAAATGGCATTGTTTTCATTAGAATTTTCGTAGTTCCTCAGTTGGGAAAACATTTCTCTGAAATATCCAACTGGCAAAGACCAGTTCCTGAGATGGCAATGTCTCAACTGGAATTTCAATAGTTCTTGAAAGAAGTCATTTCCTTGAAATATCCAACTGGAATAGTCCAGTTCCTCAAATGGCATTGTTTTCATTAGAATTTTCGTAGTTTCTCAGTTGGGAAAACATTTCTCTGAAATATCCAACTGGCAAAGACTAGTTCCTGATATGGCAATGTCTCAACTGGAATTTCAATAGTTCCTGAGAGAAGACATTTCCCTGAAATATCCAACTGGTATAGACCAGTTCCTCAAATGGCATTGTTTTCATTAGAATTTTCGTAGTTCGTCAGTTGGGAAAACGTTTCTCTGAAATATCCAACTGGCAAAGACCAGTTCCTGATATGGCAATGTCTCAACTGGAATTTCAATAGTTCCTGAAAGAAGACATTTCCCTGAAATATCCAACTGGTATAGACCAGTTCCTCAAATGGCATTGTTTTCATTAGAATTTTCGAAGTTCGTCAGTTGGGAAAATATTTCTCTGAAATATCCAACTGGCAAAGACCAGTTCCTGATATGGCAATGTCTCAACTGGAATTTCAATGGTTCCTGAAAGAAGACATTTCCATGAAATATCCAATTGGAATAGTCCAGTTCCTCAAATGGCATTGTTTTCATTAGAATTTTTGTAGTTCGTCAGTTGGGAAAACATTTCTCTGAAATATCCAACTGGCAAAGACCAGTTCCTGATATGGCAATGTCTCAACTGGAATTTCAATAGTTCCTGAGAGAAGACATTTCCCTTAAATATCCAACTGGTATAAACCCGTTCCTCAAATGGCATTGTTTTCATTAGAATTTTCGTAGTTCCTCAGTTGGGAAAACATTTCTCTGAAATATCCAACTGGCAAAGACCAGTTCCTGATATGGCAATGTCTCAACTGGAATTTCAGTAGTACCTGAGAGAAGACATTTCCCTGAAATATCCAACTGGTATAGACCAGTTCCTCAAATGGCATTGTTTTCATTAGAATTTTCGTAGTTCCTCAGTTGGGAAAACATTTCTCTGAAATATCCAACTGGCAAAGACCAGTTCCTGATATGGCAATGTCTCAACTGGAATTTCAATAGTTCCT
Organism: Lepisma saccharinum; assembly: GCF_977018435.1. NCBI lineage: Eukaryota > Metazoa > Arthropoda > Insecta > Zygentoma > Lepismatidae > Lepisma > Lepisma saccharinum. The sequence continues at coordinate 62,846,371 of NC_139248.1, forward strand.
GAGAGAAGACATTTCCCTTAAATATCCAACTGGTATAAACCCGTTCCTCAAATGGCATTGTTTTCATTAGAATTTTCGTAGTTCCTCAGTTGGGAAAACATTTCTCTGAAATATCCAACTGGCAAAGACCAGTTCCTGATATGGCAATGTCTCAACTGGAATTTCAGTAGTACCTGAGAGAAGACATTTCCCTGAAATATCCAACTGGTATAGACCAGTTCCTCAAATGGCATTGTTTTCATTAGAATTTTCGTAGTTCCTCAGTTGGGAAAACATTTCTCTGAAATATCCAACTGGCAAAGACCAGTTCCAGATATGGCAATGTCTCAACTGGAATTTCAATAGTTCCTGAGAGAAGACATTTCCCTGAAATATCCAACTGGTATAGACCAGTTCCTCAAATGGCATTGTTTTCACTAGAATTTTCGTAGTTCCTGAGTTGGGAAAACATTTCTCTGAAATCAACTGGCAAAGACCAGTTCCTGATATGGCAATGTCTCAACTGGAATTTCAATAGTTCCTGAGAGAAGACATTTCCCTGAAATATCCAACTGGTATAGACCAGTTCCTCAAATGGAATTGTTTTCATTAGAATTTTCTTAGTTCCTCAGTTGGGAAAACATTTCTCTGAAATATCCAACTGGCAAAGACTAGTTCCTGATATGGCAATGTCTCAAATGGAATTTCAATAGTTCCTGAGAGAAGACATTTCCCTGAAATATCCAACTGGTATAGACCAGTTCCTCAAATGGCATTGTTTTCATTAGAATTTTCGTAGTTCCTCAGTTTGGAAAACATTTCTCTGAAATATCCATCTGGCAAGGACCAGTTCCTGATATGGCAATGTCTCAACTGGAATTTCAATAGTTCCTGAGAGAAGACATTTCCCTGAAATATCCAACTGGTATAGACCAGTTCCTCAAATGGCATTGTTTTCATTAGAATTTTCGTAGTTCCTTAGTTGGGAAAACATTTCTCTGAAATATCCAACTGGCAAAGACCAGTTCCTGATATGGCAATGTCTCAACTGGAATTTCAATAGTTCCTGAGAGAAGACATTTCCCTGAAATATCCAACTGGTATAGACCAGTTCCTCAAATGGCATTGTTTTCATTAGAATTTTCGTAGTTCCTCAGTTGGGAAGACATTTCTCTGAGGTATCCAACTGACAATGACCAGTTCCTGATATGGCAATGTCTCAACTGGAATTTCAATAGTTCCTGAGATAAGACATTTCCCTGAAATATCCAACTGGTATAGTCCAGTTCCTCAAATGGCATTGTTTTCATTAGAATTTTCGTAGTTCGTCAGTTGGGAAAACATTTCTCTGAAATATCCAACTGGCAAAGACCAGTTCCTGATATGGCAATGTCTCAACTGGAATTTCATTAGTTCCGGAGAGAAGACATTTCCCTGAAAAATCCAACTGGTATAGACCAGTCCTCAAATGGCATTGTTTTCATTAGAATTTTCGTAGTTCCTCAGTTGGGAAAACATTTCTCTGAAATATCCATCTGGCAAGGACCAGTTCCTGATATGGCAATGTCTCAACTGGAATTTCAATAGTTCCTGAGAGAAGACATTTCCCTGAAATATCCAACTGGTATAGACCAGTTCCTCAAATGGCATTGTTTTCATTAGAATTTTCGTAGTTCCTCAGTTGGGAAAACATTTCTCTGAAATATCCAACTGGCAAAGACCAGTTCCTGATATGGCAATGTCTCAACTGGAATTTCAATGGTTCCTGAAAGAAGACATTTCCATGAAATATCCAATTGGAATAGTCCAGTTCCTCAAATGGCATTGTTTTCATTAGAATTTTTGTAGTTCGTCAGTTCGGAAAACATTTCTCTGAAATATCCAACTGGCAAAGACCAGTTCCTGATATGGCAATGTCTCAACTGGAATTTCAATAGTTCCTGAGAGAAGACATTTCCCTGAAATATCCAACTGGTATAGACCAGTTCCTCAAATGGCATTGTTTTCATTAGAATTTTCGTAGTTCCTCCGTTGGGAAAACATTTCTCTGAAATATCCAACTGGCAAAGACCAGTTCCTGATATGGCAATGTCTCAACTGGAATTTCAATAGTTCCTGAGAGAAGACATTTCCCTTAAATATCCAACTGGTATAAATCCGTTCCTCAAATGGCATTGTTTTCATTAGAATTTTCGTAGTTCCTCAGTTGGGAAAACATTTCTCTGAAATATCCAACTGGCAAAGACCAGTTCCTGATATGGCAATGTCTCAACTGGAATTTCAGTAGTACCTGAGAGAAGACATTTCCCTGAAATATCCAACTGGTATAGACCAGTTCCTCAAATGGCATTGTTTTCATTAGAATTTTCGTAGTTCCTCAGTTGGGAAAACATTTCTCTGAAATATCCAACTGGCAAAGACCAGTTCCTGATATGGCAATGTCTCAACTGGAATTTCAGTAGTTCTTGAGAGAAGACATTTCCCCGAAATATCCAACTGGTATAGACCAGTTCCTCAAATGGCATTGTTTTCATTAGAGTTTTCGTAGTTCCTCAGTTGGGAAAACATTTCTCTGAAATATCCAACTGGCAAAGACCAGTTCCTGATATGGCAATGTCTCAACTGGAATTTCAATAGTTCCTGAGAGAAGACATTTCCCTGAAATATCCAACTGGTATAGACCAGTTCCTCAAATGGCATTGTTTTCATTAGAATTTTCGTAGTTCCTGAGTTGGGAAAACATTTCTCTGAAATCAACTGGCAAAGACCAGTTCCTGATATGGCAATGTCTCAACTGGAATTTCAATAGTTCCTGAGAGAAGACATTTCCCTGAAATATCCAACTGGTATAGACCAGTTCCTCAAATGGAATTGTTTTCATTAGAATTTTCGTAGTTCCTCAGTTGGGAAAACATTTCTCTGAAATATCCAACTGGCAAAGACTAGTTCCTGATATGGCAATGTCTCAAATGGAATTTCAATAGTTCCTGAGAGAAGACATTTCCCTGATATATCCAACTGGTATAGACCAGTTCCTCAAATGGCATTGTTTTCATTAGAATTTTCGTAGTTCCTCAGTTGGGAAAACATTTCTCTGAAGTATCCATCTGGCAAAGACCAGTTCCTGATATGGCAATGTCTCAACTGGAATTTCAATAGTTCCTGAGAGAAGACATTTCCCTGAAATATCCAACTGGTATAGACCAGTTCCTCAAATGGCATTGCTTTCATTAGAATTTTCGTAGTTCCTTAGTTGGGAAAACATTTCTCTGAAATATCCAACTGGCAAAGACCAGTTCCTGATATGGCAATGTCTCAACTGGAATTTCAATAGTTCCTGAGAGATGACATTTCCCTGAAATATCCAACTGGTATAGACCAGTTCCTCTAATGGCATTGTTTTCATTAGAATTTTCGTAGTTCCTCAGTTGGGAAAATATTTTTCTGAAATATCCAACTGGCAAAGACCGGTTCCTGATATGGCAATGTCTCAACTGGAATTTCAATAGTTCCTGAGAGAAGACATTTCCCTGAAATATCCAACTGGTATAGACAAGTTCCTCAAATCGCATTGTTTTCATTAGAATTTTCGTAGTTCCTCAGTTGGGAAAACATTTCTCTGAAATATCCAACTGGCAAAGACCAGTTCCTGATATGGCAATGTCTCAACTGGAATTTCAATAGTTCCTGAGAGAAGACATTTCCCTGAAATATCCAACTGGTATAGACCAGTTCCTCAAATGGCATTGTTTTCATTAGAATTTTCGAAGTTCCTCAGTTGGGAAAACATTTCTCTGAAATATACAACCGGCAAAGACCAGTTCCTGATATGGCAATGTCTCAACTGGAATTTCAATAGTTCCTGAGAGAAGACATTTCCCTGAAATATCCAACTGGTATAGACCAGTTCCTCAAATGGCCTTGTTTTCATTAGAATTTTCGTAGTTCCTCAGTTGGGAAAACATTTCTCTGAAGTATCCAACTGACAATGACCAGTTCCTGATATGGCAATGTCTCAACTGGAATTTCAATACTTCCTGAGAGAAGACATTGACCTGAAATATCCAACTGGTATAGTCCAGTTCCTCAAATGGCATTGTTTTCATTAGAATTTTCGTAGTTCCTCAGTTGGGAAAACATTTCTCTGAAATATCCAACTGGCAAAGACCAGTTCCTGAGATGGCAATGTCTCAACTGGAATTTCAATAGTTCTTGAAAGAAGTCATTTCCTTGAAATATCCAACTGGAATAGTCCAGTTCCTCAAATGGCATTGTTTTCATTAGAATTTTCGTAGTTTCTCAGTTGGGAAAACATTTCTCTGAAATATCCAACTGGCAAAGACTAGTTCCTGATATGGCAATGTCTCAACTGGAATTTCAATAGTTCCTGAGAGAAGACATTTCCCTGAAATATCCAACTGGTATAGACCAGTTCCTCAAATGGCATTGTTTTCATTAGAATTTTCGTAGTTCGTCAGTTGGGAAAACGTTTCTCTGAAATATCCAACTGGCAAAGACCAGTTCCTGATATGGCAATGTCTCAACTGGAATTTCAATAGTTCCTGAGAGAAGACATTTCCCTGAAATATCCAACTGGTATAGACCAGTTCCTCAAATGGCATTGTTTTCATTAGAATTTTCGAAGTTCGTCAGTTGGGAAAACATTTCTCTGAAATATCCAACTGGCAAAGACCAGTTTCTGATATGGCAATGTCTCAACTTGAATTTCAATGGTTCCTGAGAGAAGACATTTCCCTGAAATATCCAACTGGTATAGACCAGTTCCTCAAATGGCATTGTTTTCATTAGAATTTTCGTAGTTCCTCAGTTGGGAAAACATTTCTCTGAAATATCCAACTGGCAAAGACCAGTTCCTGATATGGCAATGTCTCAACTGGAATTTCAGTAGTACCTGAGAGAAGACATTTCCCTGAAATATCCAACTGGTATAGACCAGTTCCTCAAATGGCATTGTTTTCATTAGAATTTTCGTAGTTCCTCAGTTGGGAAAACATTTCTCTGAAATATCCAACTGGCAAAGACCAGTTCCTGATATGGCAATGTCTCAACTGGAATTTCAATAGTTCTTGAGAGAAGACATTTCCCTGAAATATCCAACTGGTATAGACCAGTTCCTCAAATGGCATTGTTTTCATTAGAATTTTCGTAGTTCCTCAGTTGGGAAAACATTTCTCTGAAATATCCAACTGGCAAAGACCAGTTCCTGATATGGCAATGTCTCAACTGGAATTTCAATAGTTCCTGAGAGAAGACATTTCCCTTAAATATCCAACTGGTATAAACCCGTTCCTCAAATGGCATTGTTTTCATTAGAATTTTCGTAGTTCCTCAGTTGGGAAAACATTTCTCTGAAATATCCAACTGGCAAAGACCAGTTCCTGATATGGCAATGTCTCAACTGGAATTTCAGTAGTACCTGAGAGAAGACATTTCCCTGAAATATCCAACTGGTATAGACCAGTTCCTCAAATGGCATTGTTTTCTTTAGAATTTTCGTAGTTCCTCAGTTGGGAAAACATTTCTCTGAAATATCCAACTGGCAAAGACCAGTTCCAGATATGGCAATGTCTCAACTGGAATTTCAATAGTTCCTGAGAGAAGACATTTCCCTGAAATATCCAACTGGTATAGACCAGTTCCTCAAATGGCATTGTTTTCACTAGAATTTTCGTAGTTCCTGAGTTGGGAAAACATTTCTCTGAAATCAACTGGCAAAGACCAGTTCCTGATATGGCAATGTCTCAACTGGAATTTCAATAGTTCCTGAGAGAAGACATTTCCCTGAAATATCCAACTGGTATAGACCAGTTCCTCAAATGGAATTGTTTTCATTAGAATTTTCGTAGTTCCTCAGTTGGGAAAACATTTCTCTGAAATATCCAACTGGCAAAGACTAGTTCCTCATATGGCAATGTCTCAAATGGAATTTCAATAGTTCCTGAGAGAAGACATTTCCCTGAAATATCCAACTGGTATAGACCAGTTCCTCAAATGGCATTGTTTTCATTAGAATTTTCGTAGTTCCTCAGTTTGGAAAACATTTCTCTGAAATATCCATCTGGCAAGGACCAGTTCCTGATATGGCAATGTCTCAACTGGAATTTCAATAGTTCCTGAGAGAAGACATTTCCCTGAAATATCCAACTGGTATAGACCAGTTCCTCAAATGGCATTGTTTTCATTAGAATTTTCGTAGTTCCTTAGTTGGGAAAACATTTCTCTGAAATATCCAACTGGCAAAGACCAGTTCCTGATATGGCAATGTCTCAACTGGAATTTCAATAGTTCCTGAGAGAAGACATTTCCCTGAAATATCCAACTGGTATAGACCAGTTCCTCAAATGGCATTGTTTTCATTAGAATTTTCGTAGTTCCTCAGTTGGGAAGACATTTCTCTGAGGTATCCAACTGACAATGACCAGTTCCTGATATGGCAATGTCTCAACTGGAATTTCAATAGTTCCTGAGATAAGACATTTCCCTGAAATATCCAACTGGTATAGCCCAGTTCCTCAAATGGCATTGTTTTCATTAGAATTTTCGTAGTTCCTCAGTTGGGAAAACATTTCTCTGAAATATCCAACTGGCAAAGACCAGTTCCTGAGATGGCAATGTCTCAACTGGAATTTCAATAGTTCTTGAAAGAAGTCATTTCCTTGAAATATCCAACCGGAATAGTCCAGTTCCTCAAATGGCATTGTTTTCATTAGAATTTTCGTAGTTCGTCAGTTGGGAAAACATTTCTCTGAAATATCCAACTGGCAAAGACCAGTTCCTGATATGGCAATGTCTCAACTGGAATTTCATTAGTTCCGGAGAGAAGACATTTCCCTGAAAAATCCAACTGGTATAGACCAGTCCTCAAATGGCATTGTTTTCATTAGAATTTTCGTAGTTCCTCAGTTGGGAAAACATTTCTCTGAAATATCCAACTGGCAAAGACCAGTTCCTGATATGGCAATGTCTCAACTGGAATTTCAATAGTTCCTGAGAGAAGACATTTCCCTGAAATATCCAACTGGTATAGACCAGTTCCTCAAATGGCATTGTTTTCATTAGAATTTTCGTAGTTCCTCAGTTGGGAAAACATTTCTCTGAAATATCCAACTGGCAAAGACCAGTTCCTGATATGGCAATGTCTCAACTGGAATTTCAATGGTTCCTGAAAGAAGACATTTCCATGAAATATCCAATTGGAATAGTCCAGTTCCTCAAATGGCATTGTTTTCATTAGAATTTTTGTAGTTCGTCAGTTGGGAAAACATTTCTCTGAAATATCCAACTGGCAAAGACCAGTTCCTGATATGGCAATGTCTCAACTGGAATTTCAATAGTTCCTGAGAGAAGACATTTCCCTGAAATATCCAACTGGTATAGACCAGTTCCTCAAATGGCATTGTTTTCATTAGAATTTTCGTAGTTCCTCAGTTGGGAAAACATTTCTCTGAAATATCCAACTGGCAAAGACCAGTTCCTGATATGGCAATGTCTCAACTGGAATTTCAATGGTTCCTGAAAGAAGACATTTCCATGAAATATCCAATTGGAATAGTCCAGTTCCTCAAATGGCATTGTTTTCATTAGAATTTTTGTAGTTCGTCAGTTGGGAAAACATTTCTCTGAAATATCCAACTGGCAAAGACCAGTTCCTGATATGGCAATGTCTCAACTGGAATTTCAATAGTTCCTGAGAGAAGACATTTCCCTTAAATATCCAACTGGTATAAACCCGTTCCTCAAATGGCATTGTTTTCATTAGAATTTTCGTAGTTCCTCAGTTGGGAAAACATTTCTCTGAAATATCCAACTGGCAAAGACCAGTTCCTGATATGGCAATGTCTCAACTGGAATTTCAGTAGTACCTGAGAGAAGACATTTCCCTGAAATATCCAACTGGTATAGACCAGTTCCTCAAATGGCATTGTTTTCATTAGAATTTTCGTAGTTCCTCAGTTGGGAAAACATTTCTCTGAAATATCCAACTGGCAAAGACCAGTTCCTGATATGGCAATGTCTCAACTGGAATTTCAGTAGTTCTTGAGAGAAGACATTTCCCCGAAATATCCAACTGGTATAGACCAGTTCCTCAAATGGCATTGTTTTCATTAGAGTTTTCGTAGTTCCTCAGTTGGGAAAACATTTCTCTGAAATATCCAACTGGCAAAGACCAGTTCCTGATATGGCAATGTCTCAACTGGAATTTCAATAGTTCCTGAGAGAAGACATTTCCCTGAAATATCCAACTGGTATAGACCAGTTCTTCAAATGGCATTGTTTTCATTAGAATTTTCGTAGTTCCTGAGTTGGGAAAACATTTCTCTGAAATCAACTGGCAAAGACCAGTTCCTGATATGGCAATGTCTCAACTGGAATTTCAATAGTTCCTGAGAGAAGACATTTCCCTGAAATATCCAACTGGTATAGACCAGTTCCTCAAATGGAATTGTTTTCATTAGAATTTTCGTAGTTCCTCAGTTGGGAAAACATTTCTCTGAAATATCCAACTGGCAAAGACTAGTTCCTGATATGGCAATGTCTCAAATGGAATTTCAATAGTTCCTGAGAGAAGACATTTCCCTGATATATCCAACTGGTATAGACCAGTTCCTCAAATGGCATTGTTTTCATTAGAATTTTCGTAGTTCCTCAGTTGGGAAAACATTTCTCTGAAGTATCCATCTGGCAAAGACCAGTTCCTGATATGGCAATGTCTCAACTGGAATTTCAATAGTTCCTGAGAGAAGACATTTCCCTGAAATATCCAACTGGTATAGACCAGTTCCTCAAATGGCATTGCTTTCATTAGAATTTTCGTAGTTCCTTAGTTGGGAAAACATTTCTCTGAAATATCCAACTGGCAAAGACCAGTTCCTGATATGGCAATGTCTCAACTGGAATTTCAATAGTTCCTGAGAGAAGACATTTCCCTGAAATATCCAACTGGTATAGACCAGTTCCTCAAATGGCATTGTTTTCATTAGAATGTTCGTAGTTCCTCAGTTGGGAAAACATTTCTCTGAAGTATCCAAATGACAAAGACCAGTTCCTGATATGGCAATGTCTCAACTGGAATTTCAATAGTTCCTGAGAGAAGACATTTCCCTGAAATATCCAACTGGTATAGACCAGTTCCTCAAATGGCATTGTTTTCATTAGAATGTTCGTAGTTCCTCAGTTGGGAAAACATTTCTCTGAAATATCCAACTGGCAAAGACCAGTTCCTGATATGGCAATGTCTCAACTGGAATTTCAATAGTTCCTGAGAGAAGTAATTTCCTTGAAATATCCAACTGGAATAGTCCAGTTCCTCAAATGGCATTGTTTTCATTAGAATTTTCGTACTTTCTCTGTTGGGAAAACATTTCTCTGAAATATCCAACTGGCAAAGACTAGTTCCTGATATGGCAATGTCTCAACTGGAATTTCAATAGTTCCTGAGAGAAGACATTTCCCTGAAATATCCAACTGGTATAGACCAGTTCCTCAAATGGCATTGTTTTCATTAGAATGTTCGTAGTTCCTCAGTTGGGAAAACATTTCTCTGAAGTATCCAAATGACAAAGACCAGTTCCTGATATGGCAATGTCTCAACTGGAATTTCAATAGTTCCTGAGAGAAGACATTTCCCTGAAATATCCAACTGGCATAGACCAGTTCCTCAAATGGCATTGTTTTCATTAGAATTTTCGTAGTTCCTCAGTTGGGAAAACCTTTCTCTGAAGTATCCAACTGACAATGACCAGTTCCTGATATGGCAATGTCTCAACTGGAATTTCAATAGTTCCTGAGAGAAGACATTTCCCTGAAATATCCAACTGGTATAGCCCAGTTCCTCAAATGGCATTGTTTTCATTAGAATTTTCGTAGTTCCTCAGTTGGGAAAACATTTCTCTGAAATATCCAACTGGCAAAGACCAGTTCCTGAGATGGCAATGTCTCAACTGGAATTTCAATAGTTCTTGAAAGAAGTCATTTCCTTGAAATATCCAACTGGAATTGTCCAGTTCCTCAAATGGCATTGTTTTCATTAGAATTTTCGTAGTTCGTCATTTGGGAAAACATTTCTCTGAAATATCCAACTGGCAAAGACCAGTTCCTGATATGGCAATGTCTCAACTGGAATTTCATTAGTTCCTGAGAGAAGACATTTCCCTGAAAAATCCAACTGGTATAGACCAGTCCTCAAATGGCATTGTTTTCATTAGAATTTTCGTAGTTCCTCAGTTGGGAAAACATTTCTCTGAAATATCCAACTGGCAAAGACCAGTTCCTGATATGGCAATGTCTCAACTGGAATTTCAATAGTTCCTGAGAGAAGACATTTCCCTGAAATATCCAACTGGTATAGACCAGTTCCTCAAATGGCATTGTTTTCATTAGAATTTTCGAAGTTCGTCAGTTGGGAAAACATTTCTCTTAAATATCCAACTGGCAAAGACCAGTTCCTGATATGGCAATGTCACAACTGGAATTTCAATGGTTCCTGAGAGAAGACATTTCCCTGAAATATCCAACTGGTATTGACCAGTTCCTCAAATGGCATTGTTTTCATTAGAATTTTCGTAGTTCCTCAGTTGGGAAAACATTTCTCTGAAATATCCAACTGGCAAAGACCAGTTCCTGATATGGCAATGTCTCAACTGGAATTTCAATGGTTCCTGAAAGAAGACATTTCCATGAAATATCCAATTGGAATAGTCCAGTTCCTCAAATGGCATTGTTTTCATTAGAATTTTTGTAGTTCGTCAGTTGGGAAAACCTTTCCCTGAAATATCCAACTGACAAAGACCAGTTCCTGATATGGCAATGTCTCAACTGGAATTTCAATAGTTCCTGAGAGAAGACATTTCCCTGAAATATCCAACTGGTATAGACCAGTTCCTCAAATGGCATTGTTTTCATTAGAATTTTCGTAGTTCCTCCGTTGGGAAAACATTTCTCTGAAATATCCAACTGGCAAAGACCAGTTCCTGATATGGCAATGTCTCAACTGGAATTTCAATAGTTCCTGAGAGAAGACATTTCCCTTAAATATCCAACTGGTATAAACCCGTTCCTCAAATGGCATTGTTTTCATTAGAATTTTCGTAGTTCCTCAGTTGGGAAAACATTTCTCTGAAATATCCAACTGGCAAAGACCAGTTCCTGATATGGCAATGTCTCAACTGGAATTTCAGTAGTACCCGAGAGAAGACATATCCCTGAAATATCCAACTGGTATAGACCAGTTCCTCAAATGGCATTGTTTTCATTAGAATTTTCGTAGTTCCTCAGTTGGGAAAACATTTCTCTGAAATATCCAACTGGCAAAGACCAGTTCCTGATATGGCAATGTCTCAACTGGAATTTCAGTAGTTCTTGAGAGAAGACATTTCCCCGAAATATCCAACTGGTATAGACCAGTTCCTCAAATGGCATTGTTTTCATTAGAGTTTTCGTAGTTCCTCAGTTGGGAAAACATTTCTCTGAAATATCCAACTGGCAAGGACCAGTTCCTGATATGGCAATGTCTCAACTGGAATTTCAATAGTTCCTGAGAGAAGACATTTCCCTGAAATATCCAACTGGTATAGACCAGTTCTTCAAATGGCATTGTTTTCATTAGAATTTTCGTAGTTCCTGAGTTGGGAAAACATTTCTCTGAAATCAACTGGCAAAGACCAGTTCCTGATATGGCAATGTCTCAACTGGAATTTCAATAGTTCCTGAGAGAAGACATTTCCCTGAAATATCCAACTGGTATAGACCAGTTCCTCAAATGGAATTGTTTTCATTAGAATTTTCGTAGTTCCTCAGTTGGGAAAACATTTCTCTGAAATATCCAACTGGCAAAGACTAGTTCCTGATATGGCAATGTCTCAAATGGAATTTCAATAGTTCCTGAGAGAAGACATTTCCCCGAAATATCCAACTGGTATAGACCAGTTCCTCAAATGGCATTGTTTTCATTAGAATTTTCGTAGTTCCTCAGTTGGGAAAACATTTCTCTGAAATATCCATCTGGCAAAGACCAGTTCCTGATATGGCAATGTCTCAACTGGAATTTCAATAGTTCCTGAGAGAAGACATTTCCCTGAAATATCCAACTGGTATAGACCAGTTCCTCAAATGGCGTTGTTTTCATTAGAATTTTCGTAGTTCCTTAGTTGGGAAAACATTTCTCTGAAATATCCAACTGGCAAAGACCAGTTCCTGATATGGCAATGTCTCAACTGGAATTTCAATAGTTCCTGAGAGAAGACATTTCCCTTAAATATCCAACTGGTATAGACCAGTTCCTCAAATGGCATTGTTTTCATTAGAATGTTCGTAGTTCCTCAGTTGGGAAAACATTTCTCTGAAGTATCCAAATGACAAAGACCAGTTCCTGATATGGCAATGTCTCAACTGGAATTTCAATAGTTCCTGAGAGAAGACATTTCCCTGAAATATCCAACTGGTATAGACCAGTTCCTCAAATGGCATTGTTTTCATTAGAATGTTCGTAGTTCCTCAGTTGGGAAAACATTTCTCTGAAATATCCAACTGGCAAAGACCAGTTCCTGATATGGCAATGTCTCAACTGGAATTTCAATAGTTCCTGAGAGAAGTAATTTCCTTGAAATATCCAACTGGAATAGTCCAGTTCCTCAAATGGCATTGTTTTCATTAGAATTTTCGTACTTTCTCTGTTGGGAAAACATTTCTCTGAAATATCCAACTGGCAAAGACTAGTTCCTGATATGGCAATGTCTCAACTGGAATTTCAATAGTTCCTGAGAGAAGACATTTCCCTGAAATATCCAACTGGTATAGACCAGTTCCTCAAATGGCATTGTTTTCATTAGAATTTTCGTAGTTCCTCAGTTGGGAAAACATTTCTCTGAAATATCCAACTGGCAAAGACCTGTTCCTGATATGGCAATGTCTCAACTGGAATTTCAATAGTTCCTGAGAGAAGACATTTCCCTGAAATATCCAACTGGTATAGACCAGTTCCTCAAATGGCATTGTTTTCATTAGAATTTTCGAAGTTCGTCAGTTGGGAAAACATTTCTCTGAAATATCCAACTGGCAAAGACCAGTTCCTGATATGGCAATGTCTCAACTGGATTTTCAATGGTTCCTAAAAGAAGACATTTCCCTGAAATATCCAACTGGTATAGACCAGTTCCTCAAATGGCATTGTTTTCATTAGAATTTTCGTAGTTCCTCAGTTGGGAAAACATTTCTCTGAAATATCCAACTGGCAAAGATCAGTTCCTGATATGGCAATGTCTCAACTGGAATTTCAATGGTTCCTGAAAGAAGACATTTCCATGAAATATCCAACTGGAATAGTCCAGTTCCTCAAATGGCATTGTTTTCATTAGAATTTTTGTAGTTCGTCAGTTGGGAAAACATTTCTCTGAAATATCCAACTGGCAAAGACCAGTTCCTGATATGGCAATGTCTCAACTGGAATTTCAATAGTTCCTGAGAGAAGACATTTCCCTGAAATATCCAACTGGTATAGACCAGTTCCTCAAATGGCATTGTTTTCATTAGAATTTTCGTAGTTCCTCAGTTGGGAAAACATTTCTCTGAATTATCCAACTGGCAAAGACCAGTTCCTGATATGGCAATGTCTCAACTGGAATTTCAATAGTTCCTGAGAGAAGACATTTCCTGGTATAGACAAGTTCCTGAGATGGCAATGTTTTCATTGGAATTTCAATGGTTCCTGAAAGAAGACATTTCCCTGAAATATCTAGTTCGTATAGACCAGTTCCTGAGATGTCACTGTTTCATTGGAATTTCAATAGTCCCTGAGAGAAGACATTTCCCTGAAATATCCAGCTGGCATAGTCCAGTTCCTCAGATGGCACTGTCTCAATTGGAATTTCCATAGTTCCTGAGTTGGTAAGACATTTGTCTGAAATATCCAACTGGTATAGACCAGTTACTGAGATGGCACTGTTTTCACTGGAATTTCAATCGTTCCCTAGTTGGGAAGACATTTCCCTCAAATGTCTAAGTGGCAATTGACAGTACCTGAAATGTCACTGTTTTCATTGGAATTTCCATTGCTCCTGAGTTTGGAAGACATTTCATTGAAGTACCCAAGTGCCAAAGAACAGTTCCTGAGATGACACTTTTTCATTAGAATTTTCGTAGTTCCTTAGTTGGGAAAACATTTCTCTGTAATATCCAACTGGCAAAGACCAGTTCCTGATATGGCAATGTCTCAACTGGAATTTCAATAGTTCCTGAGAGAAGACATTTCCCTGAAATATCCAACTGGTATAGTCCAGTTCCTCAAATGGCATTGTTTTCATTAGAATTTTCGTATTTCCTCAGTTGGGAAAACATTTCTCTGAAATATCCAACTGGCAAAGACCAGTTCCTGAGATGGCAATGTCTCAACTGGAATTTCAATAGTTCCTGAGAGAAGTCATTTCCTTGAAATATCCAAGTGGAATACTCCAGTTCCTCAAATGGCATTGTTTTCATTAGAATTTTCGTAGTTTCTCAGTTGGGAAAACATTTCTCTGAAATATCCAACTGGCAAAGACCAGTTCCTGAGATGGCAATGTCTCAACTGGAATTTCAATGGTTCCTGAAAGAAGACATTTCCATGAAATATCCAATTGGAATAGTCCAGTTCCTCAAATGGCATTGTTTTCATTAGAATTTTTGTAGTTCGTCAGTTGGGAAAACATTTCTCTGAAATATCCAACTGGCAAAGACCAGTTCCTGATATGGCAATGTCTCAACTGGAATTTCAATAGTTCCTGAAAGAAGACATTTCCCTGAAATATCCAACTGGTATAGACCAGTTCCTCAAATGGCATTGTTTTCATTAGAATTTTCGTAGTTCCTCCGTTGGGAAAACATTTCTCTGAAATATCCAACTGGCAAAGACCAGTTCCTGATATGGCAATGTCTCAACTGGAATTTCAATAGTTCCTGAGAGAAGACATTTCCCTTAAATATCCAACTGGTATAAACCCGTTTCTCAAATGGCATTGTTTTCATTAGAATTTTCGTAGTTATTCAGTTGGGAAAACATTTCTCTGAAATATCCAACTGGCAAAGACCAGTTCCTGATATGGCAATGTCTCAACTGGAATTTCAGTAGTACCTGAGAGAAGACATTTCCCTGAAATATCCAACTGGTATAGACCAGTTCCTCAAATGGCATTGTTTTCATTAGAATTTTCGTAGTTCCTCAGTTGGGAAAACATTTCTCTGAAATATCCAACTGGCAAAGACCAGTTCCTGATATGGCAATGTCTCAACTGGAATTTCAATAGTTCCTGAGAGAAGACATTTCCCTGAAATATCCAACTGGTATAGACCAGTTCCTCAAATGGCATTGTTTTCATTAGAATTTTCGTAGTTCCTGAGTTGGGAAAACATTTCTCTGAAATCAACTGGCAAAGACCAGTTCCTGATATGGCAATGTCTCAACTGGAATTTCAATAGTTCCTGAGAGAAGACATTTCCCTGAAATATCCAACTGGTATAGACCAGTTCCTCAAATGGAATTGTTTTCATTAGAATTTTCGTAGTTCCTCAGTTGGGAAAACATTTCTCTGAAATATCCAACTGGCAAAGACCAGTTCCTGATATGGCAATGTCTCAACTGGAATTTCAATGGTTCCTGAAAGAAGACATTTCCATGAAATATCCAATTGGAATAGTCCAATTCCTCAAATGGCATTGTTTTCATTAGAATTTTTGTAGTTCGTCAGTTGGGAAAACATTTCTCTGAAATATCCAACTGGCAAAGACCAGTTCCTGATATGGCAATGTCTCAACTGGAATTTCAATAGTTCCTGAGAGAAGACATTTCCCTGAAATATCCAACTGGTATAGACCAGTTCCTCAAATGGCATTGTTTTCATTAGAATTTTCGTAGTTCCTCCGTTGGGAAAACATTTCTCTGAAATATCCAACTGGCAAAGACCAGTTCCTGATATGGCAATGTCTCAACTGGAATTTCAATAGTTCCTGAGAGAAGACATTTCCCTTAAATATCCAACTGGTATAAACCCGTTCCTCAAATGGCATTGTTTTCATTAGAATTTTCGTAGTTCCTCAGTTGGGAAAACATTTCTCTGAAATATCCAACTGGCAAAGACCAGTTCCTGATATGGCAATGTCTCAACTGGAATTTCAGTAGTACCTGAGAGAAGACATTTCCCTGAAATATCCAACTGGTATAGACCAGTTCCTCAAATGGCATTGTTTTCATTAGAATTTTCGTAGTTCCTCAGTTGGGAAAACATTTCTCTGAAATATCCAACTGGCAAAGACCAGTTCCTGATATGGCAATGTCTCAACTGGAATTTCAGTAGTTCTTGAGAGAAGACATTTCCCCGAAATATCCAACTGGTATAGACCAGTTCCTCAAATGGCATTGTTTTCATTAGAATTTTCGTAGTTCCTCAGTTGGGAAAACATTTCTCTGAAATATCCAACTGGCAAAGACCAGTTCCTGATATGGCAATGTCTCAACTGGAATTTCAATAGTTCCTGAGAGAAGACATTTCCCTGAAATATCCAACTGGTATAGACCAGTTCCTCAAATGGCATTGTTTTCATTGGAATTTTCGAAGTTCGTCAGTTGGGAAAACATTTCTCTGAAATATCCAACTGGCAAAGACCAGTTCCTGATATGGCAATGTCTCAACTGGAATTTCAATGGTTCCTGAGAGAAGACATTTCCCTGAAATATCCAACTGGTATAGACCAGTTCCTCAAATGGCATTGTTTTCATTAGAATTTTCGTAGTTCCTCAGTTGGGAAAACATTTCTCTGAAATATCCAACTGGCAAAGACCAGTTCCTGATATGGCAATGTCTCAACTGGAATTTCAATAGTTCCTGAGAGAAGACATTTCCCTGAAATATCCAACTCGTATAGACCAGTTCCTCAAATGGCATTGTTTTCATTAGAATTTTCGAAGTTCGTCAGTTGGGAAAACATTTCTCTGAAATATCCAACTGGCAAAGACCAGTTCCTGATATGGCAATGTCTCAACTGGAATTTCAATGGTTCCTGAGAGAAGACATTTCCCTGAAATATCCAACTGGTATAGACCAGTTCCTCAAATGGCATTGTTTTCATTAGAATTTTCGTAGTTCCTCAGTTGTAAAAACATTTCTCTGAAATATCCAACGGGCAAAGACCAGTTCCTGATATGGCAATGTCTCAACTGGAATTTCAATGGTTCCTGAAAGAAGACATTTCCATGAAATATCCAATTGGAATAGTCCAGTTCCTCAAATGGCATTGTTTTCATTAGAATTTTTGAAGTTCGTCAGTTGGGAAAACATTTCTCTGAAATATCCAACTGGCAAAGACCAGTTCCTGATATGGCAATGTCTCAACTGGAATTTCAATAGTTCCTGAGAGAAGACATTTCCCTGAAATATCCAACTGGTATAGACCAGTTCCTCAAATGGCATTGTTTTCATTAGAATTTTCGTAGTTCCTCAGTTGGGAAAACATTTCTCTGAAATATCCAACTGGCAAAGACCAGTTCCTGATATGGCAATGTCTCAACTGGAATTTCAATAGTTCCTGAGAGAAGACATTTCCCTGAAATATCCAACTGGTATAGACCAGTTCCTCAAATGGCATTGTTTTCATTAGAATTTTCGAAGTTCGTCAGTTGGGAAAACATTTCTCTGAAATATCCAACTGGCAAAGACCAGTTCCTGATATGGCAATGTCTCAACTGGAATTTCAATGGTTTCTGAGAGAAGACATTTCCCTGAAATATCCAACTGGTATAGACCAGTTCCTCAAATGGCATTGTTTTCATTAGAATTTTCGTAGTTCCTCAGTTGGGAAAACATTTCTCTGAAATATCCAACTGGCAAAGACCAGTTCCTGATATGGCAATGTCTCAACTGGAATTTCAGTAGTACCTGAGAGAAGACATTTCCCTGAAATATCCAACTGGTATAGACCAGTTCCTCAAATGGCATTGTTTTCATTAGAATTTTCGTAGTTCCTCAGTTGGGAAAACATTTCTCTGAAATATCCAACTGGCAAAGACCAGTTCCTGATATGGCAATGTCTCAACTGGAATTTCAGTAGTTCTTGAGAGAAGACATTTCCCCGAAATATCCAACTGGTATAGACCAGTTCCTCAAATGGCATTGTTTTCATTAGAATTTTCGTAGTTCCTCAGTTGGGAAAACATTTCTCTGAAATATCCAACTGGCAAAGACCAGTTCCTGATATGGCAATGTCTCAACTGGAATTTCAATAGTTCCTGAGAGAAGACATTTCCCTGAAATATCCAACTGGTATAGACCAGTTCCTCAAATGGCATTGTTTTCATTAGAATTTTCGAAGTTCGTCAGTTGGGAAAACATTTCTCTGAAATATCCAACTGGCAAAGACCAGTTCCTGATATGGCAATGTCTCAACTGGAATTTCAATGGTTCCTGAGAGAAGACATTTCCCTGAAATATCCAACTGGTATAGACCAGTTCCTCAAATGGCATTGTTTTCATTAGAATTTTCGTAGTTCCTCAGTTGGGAAAACATTTCTCTGAAATATCCAACTGGCAAAGACCAGTTCCTGATATGGCAATGTCTCAACTGGAATTTCAATAGTTCCTGAGAGAAGACATTTCCCTGAAATATCCAACTCGTATAGACCAGTTCCTCAAATGGCATTGTTTTCATTAGAATTTTCGAAGTTCGTCAGTTGGGAAAACATTTCTCTGAAATATCCAACTGGCAAAGACCAGTTCCTGATATGGCAATGTCTCAACTGGAATTTCAATGGTTCCTGAAAGAAGACATTTCCATGAAATATCCAATTGGAATAGTCCAGTTCCTCAAATGGCATTGTTTTCATTAGAATTTTTGAAGTTCGTCAGTTGGGAAAACATTTCTCTGAAATATCCAACTGGCAAAGACCAGTTCCTGATATGGCAATGTCTCAACTGGAATTTCAATAGTTCCTGAGAGAAGACATTTCCCTGAAATATCCAACTGGTATAGACCAGTTCCTCAAATGGCATTGTTTTCATTAGAATTTTCGTAGTTCCTCAGTTGGGAAAACATTTCTCTGAAATATCCAACTGGCAAAGACCAGTTCCTGATATGGCAATGTCTCAACTGGAATTTCAATGGTTCCTGAAAGAAGACATTTCCATGAAATATCCAATTGGAATAGTCCAGTTCCTCAAATGGCATTGTTTTCATTAGAATTTTTGTAGTTCGTCAGTTGGGAAAACATTTCTCTGAAATATCCAACTGGCAAAGACCAGTTCCTGATATGGCAATGTCTCAACTGGAATTTCAATGGTTCCTGAGAGAAGACATTTCCCTGAAATATCCAACTGGTATAGACCAGTTCCTCAAATGGCATTGTTTTCATTAGAATTTTCGTAGTTCCTCAGTTGGGAAAACATTTCTCTGAAATATCCAACTGGCAAAGACCAGTTCCTGATATGGCAATGTCTCAACTGGAATTTCAATAGTTCCTGAGAGAAGACATTTCCCTGAAATATCCAACTCGTATAGACCAGTTCCTCAAATGGCATTGTTTTCATTAGAATTTTCGTAGTTCCTCCGTTGGGAAAACATTTCTCTGAAATATCCAACTGGCAAAGACCAGTTCCTGATATGGCAATGTCTCAACTGGAATTTCAATAGTTCCTGAGAGAAGACATTTCCCTTAAATATCCAACTGGTATAAACCCGTTTCTCAAATGGCATTGTTTTCATTAGAATTTTCGTAGTTATTCAGTTGGGAAAACATTTCTCTGAAATATCCAACTGGCAAAGACCAGTTCCTGATATGGCAATGTCTCAACTGGAATTTCAGTAGTACCTGAGAGAAGACATTTCCCTGAAATATCCAACTGGTATAGACCAGTTCCTCAAATGGCATTGTTTTCATTAGAATTTTCGTAGTTCCTCAGTTGGGAAAACATTTCTCTGAAATATCCAACTGGCAAAGACCAGTTCCTGATATGGCAATGTCTCAACTGGAATTTCAATAGTTCCTGAGAGAAGACATTTCCCTGAAATATCCAACTGGTATAGACCAGTTCCTCAAATGGCATTGTTTTCATTAGAATTTTCGTAGTTCCTGAGTTGGGAAAACATTTCTCTGAAATCAACTGGCAAAGACCAGTTCCTGATATGGCAATGTCTCAACTGGAATTTCAATAGTTCCTGAGAGAAGACATTTCCCTGAAATATCCAACTGGTATAGACCAGTTCCTCAAATGGAATTGTTTTCATTGGAATTTTCGTAGTTCGTCAGTTGGGAAAACATTTCTCTGAAATATCCAACTGGCAAAGACCAGTTCCTGATATGGCAATGTCTCAACTGGAATTTCAATGGTTCCTGAAAGAAGACATTTCCATGAAATATCCAATTGGAATAGTCCAATTCCTCAAATGGCATTGTTTTCATTAGAATTTTTGTAGTTCGTCAGTTGGGAAAACATTTCTCTGAAATATCCAACTGGCAAAGACCAGTTCCTGATATGGCAATGTCTCAACTGGAATTTCAATAGTTCCTGAGAGAAGACATTTCCCTGAAATATCCAACTGGTATAGACCAGTTCCTCAAATGGCATTGTTTTCATTAGAATTTTCGTAGTTCCTCCGTTGGGAAAACATTTCTCTGAAATATCCAACTGGCAAAGACCAGTTCCTGATATGGCAATGTCTCAACTGGAATTTCAATAGTTCCTGAGAGAAGACATTTCCCTTAAATATCCAACTGGTATAAACCCGTTCCTCAAATGGCATTGTTTTCATTAGAATTTTCGTAGTTCCTCAGTTGGGAAAACATTTCTCTGAAATATCCAACTGGCAAAGACCAGTTCCTGATATGGCAATGTCTCAACTGGAATTTCAGTAGTACCTGAGAGAAGACATTTCCCTGAAATATCCAACTGGTATAGACCAGTTCCTCAAATGGCATTGTTTTCATTAGAATTTTCGTAGTTCCTCAGTTGGGAAAACATTTCTCTGAAATATCCAACTGGCAAAGACCAGTTCCTGATATGGCAATGTCTCAACTGGAATTTCAGTAGTTCTTCAGAGAAGACATTTCCCCGAAATATCCAACTGGTATAGACCAGTTCCTCAAATGGCATTGTTTTCATTAGAATTTTCGTAGTTCCTCAGTTGGGAAAACATTTCTCTGAAATATCCAACTGGCAAGGACCAGTTCCTGATATGGCAATGTCTCAACTGGAATTTCAATAGTTCCTGAGAGAAGACATTTCCCTGAAATATCCAACTGGTATAGACCAGTTCCTCAAATGGCATTGTTTTCATTAGAATTTTCGAAGTTCGTCAGTTGGGAAAACATTTCTCTGAAATATCCAACTGGCAAAGACCAGTTCCTGATATGGCAATGTCTCAACTGGAATTTCAATGGTTCCTGAGAGAAGACATTTCCCTGAAATATCCAACTGGTATAGACCAGTTCCTCAAATGGCATTGTTTTCATTAGAATTTTCGTAGTTCCTCAGTTGGGAAAACATTTCTCTGAAATATCCAACTGGCAAAGACCAGTTCCTGATATGGCAATGTCTCAACTGGAATTTCAATAGTTCCTGAGAGAAGACATTTCCCTGAAATATCCAACTCGTATAGACCAGTTCCTCAAATGGCATTGTTTTCATTAGAATTTTCGAAGTTCGTCAGTTGGGAAAACATTTCTCTGAAATATCCAACTGGCAAAGACCAGTTCCTGATATGGCAATGTCTCAACTGGAATTTCAATGGTTCCTGAGAGAAGACATTTCCCTGAAATATCCAACTGGTATAGACCAGTTCCTCAAATGGCATTGTTTTCATTAGAATTTTCGTAGTTCCTCAGTTGGGAAAACATTTCTCTGAAATATCCAACTGGCAAAGACCAGTTCCTGATATGGCAATGTCTCAACTGGAATTTCAATGGTTCCTGAAAGAAGACATTTCCATGAAATATCCAATTGGAATAGTCCAGTTCCTCAAATGGCATTGTTTTCATTAGAATTTTTGAAGTTCGTCAGTTGGGAAAACATTTGTCTGAAATATCCAACTGGCAAAGACCAGTTCCTGATATGGCAATGTCTCAACTGGAATTTCAATAGTTCCTGAGAGAAGACATTTCCCTGAAATATCCAACTGGTATAGACCAGTTCCTCAAATGGCATTGTTTTCATTAGAATTTTCGTAGTTCCTCAGTTGGGAAAACATTTCTCTGAAATATCCAACTGGCAAAGACCAGTTCCTGATATGGCAATGTCTCAACTGGAATTTCAATAGTTCCTGAGAGAAGACATTTCCCTGAAATATCCAACTGGTATAGACCAGTTCCTCAAATGGCATTGTTTTCATTAGAATTTTCGAAGTTCGTCAGTTGGGAAAACATTTCTCTGAAATATCCAACTGGCAAAGACCAGTTCCTGATATGGCAATGTCTCAACTGGAATTTCAATGGTTTCTGAGAGAAGACATTTCCCTGAAATATCCAACTGGTATAGACCAGTTCCTCAAATGGCATTGTTTTCATTAGAATTTTCGTAGTTCCTCAGTTGGGAAAACATTTCTCTGAAATATCCAACTGGCAAAGACCAGTTCCTGATATGGCAATGTCTCAACTGGAATTTCAATAGTTCCTGAGAGAAGACATTTCCCTGAAATATCCAACTGGTATAGACCAGTTCCTCAAATGGCATTGTTTTCATTAGAATTTTCGAAGTTCGTCAGTTGGGAAAACATTTCTCTGAAATATCCAACTGGCAAAGACCAGTTCCTGATATGGCAATGTCTCAACTGGAATTTCAATGGTTCCTGAGAGAAGACATTTCCCTGAAATATCCAACTGGTATAGACCAGTTCCTCAAATGGCATTGTTTTCATTAGAATTTTCGTAGTTCCTCAGTTGGGAAAACATTTCTCTGAAATATCCAACTGGCAAAGACCAGTTCCTGATATGGCAATGTCTCAACTGGAATTTCAATGGTTCCTGAAAGAAGACATTTCCATGAAATATCCAATTGGAATAGTCCAGTTCCTCAAATGGCATTGTTTTCATTAGAATTTTTGTAGTTCGTCAGTTGGGAAAACATTTCTCTGAAATATCCAACTGGCAAAGACCAGTTCCTGATATGGCAATGTCTCAACTGGAATTTCAATAGTTCCTGAGAGAAGACATTTCCCTGAAATATCCAACTGGTATAGACCAGTTCCTCAAATGGCATTGTTTTCATTAGAATTTTCGTAGTTCCTCCGTTGGGAAAACATTTCTCTGAAATATCCAACTGGCAAAGACCAGTTCCAGATATGGCAATGTCTCAACTGGAATTTCAATAGTTCCTGAGAGAAGACATTTCCCTTAAATATCCAACTGGTATAAACCCGTTCCTCAAATGGCATTGTTTTCATTAGAATTTTCGTAGTTCCTCAGTTGGGAAAACATTTCTCTGAAATATCCAACTGGCAGAGACCAGTTCCTGATATGGCAATGTCTCAACTGGAATTTCAGTAGTACCTGAGAGAAGACATTTCCCTTTAATATCCAACTGGTATAGACCAGTTCCTCAAATGGCATTGTTTTCATTAGAATTTTCGTAGTTCCTCAGTTGGGAAAACATTTCTCTGAAATATCCAACTGGCAATGACCAGTTCCTGATATGGCAATGTCTCAACTGGAATTTCAGTAGTTCTTGAGAGAAGACATTTCCCCGAAATATCCAACTGGTATAGACCAGTTCCTCAAATGGCATTGTTTTCATTAGAATTTTCGTAGTTCCTCAGTTGGGAAAACATTTCTCTGAAATATCCAACTGGCAAAGACCAGTTCCTGATATGGCAATGTCTCAACTGGAATTTCAATAGTTCCTGAGAGAAGACATTTCCCTGAAATATCCAACTGGTATAGACCAGTTCCTCAAATGGCATTGTCTTCATTAGAATTTTCGTAGTTCCTGAGTTGGGAAAACATTTCTCTGAAATCAACTGGCAAAGACCAGTTCCTGATATGGCAATGTCTCAACTGGAATTTCAATAGTTCCTGAGAGAAGACATTTCCCTGAAATATCCAACTGGTATAGACCAGTTCCTCAAATGGAATTGTTTTCATTAGAATTTTCGTAGTTCCTCAGTTGGGAAAACATTTCTCTGAAATATCCAACTGGCAAAGACTAGTTCCTGATATGGCAATGTCTCAAATGGAATTTCAATAGTTCCTGAGAGAAGACATTTCCCTGAAATATCCAACTGGTATAGACCAGTTCCTCAAATGGCATTGTTTTCATTAGAATTTTCGTAGTTCCTCAGTTGGGAAAACATTTCTCTGAAATATCCATCTGGCAAAGACCAGTTCCTGATATGGCAATGTCTCAACTGGAATTTCAATAGTTCCTGAGAGAAGACATTTCCCTGAAATATCCAACTGGTATAGACCAGTTCCTCAAATGGCATTGTTTTCATTAGAATTTTCGTAGTTCCTTAGTTGGGAAAACATTTCTCTGAAATATCCAACTGGCAAAGACCAGTTCCTGATATGGCAATGTCTCAACTGGAATTTCAATAGTTCCTGAGAGAAGACATTTCCCTGAAATATCCAACTGGTATAGACCAGTTCCTCAAATGGCATTGTTTTCATTAGAATGTTCGTTGTTCCTCAGTTGGGAAAACATTTCTCTGAAGTATCCAAATGACAAAGACCAGTTCCTGATATGGCAATGTCTCAACTGGAATTTCAATAGTTCCTGAGAGAAGACATTTCCCTGAAATATCCAACTGGTATAGACCAGTTCCTCAAATGGCATTGTTTTCATTAGAATGTTCGTAGTTCCTCAGTTGGGAAAACATTTCTCTGAAATATCCAACTGGCAAAGACCAGTTCCTGATATGGCAATGTCTCAACTGGAATTTCAATAGTTCCTGAGAGAAGTAATTTCCTTGAAATATCCAACTGGAATAGTCCAGTTCCTCAAATGGCATTGTTTTCATTAGAATTTTCGTACTTTCTCTGTTGGGAAAACATTTCTCTGAAATATCCAACTGGCAAAGACTAGTTCCTGATACGGCAATGTCTCAACTGGAATTTCAATAGTTCCTGAGAGAAGACATTTCCCTGAAATATCCAACTGGTATAGACCAGTTCCTCAAATGGCATTGTTTTCATTAGAATTTTCGTAGTTCCTCAGTTGGGAAAACATTTCTCTGAAATATCCAACTGGCAAAGACCTGTTCCTGATATGGCAATGTCTCAACTGGAATTTCAATAGTTCCTGAGAGAAGACATTTCCCTGAAATATCCAACTGGTATAGACCAGTTCCTCAAATGGCATTGTTTTCATTAGAATTTTCGAAGTTCGTCAGTTGGGAAAACATTTCTCTGAAATATCCAACTGGCAAAGACCAGTTCCTGATATGGCAATGTCTCAACTGGAATTTCAATGGTTCCTAAAAGAAGACATTTCCCTGAAATATCCAACTGGTATAGACCAGTTCCTCAAATGGCATTGTTTTCATTAGAATTTTCGTAGTTCCTCAGTTGGGAAAACATTTCTCTGAAATATCCAACTGGCAAAGATCAGTTCCTGATATGGCAATGTCTCAACTGGAATTTCAATGGTTCCTGAAAGAAGACATTTCCATGAAATATCCAACTGGAATAGTCCAGTTCCTCAAATGGCATTGTTTTCATTAGAATTGTTGTAGTTCGTCAGTTGGGAAAACATTTCTCTGAAATATCCAACTGGCAAAGACCAGTTCCTGATATGGCAATGTCTCAACTGGAATTTCAATAGTTCCTGAGAGAAGACATTTCCCTGAAATATCCAACTGGTATAGACCAGTTCCTCAAATGGCATTGTTTTCATTAGAAATTTCGTAGTTCCTCAGTTGGGAAAACATTTCTCTGAATTATCCAACTGGCAAAGATCAGTTCCTGATACGGCAATGTCTCAACTGGAATTTCAATAGTTCCTGAGAGAAGACATTTCCTGGTATAGACAAGTTCCTGAGATGGCAATGTTTTCATTGGAATTTCAATGGTTCCTGAAAGAAGACATTTCCCTGAAATATCTAGTTGGTATAGACCAGTTCCTGAGATGTCACTGTTTCATTGGAATTTCAATAGTCCCTGAGAGAAGACATTTCCCTGAAATATCCAACTGGTATAGACCAGTTCCTCAGATGGCACTGTCTCAATTGGAATTTCCATAGTTCCTGAATTGGTAAGACATTTGTCTGAAATATCCAACTGGTATAGACCAGTTACTGAGATGGCACTGTTTTCACTGGAATTTCAATCGTTCCCTAGTTGGGAAGACATTTCCCTCAAATGTCTAAGTGGCAATTGACAGTACCTGAAATGTCACTGTTTTCATTGGAATTTCCATTGCTCCTGAGTTTGGAAGACATTTCATTGAAGTACCCAAGTGCCAAAGAACAGTTCCTGAGATGACACTTTTTCATTAGAATTTTCGTAGTTCCTTAGTTGGGATAACATTTCTCTGAAATATCCAACTGGCAAAGACCAGTTCCTGATATGGCAATGTCTCAACTGGAATTTCAATAGTTCCTGAGAGAAGACATTTCCCTGAAATATCCAACTGGTATAGTCCAGTTCCTCAAATGGCATTGTTTTCATTAGAATTTTCGTATTTCCTCAGTTGGGAAAACATTTCTCTGAAATATCCAACTGGCAAAGACCAGTTCCTGAGATGGCAATGTCTCAACTGGAATTTCAATAGTTCCTGAGAGAAGTCATTTCCTTGAAATATCCAAGTGGAATACTCCAGTTCCTCAAATGGCATTGTTTTCATTAGAATTTTCGTAGTTTCTCAGTTGGGAAAACATTTCTCTGAAATATCCAACTGGCAAAGACCAGTTCCTGATATGGCAATGTCTCAACTGGAATTTCAATAGTTCCTGAGAGAAGACATTTCCCTGAAATATCCAACTGGTATAGACCAGTTCCTCAAATGGCATTGTTTTCATTAGAATTTTCGTAGTTCGTCAGTTGGGAAAACATTTCTCTGAAATATTCAACTGGCAAAGACCAGTTCCTGATATGGCAATGTCTCAACTGGAATTTCAATAGTTCCTGAGAGAAGACATTTCCCTGAAATATCCAACTGGTATAGACCAGTTCCTCAAATGGCATTGTTTTCATTAGAATTTTCGTAGTTCCTCAGTTGGGAAAACATTTCTCTGAAATATCCAACTGGCAAAGACCAGTTCCTGATATGGCAATGTCTCAACTGGAATTTCAATAGTTCCTGAGAGAAGACATTTCCCTGAAATATCCAACTGGTATAGACCAGTTCCTCAAATGGCATTGTTTTCATTAGAATTTTCGTAGTTCCTCAGTTGGGAAAACATTTCTCTGAAATATCCAACTGGCAAAGACCAGTTCCTGATATGGCAATGTCTCAACTGGAATTTCAATAGTTCCTGAGAGAAGACATTTCCCTGAAATATCCAACTGGTATAGACCAGTTCCTCAAATGGCATTGTTTTCATTAGAATTTTCGTAGTTCGTCAGTTGGGAAAACATTTCTCTGAAATATCCAACTGGCAAAGACCAGTTCCTGATATGGCAATGTCTCAACTGGAATTTCAATAGTTCCTGAGAGAAGACATTTCCCTGAAATATCCAACTGGTATAGACCAGTTCCTCTAATGGCATTGTTTTCATTAGAATTTTCGTAGTTCCTCAGTTGGGAAAACATTTCTCTGAAATATCCAACTGGCAAAGACCAGTTCCTGATATGGCAATGTCTCAACTGGAATTTCAATAGTTCCTGAGAGAAGACATTTCCCTGAAATATCCAACTGGTATAGACCAGTTCCTCAAATGGCATTGTTTTCATTTGAATTTTCGTAGTTCCTCAGTTGGGAAAACATTTCTCTGAAATATCCAACTGGCAAAGACCAGTTCCTGATATGGCAATGTCTCAACTGGAATTTCAATAGTTCCTGAGAGAAGACATTTCCCTGAAATATCCAACTGGTATAGACCAGTTCCTCAAATGGCATTGTTTTCATTAGAATTTTCGTAGTTCCTCAGTTGGGAAAATATTTCTCTGAAATATCCAACTGGCAAAGACCAGTTCCTGATATGGCAATGTCTCAACTGGAATTTCAATAGTTCCTGAGAGAAGACATTTCCCTGAAATATCCAACTGGTATAGACCAGTTCCTCAAATGGCATTGTTTTCATTAGAATTTTCGTAGTTCCTCAGTTGGGAAAACATTTCTCTGAATTATCCAACTGGCAAAGACCAGTTCCTGATATGGCAATGTCTCAACTGGAATTTCAATAGTTCCTGAGAGAAGACATTTCCTGGTATAGACAAGTTCCTGAGATGGCAATGTTTTCATTGGAATTTCAATGGTTCCTGAAAGAAGACATTTCCCTGAAATATCTAGTTGGTATAGACCAGTTCCTGAGATGTCACTGTTTCATTGGAATTTCAATAGTCCCTGAGAGAAGACATTTCCCTGAAATATCCAGCTGGCATAGTCCAGTTCCTCAGATGGCACTGTCTCAATTGGAATTTCCATAGTTCCTGAGTTGGTAAGACATTTTTCTGAAATATCCAACTGGTATAGACCAGTTACTGAGATGGCACTGTTTTCACTGAAATTTCAATCGTTCCCTAGTTGGGAAGACATTTCCCTCAAATGTCTAAGTGGCAATTGACAGTACCTGAAATGTCACTGTTTTCATTGGAATTTCCATTGCTCCTGAGTTTGGAAGACATTTCATTGAAGTACCCAAGTGCCAAAGAACTGTTCCTGAGATGACACTTTTTCATTGGAATTTCCATAGTTCCTGAGTTGGGAAGACATTTCCCTGAAATATCCAACTGGGAAAAACCAGTTCCTGAAATGTCACTGTTTCCATTGGAATTTCCTTAGTTCCTGAGTTGGGAAGACATTTCCCTGAAATATCCAACTGGCAAATATCAGTTCCTGAAACGCCACTGTTTTAATTGGTATTTCCATTGCTCTTGAGTTAGGAAAACATTTCCCTGAAATATCCAACTTGGAAATATCAGTTTCTGTCACTGTTTCCATTGAATTTACATAGTTCCTGAGTTGGGAAGACATTTTACTGAAATATCCAACTGGAAGAGACCAGTTCTTGAGATGGCACTGTTTCTGATGGAATTGTATGAGCCTTGTTTATTTTTACCATGTTTGATTTGCAATATTCGCAGTAATACGTTTGATTTGCTTGTGTTCATATTGTTGTTAGTGTTTTCAACTTTATACATTCTGGTTTAATGTGATCTTAAAAGGGATACCGGAAGCACAAGTCATTTCCGGTTTCTAGACATTTATAAAACTATTCCGTCTGGCCCAGATATCCCTGTTGTTGATTGAGTTGCCATGACAACTGTACGTAGAAATTCTGAATGTAAGTTGAGTTGCGTGAGATGATGTTAAATCTGTAAAATACGCTGTTTTAACGGGAGAGAAATAGCTTATTGTAATGTAATTGCGTTAGTGAGTATAGTGCTATATTGCAATTAATATCTAAACTAACATTATTTTATTAAACGTTGTACAATGGCAAGAAACTAGTATTTTTTCTAACAGCACGTCAACTCAACTAATCTTTATTGGACTTACAGCTTACAGGTGGCTGTTTATGCCCAGCATACATTATAAGTACATAAGATACATTTTTAATATAAATTTTACACACAAAATTCATAAACGCTCTTAAACACAATTTTATATAACTACATTAACTCATTCAGTAACAAAAATATATTATAATTTTATATCAGCTTTTCTCAAAAAAGCAAGTATAACATATCCAATTCTAATATCTGGAGCATACAACATTGAAGTCGTATTAATAGGGAAAGGAACATTAATTTTTGACAATGTTTTGTATAAAGTCTTTCTTCTCTCTGAGTGAATTGGACATTCCAAAATAATATGATGAGCATCACCCCTTAAATCACCACAGTCACAATTCGGAGATTTTAAAATGTGTATTTTAAATAAATGATGATATGTTCTCGCGTGACCACTTCTTAGTCTATTTATTAAAACAATTGCATTTCTTGATCCTTTACAATTATAAAACCAAGGTTTTTTCCTAGTGTAATCAACATAAGGACGATAACTTTCACCAACGCTTTCTAATGCATTATTACACCATAAGTTCCATTCTTCAAAAATTTTCTTCTTAACCCTCGGCAGAAGATCTGTGTAATGCAATGGTAACTGGATTGTTTCATTCATCTGAGCAGCTTGTTTTGCATATCTGTCTGCTTGTTCATTTCCGTAAATATTAATGTGTGATTTTACCCACACATAATGAACTACCTTTCCATTGCTAATTAAGCTATTAGTTGCACGAATACAATTAATGACATATGGTGATATTTTAAATAAATTTTTATAATTAGATTGTATTGCTTGTAAAACACTTTGCGAATCAACCAGTATTAGAAATTTCTGTTCAGGAACTGTACCAATATAAATCAAAGCTTGATATACCGCATATATTTCTGCTGTAAATATGGATGCCTCCACTGGTAACCTAAACATTTTTGATATATTTCTTTCAGTATCACAAAGAGCTGCTCCGACTCCACTTTCAGTTTTAGACCCATCTGTATATATATGATAAAAGTCTTCCCAAGATTCTCTAAACTCAGCTGAATGATTATATTTCGGGAAATATATATTTTGAATTGGTTGTGTGGGAAATTCTAACGAGTACACTGGCAATGTTCTTGCTATGAGTACTTGACTACATTCATGATGATATTTACTAAATAGTTGTACCCAAAGCGTAGCTGATTTATCATTGGTTATTCCTGAATCATGCAGCTCTAAAAGATTTAATAAAACATCATTGAAAGGATGCCATGGTGAATGTTGAATTTTAAATAACATTTTTATAGCAATTAACTTTATCCTCACAGAAACCGAACATTCTACTGACTCCATATATACCACTACATTAGGAGTACTGTTCATTAATCCCAAACATCTTTTTAGAATTTTTCGTTGCTGGACTTCTAGTGAAGAAAGTTTTGTTACTGGAAGATTACACAAGACCATTAATCCATAATCTAATACTGCTCGATAATAATTCTAATAAAACATAAGCATGCTGGTAGGATGTGCTCCCCATTTGGTATTCGCCATAGCTTTAAATAAATGAAATATTTTATCGGATCTATTTTTCATCATATTTATTTGATACTGCCATGATAATGAAGCATCAAAGTATACACCTAGATATTTTACTTGTGAAACAATTGGAATTTGTAATCTCCTAGGAATAATGTTGAAAATATTTTGAAGGCCCTTATGCTTAAATACTACTATTTTGGACTTTTCTAAAGATATTGATAATTTTTTCTGCTTTAACCATTCGTTAAATTCTATTAATTTATATTCAAACATTGAAAAATCTTTTAAGTGATTGTTTGAGTCTAAATATATACATACATCATCAGCATATTGTAGAAACTGAAATGGGGAATCTATTATTGTTTTAATATCTGATAAATAAACATTAAATAATAATGGGCTAAGAGGACTTCCCTGTGGTAGTCCTTGTCCAATATATATTGGACCTACCATTTCTGAACCAAAATGAAAATAAAGTTGTCTTTTAGATAACAATTTCCATGTCATTATGAGTATACAATGTGGCACTTTTAGTAATTGTAGTTGTCTCAATAGAACAGTAATATCTACGTTGTCATATGCACTTTGAATATCAATAAAGGCTGAAAGTACTGATTGGTTTCTTTTAATAACGCTATAAATATGAGAAGATAATGTTACTAATGCATCCTGGGTTCCATAACCTTTACGAAATCCCATTTGTCTGGGCGAAAATACCTTTTGACCTTCCATAAACCACTCTAATCTTTTTAATAAAAGATTCTCGAAAATTTTTGTCAGTACGGAACTTAGAGCTATTGGGCGATATGACTGACCCAACGAAGGGTTTTTCCCTGATTTTAGAATTGGTATAATAATTTGAGAGGTCCATGCAACGGGAATTTTACCCGATAGAAATATTTGATTGAAAATTTTACATAACATGCTTAGTGCATTCTGTGGAAGATTTCGTACCATAGAATACGTAATTCCATCAATGCCAGGAGCAGAATCTTTAGACCCTTGAAGAATTTCATGAATTTCATTTACAGTGATAGTGGATGTGAACCCCTTTGAGTATTTTGATGTAGATGAGAACGTGTAGAATATATTAGGAGGTTCACAGGCTGATGTAAAGGGTGTAGGAATGACTTTATTAATAAAATCGGTTTTCCATTCAGTGGACAAAGGTAAAGTCCGACTTACATGTGCTTTTCTAAGTGATCTGAACTTGCGCCATATGACGTCTAATTTTGTGTTAGGGTTTATTTCTTCGCAATATTTTTGCCATGAAAATCTCTTAGCCTTTATATATACTTTTCTAGATTTTGCAGTAGTTCGTTTCAAATTTATCAAAGTTGCAGGTGAAGGAGCACTTACAAATTGTTTCAATGCTTGTATTCGCTTCCTTTTTGCTTGAAAACATTCTTCATTCCACCAATCTATTTTAGGAAAATTTCGATCATATTGCGGTTTTAGTCGGGGACAGGCATAATCCATAACTTGAGTTATTATATCTACAAATTTTTCATATTGTAAAGGGTGTAGGAATGACTTTATTAATAAAATCGGTTTTCCATTCAGTGGACAAAGGTAAAGTCCGACTTACATGTGCTTTTCTAAGTGATCTGAACTTGCGCCATATGACGTCTAATTTTGTGTTAGGGTTTATTTCTTCGCAATATTTTTGCCATGAAAATCTCTTAGCCTTTATATATACTTTTCTAGATTTTGCAGTAGTTCGTTTCAAATTTATCAAAGTTGCAGGTGAAGGAGCACTTACAAATTGTTTCAATGCTTGTATTCGCTTCCTTTTTGCTTGAAAACATTCTTCATTCCACCAATCTATTTTTGGAAAATTTCGATCATATTGCGGTTTTAGTCGGGGACAGGCATAATCCATAACTTGAGTTATTATATCTACAAATTTTTCATATTGTACAGTATATTGGTTTTGATATTCTTTAGCTGAAAATTTTAAGTCTAAAACTGAATTATATTTCATCCAATCTGCCCTCTTTACGCTCCACTTACGAATTGTTTTTTGTTTTATTAATTTTTGAGATAATGTTAGCGTGATAAAACATGGAAAATGATCACTAGTTCGTAAATCAAAGTCTATTTCCCACACAAAATCAAAACACTGATTATCAGATATTAAAGTTAGATCAATAGAGGACATATTATTTCCATTTGGTGGAACATGTGTTGGAGATCCATCATTTATAACTGTCAAGTTATTATAATCCATCCAATCTTCAACTGTCTTTCCCAAAGTATCAATTCTATGATCACCCCACAATGTATTATGACAATTAAAATCTCCTGTTATGATAAAGGGATGTTGAAAGCCAGATATAAGAGAATTTAGATGAGAGCTCTGTATTTGTTGCGAAGTATAATTAGATGGAATATACAAGCTAATAATATTATAAAGTAAGTTGTTTAACTGAATTTTTATACCGACCACTTCTACATTATATTTGGAAAATAAATCATGTGTTGAATTAAACTGAATTTGTTGAAATGGTACACTTTCATGAACAAAAATTCCCACACCCTTATTTCGCACATTATAATCATTTAATATACTATGATAGTGAGCAATATGAATATTTTCTGATTTTAAACCCCATACCTCACTAACGCAAATAATTAACGGGTGACACTCATCTATTAATTTAATTAATTGAAGTTTCCTTGCAGAGAAAGATCTTAAATTCCATTGTATTATTAATGGCAAGTATTTTCTTTGCTGGTAACACATTGTTGTTTTAAATTAAGGGGTGTCCCCGAAATCTTGTAAGTCTTGAATTAGTTTTAAAATTTGTGCAGAAATTTCATTACATTTTAAGATTATTTTCCTAATATATAATAAATCATCACTCACTGAAATTGTTGTGGTAAGTTCAGCTATTAGATGTAGCAGATTTACTAGCGATTCTTTCTGAGAAGGACTCTCCGCTGTTGTCCGGCGTCCAATCGAATCTGATTTTCTATCCTGTTCCTTAGAGGAACACGTTGTGCTCACAGGTTCACTTGTATTAGCCACTGCTGATGATGTTGACGCAATTTGTGGATCCTTGTGTTTATTTTTGTCCTTTATCAAAACAGGTTTAATTGTTTTCCTCAATTGTGAAGCAGAATGCAGTCTAAAATTTTCCCCGTGTTGTTTTTTAAAACTTTCATAAGACCGGTCAGATTCTGGTGGCACTTTCTTCCAACAGAGGTTACTCAGATATGTGTCATTTCTTCTATTTTCCCAATCTGTAACAGAATTTAATCTGATCGTAGTAGGGCTTTCTGATGTGCAAGGGCTTTCCTTGTTTATTGATTCCTTTCTTGTCTCTAGCAATTTAGGAAAGTCTTTAGCAGAGGTCGCATATGTTCGCTGTTCATTTCGTGGATCAATTCCAAAAAGTACTTGCTTCCTTGCATCTTGATAGGAGATGTTGTTATAAGCAATCAGCCTTTGTATTTCTCTCTCTTGCTCCCATCTTACACATGACTTATCAGTAGATAAGTGGTTTCCTTTGCAATTAATACATTTAGGACTGGCATTGCAGATTCCATGTTCCGCTTGACCGCATCTATAACACACGGGAGAGGATTTACACTGTGTTTGTGTGTGTGAGAAACGGAAACATTTCTTGCATAAAATCACAGATCTTACTTTTGGCTTCACTTCAAATATTTGTCTCCACAACTTCACTTCTTTTGGTAACTGTTGAGATTGAAATGTTACACTAATCAGTTTAGTAGGTTCTTGCCTTACTTCCCCCTCTTCATTGAAAAAAGTTTTCTTCATTCTTATTACATCTATTATTGGAACTTCAGCTCTAATGTCTTCGATTATCTCGTCTACTGGGATGTCGGTAGGTACACCATATATTAATCCTTCTCTCACTAAAAGACCTTTAGGAATTCTGGCTTCTAAATGGTATTTTTCCTTGATGAATTCATTTTTAGCAAATTTATTTGCATCATATGCTGTGCGAAATGTCAATTTTTCCTGCTTCAAACCACTTTGTTTAACGAATTCAACATCAACCTTCTCCTTACACAAATTATAACCTAATTTTACCGTATTCAAGCTCTGTGATCCAGGTAATGTACTGTCCACCAACACGATATATGGGCCTTGATGTCCCTCATAATATAAAGACATATCATATGCCTCATTTCTATATTTAGCAACACCAACCTTTGTACTTGCACTTACTTTCGGATTTTTTGGGTTTTTCTCCACTTCAGGTTCCGTGCATTCTTCATTAGATCGACCTCTTTTGAAAGAAGTCTTATCACTAACTTCCATTTCCGCTAACTGTTCAGGTACAATCACATTCATATCACTCTGGATTGCTTGCATTAAATTTTCCTCATTAATCTTCACATCCTGAGCCATCTTGGAAAATCACAAGCGATTTTATTTCGCTTTTCTCTTTCACATATCAAATGTAAAATGTATAGAGAGATTTAATCTTGTAACTCTAGAACTATTATTCTCAAATCAAACTTCAATTAATTAGATCTCAAACTAGAAAAACAAACAATTCAACACGCTATTCACACAGAATCCAAACGATACCACCATGAAAATTATCGGTTTCACCAACCGCCCTAACAGCACGTTCTAAGAATACTCAGTTTAGCTATAACGTAAAGGAGAGTCTCATAACTCTGCCTCACAAGGGGATTGGGCAACTATCGTGACGTAGTAATCCTGTGGCGCGCTCCTAAAGGAACGTCACAAATTTCCATTGTTCCTGAGTTGGGAAGTTTCTTCACTTTTTTGACATTTTTGGCTAATTGCGAAGATGAGGATGAGTGATGATATGAAATTGATGAAGGGACACTCACAATGAACATATTCCTAAGGCTGGAATCGAACCCGGGATTTCTGGCGTCGTAGCGCGGTGTGATAACCACTCCTCCATGGAGATCGGCTATGTTTGTCAATAACAAATGAAGGGGAAAAGCAAAGAAGACAAACATTGATGAACCAGAGGAATAAAATGGAAAGGTAAATTCGAGAAAATAAAGTATTGCAAAGATTTACTCTGTTCTAGAAGAAGAATGGACGATAGATGTGATTTTACAGCAACGATTAGAAAATGGATTGAGTTTGTGATGAGCAGAGATAAATGAAAACCGGTGAAGCAGAGGTAGGGAAAAATATTTTTTAATTTATTAAATGGCAATTAAAAGTTTGTCAGGCAAAGAAAAAAATGGAGGGAAAAATTAACACCTAAAAGGGAATTTTTAGGTAAAAATTAAACGCTATGAAGGATCTTGAGGGAAATTTCAGCAACCTAGAGGGAATTTTGAGGGAAATTTAGACAAAGAAAAATGACAACACTGCTCCGGTTGCCAGGTCTTTCGGTCCGCTGGATGGCTTTCGCCCCTAATAGAGCAGCGCCCTCTCTCCCGCTTATTAAAATTTCCGATCTGCTGGAACTGAATAGAAAATTACCCTACCATTTCCGCGGACCCGTTCCTGAAGAAAGCGTCGTTTTTCCGAACAGTGGGTCGGCTTTTGTGTTCTCTCTCTCCTCGCATCTTGAGGCGGCATCCACTTTGGATGCTCGCGGCAGAGGGATGACTAGCAGAAGAGTTGGGAATTCATCTCATCTCCCCCTGCCCCCTCTTTTCTCCAAAGTCCGCCGTATTGTTCTGAGGTGTTTGTGCAACTGAACAGATGTGCTAAGCTCTCTCTCCTTCCGATCTGTCAACTCCGGTGTTAAGATCATCTGCGTATAATGACCAAGACTGAAAGAAAACTCTTCCTGGCATGGATTTCACGTGTTATGCCGGCGTCTTTCAAAAAGAAGCGACAAGAAAGGAGTTCTTGCCATGAAAATCCGTCCAAAGGAACCTCCACTCACCCCCATGCACGCATTCAGTTTCCAAGTCACCTACGGCTTATATAGTTGGTTTCTTTTATACTTTATACCCCAGTGAAAAATTTAGCATTTTCCTCGTCAAGCCTGTGTAAGTTTATAGGAAACTCTGGTCATGATTATTGCGAGAATCTGTCGACAGAAAATTTTCAAATTTCACATGAGCATTGAGAATGGATGTTTCTAGAGAACCACTGATTGATATTTTCATTTACTGCATCAACGTACCGAAAATTAATTAATTAATTGTACTCTTGAAGTATCGTATTTTCCCAGTTTCCTTGACAGTGCAACCCTGCTGTCAGAAACTCTGCTACAAGCTTTCAACTCTCCTAAACACGGGGCAATGTTCATTAAGTCATTAATTATCACATTAGCATTGAAAAATATTGTTTTTAACGTGGGGCAATCCCGTATACGAGCTATACATCAACGTCTATCACGTACCTGAATTTTCCCCAAGGACATCTGAAATATTTCGAGAAAGAAACTCTAAAGAAGGACATATTTCGGTTGCTTAGAAGCAATTTTCAACAATACTACAGGAACAATTAAGAAAGGCAGCACAGTGTTGTAATTTGTAAGACATATCTGGGTCTTTGAGAAAGTGTTCATTTAATAAAATTATGATACCGCTGCCTACACGTATCACATGCATAACGCATGTGGCTGCATCAGTGTTGCCAGGATAAGACTAAATTTCTGATTGCATATTTTAGTGGCAAAGCTTGTTGTTGGACGAAGTGACCTCTTTGCACTGCGTCAAGAAGCACCACCACCTGTGGCCCAACATTAAAAAAAGTAGTCAAATTTGGAAAAATGGGCAAAATAGAACCTTACAGCCATATTCTATTACAAAATCCTTGAACAGGCTATTGGGAAGAACAGCAGAATTTCATATGTGCAGCAATAGCATTTAGGTGCTACCTTACTTAGGATTGAGCATGCAATGAAATTATGATACCGCTGCCTACACGTATTACACGCACAACGCATATGGCCGTATCAGTGTTGCCAAGATAAGATAAATTATCTGGATACATGATATTTTAATGGTAAAGCTTGTAGATCGTTTCCTTTCTCTAACTAAAGTTCTGCACGGCAATATGGTTCCAGGAAAAGCATTTTCTCCCCATTTTTAATTGCCCCTGAATTTCTTACAGGATAGAGACGTACGGAACACCGACATGAAGTCGCTATGAGACTAATAAGGGTAAGGAGAATGTCGCCGGAAATCAGCAATCAGCTACGGGTCACGGAAACTTGAGAAGACTGACAGCTTCGCTGACTGGCTGAGCGACGTGCACGCGCATGCTCCCCCCTTACGTCACAGCTCCCCTCCCCCTCATACGTCACGAAGCAGCTGATATTTCCTGACCTGGAGAGTGTAATCTCTTCTCACGCGGCATAATTTTCAGTTCGTGACCGCGATGCTGAAATTTTCGCAGAAAAGTAGGGAACGGAGTGGCGTCGCCAGGGACATTTTAAAGGGGCCGGGGGCACAGGCCTGTCTGATATTGGCGAAATAAAATCTGTGGATAATATTGTCGATGATGGCAGAGTGTTTTATCGAAAACACAGGCCGGCATTTTGGGGAACAAATTCGGAAGATTTCAAATCAATGGGTGATTCTGGAAGTATTTTGAATGCTGATGACGGATATGACATAAACTTATTCCCATCACGTCAGGATTTTTCTCCACGTCAATAAGTTGCATCGACCAAATACTTTATAACATCGAGTTTTGGACATTTTGTGGACATTTTTTATGAGGGATTTTAAAAATGGAACTTAACGTAAACAAAGTTTACAATTTTCATGGCAATGTGTCGTGTGACGATAGAAGGCGGATTAAATTTATTTTCACTCTTGCCAGGAATGTTTTTATCCCCTCAAACAAAGCATCTATAGTACTCAACTATGTAACCAACAAAATTGAAAAATCATTCACGTCCATCAACGGTCCACTCATCAAAAGATTTCCCTGCCGAAAAGTATGCAGCCTTGTGGATTAAGGAAGGACAACTTTCTGCAACTGCCCAACCGTATGAAGCAGAGACAACACCACGCTGTTTTCAGCTCAGGTTTTCATGACACGGCAGGGTGGAATCCCCCCCCCCCTCCACCAAACTTTTCCGGGTGGAGAGTGTTTCTTACATCAACAAGCAAACAGTTAGTTTGGGAGTCGAATATAGTTAAGGAGGGTCCGGAACCCCCCGAAAGACTTATCAGGTACTAAAATTAAATAATGAAAAATATACTCGTTTAGCCTTTGTTGTATAATTTACTCTGAACTCATTGGAAGACAAGAATTATATTGGGATCATACAGCTTTGAATGAAGATAATACTCAAAATAATATGCATAAAATACTAATCAGAAACTTACTTTTCTCCAACTAGGCCTACATGTAACATTATATTTGTTATTCGATAAATATTCAATTATTCATTTATTTGACATTAATTTTATTGCCAGGGCAGTTGCTTTCATGTAAATTATTCAGATCTTAACTACAGGTAAGCTACGTAATGAATAGGAGCTGTTATATCTCTATTCTTATACAGTCTTTTATCTGTTCTTGTAATAATAATATAATATAAATTTATGTATTGTAATTAGTATAAATTTGATTTAATATAATTATTTTAATTAAAACATTATAATAATAATGATTATTATTCCTGAGCATATTTCGGACCCCCCCCCAAGCATATTTCTAGATACGTGCCTGGTGCATGCTTCCGGTAAGGGGATGGTCCCCGTATAATGCGATGGGTGCAAATAATCCAAGTGTTGACCACCACAAAATTCTATTTCAATCAATCAATGCAATAACACACTGCACTATTACTCTCGAATCGCATGGCGACAGGTTTACCCCTGCACGAACGCGACCAGCTAAGCCTCCTGCCTCGCTCAATCCCACTTCCCGTCCCTCTTACAACGCTACAGAACCGCTGTTCGCCCTGCAGTCCACACGTGCATACGAGAGCGCTTCATCACAAAATACAGCGTCCTGTTGCTGTCCGTCATCAGTTGGTATGCGCAACACGCAAGCCTGTTAGCTTTCTTTAATAACACACAAAAACATACGAAATTGCACAGTGAGAGTTCCAAGAAAACCCACCCACCCAGAAGTTTCTACTATTGTCAATCTTCATCTCTTTGTCCTTGTAGCGGACTGCTGGCGTCGCCTTAGACAATTAAGGACGTGAGTAACACGCACACCTTATTCAAGGTTTGCACTGTGACCTGTTGCTTCCCTTCTACACATTACACGACTAACGCCAGCACACACGTTGAGCAAGAAGAGGCAATGTATTATAACACCCAGTGCTGGATCTACAAATCTTGGGACCCCCCGCAAAATATTGCCAAAGGTCCCCTCTAGCTACCTTTACACACACACACACACACAACAACAACAACAACAACTTTATATATACATACATATATA
The DNA here is from genome assembly GCF_977018435.1 of Lepisma saccharinum. NCBI lineage: Eukaryota > Metazoa > Arthropoda > Insecta > Zygentoma > Lepismatidae > Lepisma > Lepisma saccharinum. The sequence goes on from NC_139248.1 coordinate 62,886,842, forward strand.
CAAGTCCGGCCAAGGAAGACGAAACTACCTGGAAAGGACGATTCCAAACGCGAGAGGGGAAGCAGGGAGAAGCACTCGTCAAAGCAGCCTGTGGTATTTCGCTTGTGTTTATTACCGCTTGCTGTGTTAGGTTTGTGATTTGTGATGGCCCTTACAATTCGCAAGAAATCCTTTCGAAGTGGAATAAAGAAAACTGTGACATTTTGACCCCTGTTGCACATTCTACAAAGCACCCTCGTTGTACTAGAAAATGTCGCAAACCATTCAGTTACTACATTTATATTTATAATACTATGTACAATAATACTATTATTAGTGAATACTATCCTGATTAATGTTGTGTATGCTACCATTCTGCTAATTATAATATTTACTAAGGAGATCAATTTGATTGAATGATCAAAATAAAGTTACTGGTTTACAAACAAGTTTATCTACTAATGTGACGTGATGAATACTTTCCTGATATGTTCTTTCTGAACCCTTACATAATTCGTAAACATCTCTATATGTATTTTCGCGGCGATGTTACTGCGTGGAAACTTAATTGTTTCCATAGTAGACGATTTTCAAGGAACCCGCTTCCTGCCCAAAGTGCCGTCACCCCTATTTAGCCATTGAACACGCCCGGTTGGCGCATGCGCACTTCCGTCCATGGTTTCGGCTAAGGCAGCCAGACAATATGTATGTGTGTGTGTGTGTGTGTGTGTGTGTAATTCTTGGTCTCGTGTTGACACAGTCACGTATAAGGGCCTAGAGGATGATTCGAAAGACCCTTAGCACCGCCTATAGAAAGTAACGAAGTTGGGCTGGCTGATTAAAGATAGGTTGAAGAAGCCTTCACCTCTGCATTTCTCGTGAAATTCTAGCCTGATTTGATTCTAGTCTGACTGCCACGCTGCAAAACCCGGGGTGGGTGATCTAAGGTAGGAATTTTTCCGGCTTTGTCCCCGCATAAAGCGGTTCTGGGGCCCACCGAGCCTCAAATCAAATGGTACCTGGGAGGGGGGTAAAGGCGGCCGCAACCTGGTGCTGATCACATCACCTGCAAGATTGCCAACATCTAAAATATAGCCTAAATGTGCCTTCATGTTATGGTGCTTTATGCACAGGGAACTTTAACTTTACCTGTATATATTGTATTTGTTTCTGTACCCCTGAACATCGCGCTGCGACGCCAAGGGTCCCGGGTTCGAATCCCGGTCGGGCTTGGTTGTTTGTGAATGTCCATTCATCAATTTCATCATTTCATCACTCATCCCCATCTTCGCAAATTAGCCAAGAGGCACAAAACGCGAAGTAAAATAAACTATATCAAATCAAATCAAAATCTGTACCCCTGAGTAACTACGTTTCTTTTTTAAACACACGAACCCTGTACTATGTCAATGGCTGAGGGCCCCCTAAAGGCTTACTTGTCTTCGGGGCCCCCCGCACTGTGGGGTTTTGCGGCTTGTAGATCCGGCACTGATAACACCAACTTGATGGAGCGCAACGACCTATAGCTTCCCAACGTCGTTTCTGCTGTGAGCCGGCTGGCTGCACGCACTCCGTATACAGTGGCTCTGTCCGAAATACTCCGAAAGCAGGCTTGAAGTACAGTCTTGGAAGTGACGTCACCTAGTGCAGTTCGAAAGCCTCAGTTAAACGAGCAATCGAGACCGTAGCACGGAGCCCGCATCGTTGCAGGCTTGATTACTTGACTTGTGCACTCGTTGTTCATTTGTTTCATCTCTTTGGGGGAGTGGTTAGCACAGCGTGCTACCAAGCCGGGGGGGGGCAGGGTTCGAATCCCGGCCTGGACAGGGGCGTTCTTTGTTCCATCATCAATTTCATCATATCATCACTCACCTCCATCTTCGAGATTAGCCAAAAGTGGCCGAAAAGTGATGTTACAAAAACCTAATAATCCAGTCAATATATCTAACACCACCAGACGTAAGTGTAGAATGAAGCACGTCTACATATTTGAAGACTCTCTTCGGAGTCACTACAAAGCTGAGCGCGCGTCTAGGGGCCACAAATTACAGGGCGCAGTCAGGCAAAGATAGATAGTGGCGCGATACCAGTTGATTGTACACCATCAACCGAAACGCCACCTATCGGTAGAAGTTTCACACTCCGATCGTAATCTTGCTATCTCAATTCTTCCTGCCTGGCGCTGTCCATCATTTTCGGATCCATCCTCTCCCTCCCCCCAAGCCCTAACCACACGATTCCGCTACGTTAACCGCAGTGCATGTTGTGATGTCTCCGATGACAGGTAAATTATTGAATGACTGACGAAGAGATGCCCGTCCGCTCTCGAAATGCCCAGCGATTCCGGTGACGTTTGCGTGGCGTTATTTGAACTGCCGTTGGAGTTTTCCCGAACGCTAATAACACCTTGCGACGAACCTCTGAAAACCCGGGGAGAAGGCTTAATGACAGGGTTGGCAGCCTCTGGGACAATGTCGCAGACACGGAACCACAATTACCAACCTGCTTCATGATCTTTATCTGGCTCCTTCCCTGTCACCTCGATGGATGGCCGCGGAGTGGCGCCACACGAAGCTCGGCGAGCACCAGCGGCCGCGTCCTTACGCACGCATACATACAGTGTTGCCAGTGCATGCAGAAAATTGTGATTATCAATCTGTGTTTGTATGAATGTACTACATACATTCATATTTATTTATTTATTTATAGAACTTCACACCACAGGCAAAAGCTCATTTATAGTGTTTTACATACCATAATATGAGTAATTGACACAAACATATAATTCATACATTACTCTCATGACATGAATATATATAAAATTGTATATAAAATGGATACATAACTCTGTGATTACATAATTATATGTTATATATATACACACACACAAACATACGTATATACATGTGCCATTGTTATTAAGGTATGCAAGTATATAATGTTGCCTAAACAACAAGATTTACATTGTACAAGATTTATAATATTTAGGAGAAGATATAGACTTTGAACGAAGTTAAGGCATGGTGATAAAAATGAGACTAAACAATTCAGTGATTAGCGTATTTGCTCGTCACCTTTCATATTACATCAAGAGAAGATGAATATAGTAGTAAATACTTGAAAAAAGATAAAGAATACAAAAGGTTTACTTAAAAATATATAATGTTATTTAGTTAATAATGTTTGTGGTATTATTCATATTGTATGGGTATCCTGTTTGTTGTACTCGTGATTACGGAACTATTACATCATAGTTTTTTTTGCGCTTTTCTGAAGTAGGTCTGGAGTCCGGCGTTTCGCCTTCATTTATCAACCCTTTACATTGTAAACCGAGTTTGTTTCTGGCTACCGGAAGCACTCACGGTATCATCATCCTGACGCCTACCGCACAGCCCCGGTGCGGTACATAAAATTCATACAACCATCGTATATCATACGTGTATTATCTCAATACATCATACAATTAACAACCACATAACTAACATACTAATAAGAACCACCTCTCCTGACTACACCATTAGCAATCATGTTTATCGACGTCCCGCATCGTGGCTGTGAGGTAGGCGTCAGGCTTTGGGCTCCCGCTACGGGACGCGAACAGGCCCGAGCAGGGGCGCCGACTTGTCAAAATTATTGGGGGGCTCTGATCACTGAAATAAATTGATGAAGTTTTGGCCTCAGTGTTCGGAATCTCATAAAAGCCCACGAATTCCTCAAACAAATTAAAATTTTCATTTACAGTTCGAATCAGAATGTGAATTGTTCACGGATGGATATGTCAAGTTTCGTCAACCATAATAGCAAAATATTCCCGACTTTTAATATCTGCTACCACGGAGCGCAAAACAGATCTCCCTAATATATCAATGATCTCGTTCTGAATGTCATGTGAGAGCCATTTGTAGCCCGAACGTCCCATCCACTCTCCTAGTTCACGCACATTTTCTTTTGAAACTCTTTTTAGTAAAAATGTTAACAATACTCACAATTATATATTTAGTATATATATATTAATATAGTATATAATATAGTAATAAGTCATGTGTTTTGCTGTATCTGGTCATAGCCCCCCCCCCCCAAAGTTGATGGTTTAGCGGTCTCAGACCCCCAAAGTCTAGACATTGGTTCTTCAACTGTGAGGAATGATGTCTGAAGGGGGTCCGCGGTCTAGGAAAGTTCAAGAACAGAACATTTCAAATGTGTATTTAAAGTTAAGTTCATGTGGCACAATTCAGAGTAAACTTTACAAGAGAAGAAAAATAATACATTAGATACTCAGATACTCTTAAGCAAAATTATTTGAGGGGCTCTGCTCCCACATCGTTAACATTGAGGGGGCTCGAGCCCCCCCCCCAAGACCCATGGAGTCGGCGCCTATGGGTCCGAGTATCCAGTGGGAAGCGTAACAACTTTTCTCCTGTGTACAGGACCGGTCGTCACTCACCATCGTGAGGAAATTGGGGAGCAGTGTAGCCCGGTCATGGGAACTTACAACAACGACTAAGGGTTCGTCGTGCTGACCACACGTCACCTCGTAACTGGTCGTATGATCTCTCTCCTGGGCAGGTGGGAGTGATGGTGGCAGTTTGTAGGTAGGCACTGGCACTCATTTTAAATCTTATATCAAATTGAAGGGTGACTTAACACCCCGTACAATACCACTTACAAGAGAATTAATTATGTGAAATATTGATATTTTCGAATATAGAACTGATTTCTCTCACACCTTTTCCAGGCTTGAGACTGGCAAAGTAGCTTGTAAGCGTACTTTTAGGTTAGATGCACCTGTGGGTCGCAATTGCCCTACCTTTAATTTGTAAAATGACCTTCACCGTCAAAATCATCGCAATTGTCCGCAATTGCAATTTTCCTATATTCGGGTTCGATAACCGGTGGAGGCACATAGTGGTTCGGATCCCACTTTAAACTGTAGGTCTAGTCCCGATTAGCCTTACTGTGCATAAAACTAAATTTCGATAATCACATATCAACCATCACAAAAAAGGCAATGCGAATGCTAGGCCTACTTTATAGATTCACCGAAATCAATAACCCGAAAGCACTTTCCATTTACTTCAAGACATTTGTGTCCCCATTCTAGAATATTGTTCACCAATCTGGAACATGGCTGCCCATTCTCATACCTCCAAGATCGACAGTGTTCTCAGCTTTTTCCTCTCCATCGTTCGATATAGAGTAGTGCCTGCCCTGAGACATCTGCCTATGAGAGATCTGCTTGTAAATCTGCACATTAATACTCCAGAAACTCGTAGATACATTGCAGATATGGAATTGATATACAAGATCATAAATGGAAACTTGAGATGCAGCATCCCACTCCACGAACTCTCACTCAGAGTGCCTAGACATAAAACACGGAGCAAGGAAACTTTCCACACTACAACTCCCAGGCTCTCACTCATACAACGATCACTATTCCATAGGCTACCGAATCAGTTCAATATAATCTTAAACCAAATAGATATATTCGCTTCATATCCATTTTTTATCAGCAACATAGAAAAAATTGTACATAAGTAATGCTTTTGTGAAACTGATCTTTTTACCTTGGTACTGTTTTGGCTTGTTTTATTTTTGTTTATTTTATGTTATGCTTTCTTTTGTGTTTCTAATCTTAGTCTATTCTTTTACTGTTGTTTCTTTCTGGTTTAAAATGGCTTCTGCTGTTGTGATGCTGTTGATGGAAAATTTCAATAAATAAATAGGCCTAAATAAAGTGGACTTAAAACACCAAATCAACCAACGTTATTGTTTATTTTAATTTACTATTCAAAACAGTTGTAACTGGATTACTTTTTGAGCATCTTTCCTGAGAATGGTGTTAGTTTTGAATCCAGATTTTTTCACTTCGAGGCAGAGAACACGAGAGTAAGCAAATGTTGACAAAACACCGAGAACGAAGCAGACATCTGCAACTCGAGACAAGTTTTGCCCCATCTCGTCTGAACAGTTCTATGCATAGTTATCAAGCAAATTGTCCATCTGCATGTTCATCCCCCCCCCCCTTTTTAAGAAGTGAAATAAAACGTCAAACAAGTTACTCACAACCTCTGGACCAGCATACGTAAAAGGTAGATCTTTAAAAACACGTATCATGCGAGAAAAATGTATAAAAATAGTCGTGGACAATTTGCCGAGCAATACTTATGCATCGCATTGTACTACCACTCCTAGCTCTATTGTAATCGACAACAATTTCGAAACTTACTAACTTAGAATGAAACTGTTTGTACCAAAACCGTTAACATAAGCAATGCTTTTTGTATTCTTGAACCTTTTTTCCTGTAGGATCATTAACAGACATTATCACAAGTCGATCCAAAGCTACTGCGAACAAAGCAGGTGCACACAGGCGAATTAGTGATCGTTAGTGGAATATACATGGATACAACACTCCGTTCTTTCTTGCGACTCGCAACACTGCTCGACGCGCCTCCTAGCGGACGGGTTTGATTGACATGTGAAGTGGTTTTCTTTTTCCTCTGCCTTCGCACGGCATTTGTTCGTTACTGACGCCGAGAGCAGATGTTAATAAGGCTGTAAAGGTAAAAAATGAGAGAAAAGGAGTTGTCGGTGCCTTTCCTTGCTTCGAAAACTTTTAAGGTAGCACGAAACGCTCTTGCGGCAGTGTTGCCAGATACCCAAGTTTTTAACCTTCAGTTTATTGTTATATGTGCGAAAGTAATGTGGAATGTTAACATTTTATTTGAGTGTAAGGTGAATGTCATGTAATCTCCGTGACAGGATATGATGGACTTTGTCTATTATATTCGAGCGAAAACCAGTCATAAATCTTGGGAAACTATCGACAAAGAATGCTTGTTTCTATCTTTCATTGTTCCACAAGCACGGCGAGATGGGAAAGGAGGGCGCCAAAGAGTTTAAAATTGGCCATTTTAACTAAGCCAGTGCAGAAGTGGGATAAGATATGGCAACGATTACAGTAGTCAACTGAAATTTCTACAGGTGGAAGGACGTCTAACCATGAACCATGGCAAGGACTATATGCTTCTTCAATGCTGCACACAATTTTAAGTAAGAATTTTACTCACCGACTACGGATTTGTTCCGAGTGTCATCCCCAGAAAATTACTGGGTACCTGGGGATTAGGGGGAAGGGTAGGGGGGTGATGTCACATATCGCTTTGGCACGAGTTTCTAAAGAAACGTTCGATACATGAAAATACAGAAAAATATAACATCGGGTATTATTTTGTTATACTTTACTCTGTGAACACCACAACGTGTCTTCTCTCAGTAAAAGAAGGAAGATGTAGTTGCTCCGTTCCTGTACAAAATCATGAACAATAACATGAACATCTTGGTGCAAACATTTTGGTGGCAGGGCTTCTTGGTGCAAACATTTTGGTGGCAGGACTTCTTGGTGCAAATATTTTGGTGGCAGGACTTCTTGGTGGAAATATTTTGGTGGCAGGACCTCTTGGTGCAAACATTTTGGTGGCAGGACTTCTTGGTGCAAACATTTTGGTGGCAGGACTTCTTGGTGCAAACATTTTGGTGGTAGGACCCCTTGGTGCAAACATTTTGGTGGCAGGACTTCTTGGTGCAAACATTTTGGTGGCAGGACTTCTTGGTGCAAATATTTTGGTGGCAGGACTTCTTGGTGCAAACATTTTGGTGGCAGGACTTCTTGGTGCAAACATTTTGGTTGCAGGACTTCTTGGTGCAAATATTTTGGTGGCAGGACGTTTTGGTGCAAATATTTTGGTGGCAGGACTTCTTGGTGCAAACATTTTGGTGGCAGGACTTCTTGGTGCAAGATAATTTTGGTGCCATACATTTTTGTGTCTTTGTTTTTTGCACACCCTCTGACCTCTGGCTTAGAATGTAAATGACAAAGTTGTGAAATTTGTGAACGAACATACTCGTGCACCAGACATTTATGGATTTAACGCCGGATTACTGTACAGTCACATCACTTAGTACTCCGGCAGTTTGTTTTTTTATACTGCATATTTGCAGAAGATACGATTAAACCTACAAGTGTGTCAATATACGCTGTATAAAACACACCATATTACTAAGTTCGTTGTCCGTACAATGATGACCATTGCCAACGAAACTCAACAAAGCAGTCAACAAGATTTTTGTAGTCTGTTGAAGCTGAGATGACATATTTCGTGTATTTGCCGCCTATTGAACACTACCCATCCTTGGGTCTTTTTTGTCTTCCGGACGGTTCGATCCACATAAGTTATTATTTCCTTTTTGTAATGCTAATAAACCTAGGGTCTATTAGAGAAAAAGTGCTACAAAAATGCTCAGGACCCTAAATTTCTGGCACCAAAGTTATCTAGCACCAAAAAAAGTCCTGGCACCAAGGTGTCCTCACCAAGGTGTCCGACACCAAAATGCCCGACTTTCCCAGCCCAGGCACGAGAACAAACACATGCTTGTTCCAATCTCCAAAATACGCCCCAAATGGGTGCCTTTTACTGTGGCAACACGAAGTCAAACACTACAAATAAATCACCAATCAGGAGAATGTCTGAACCGTACAATAGATGCTCCGAAAGGGAACCAAAATTAGCTACAGTAAAACCTCGTTAATCCGGACTAGTGGGGGGATAAGTTGATCGGTTTAACGAAAGTCCGGATTAACTGAAATAACCTAGAAGAACAGTAGAAAGTTCATTAAATCTCCGTTTATAGCAACAAAACACGTTTATTATGGTGTATTTAAAGGGCATAGGCCTAAATACATTATACAGTACAGTAAAATGCAAAGCAATACGACAATGCAGTGCTACTAGCCACATTTAAAACCTTGCATTCTCCTTTTTTGTGCCTTTTGCCTGTCCGGATTAAGCGAAGTCCGGCTTATCGGGATCCGGATTAACGAGGTTTTATTGTACTTAGTTCATTCAAATGAAAAGGTCCATTTTATTTTTTCTGAAAAAGCGTTTTATGAGAGACAGTAATTTCATGTGTTTTGCATACCCACAGGTATATGTGACGTTTTAGTAATGAGGCATCTGCGCATGCGCAAGTGTGTCCAGGTAAAACGTGTCCGTTATCTAAACACCTTCACTTTCTTCCCTCTAGGTGGAACGCTGTGCTGAACAATGGAGCTGCCATTAAGGGACGTGTCCAAGGAAGAACAGCGGGGTGTCATTCGGTTTCTTCATGCCGAAGGAGTACATCCAGCGGACATTCATACGAGAATGAAAGTTGTGTATGAAAAATGTGTATCGGACAAAACAGTGAGAAAATGGCGTAGGCATTTTCGTGGTGGACGAAACACATTGAAGGACGATGCTCGGCCGGGACAGTTGAAAAATCGCATTCCTGATGGACAGTGGTTGCTATTGACAACCTTATTCAAGAAGACAGACGAATATCCCTGGCAGCCATTAGCGAACAAGTGAACGTGTCATTGGGTAGTGTGCATGACATTGTGAGGCACAGACTGTGTTACAGGAAAGTGTGTGCACCATGGGTTCTAAACTGTTTGTCAGAGGAACAAAAAATGTGCAGAATGGGAATGTCATTGGCTCATTTGATGCGATACAGGAATGAGGGTGAGGACTTTATCAGAAAAATCATTGCTGGAGATGAATTCATCTGCCCGTATTACCAGCCAGAATCAAGGAGGGGCAGTATGGAATGGAAGCATACAGGATCACCAAAACCAAAGAAAAGCAAGTCACACCTAAAGTCGGCAAACTTACGATGACCAAGGGCCACTGCTTGTGGAGTTCCTTCCGGAGGGACACACAATTAATGCAAACACGTACTCTGAAACACTGCATCGTCTACGGATATCAATCAAGAATAAGCGTCGAGGAAAACTCAGCAAAGGCATAATTTTACTCCAGGACAATGCTCGTCCCCATACAGCCAGACCGACACAGGATCTGTTGCAATCATTAAATTGGGAAGTGCTAGACCACCCTGCACACAGTCCCGACTTGAGTCCATGTGATTTTCACATTTTTGGACCTATGAAGGAACACCTCAGAGGACGATGCTTTGCCTACAGTACTGAGCTGCAGGAAGCTGTCAGGGAATGGTTTCATTCCCAGCACAAGGACTTCTTCTACCAAGGAATTCATAACCTTGTTTCAAAGTGGGACCAGTGTCTTACCTCATAGGGTGAATATGTGTAGCCAACTACTGTAATAAAGTTTCTGCAAGGAAATGGACCTTTTAATTTGAATGCACCTAATATTTCACGTGAGACCTTCAAAAAAGCTACTCAAAGTGTGAAATTATAAATGTAGACATTCTAAAATGTGAACGCAAATTTTCTAAATGTGTACAAGGCCTCCAGGAGGATTTTTTCTCAAAGGGGCAGCAGTGTTTAAAGTAGGAGGAACGTGAGGGGCACTTTCGCCTTAGTTAAGAATATTCTCATAAAAATCCCACCACTGGAATAATTTGCATAGGCATTCCCCATTCACTGCATTCTCTCCAAGTTGATTCATGCAAGCATCCCCTCACCTCCACCCCTTTCGAGCACTGGGAAGGGGGGGGGGCTATATTAAGATTTCATATCTTCCCATTCAGTTATAAAAAATATATTTTCCCTTCTATTATTATTATTATCATTATTATTATTATTATTATTGTTGTTGTTGTTTATAAATCATAGCCTTGAAATTGAATTGAAAATACCTTGGTGTTGTCCAATTCAAAATTGAGTCCCCTATTTAAACAGAAACTGGATTCGCTTTATTGGGGGGGGGGGATTATTTCACGATGCAGAGATATTATATAGATACCAATTAATTTGCTGTCTTACATGGCACCACTCGTCCATGTTTTCATGTTTCAATCTCACTATTCGAATTACACGAAGTTTTCTCAGATATTTTGGAAGGGAAAGTTCTCCCTTGACCCCCCTCTGCGGGCGCCCTTGAATATGTATTTTTTCATAGTTTGTATGCAATTCATAGGTTATCAATTAACTACAAGTTCTAGATACGTGATCAACAACATAGATTAGTATTGCTTTTTTTCGTGTACTATGTTGTATTCTGTTAAATAAATTAATAAATAACAGTTGGGCTGAAAAGTTCGTAGGCTGACTCATAGATGGCGTTACTAGAATTAAATCCATGTGATTTTTACTTAGTACTAACCTTCAAAAGATACGTGTATAAATTTCACAGCTGCCGGATAATTAGTTCGTGAGATATAGCATTGTGAGTGAAGCAGCTTTTGTTATTGTGAAAAAATGGATAAAAAAGAACTTCGTGTGTTAATAAAGCATTGCTTTTTGGCGAAAAAAAATACTGTTGAAGCCAAGGCTTGGCTTGATAAACATTATTCGGACTCTGCACTAGGAAAATCAACCGTTGAGAAGTGGTTTGCTAAATTTAAACGAGGCGAAATGAGCATCGAAGACGATGCACGCAGTGGACGCCCCAAAGAGGCTGTTACCGACGAAAACATCAAAAAAGTCCACAAAATAATTTTAAATGATCGTAAAGTGAAGTTGATCGAGATAGCTGAGACTTTAAAAATATCAAAGGAACGTGTTGGACATATTGTGCAAGAATATTTGAACATGCGAAAGCTGTGTGCAAAATGGGTGCCGCGCGTGCTCACAATCGATCAAAAGCAACAACGTTTTGATGATTCGGAGCAATGTTTAGCGATATTCAACCGTAATAAAATTGCTTCCCCATCCACCATATTCTCCAGATCTGGCCCCCAGTGACTTTTTCCTGTTTGCAGACCTTAAAAGAATGCTCGCTGGAAAGAAACTTAGCACTGATGAAGAGGTAATCGTCGAAACTGAGGCCTATTTTGAGGCTAAAGAGAAATCGTACTATAAAAATGGCATCGAAAAATTGTATGACCGCTATAATCGTTGTATCGCCCTCGAAGGCAACTATATTGAATAATAAAATCGAATTTTGTCAAAAAAATATTTTTTACTATGTTAGGCTACGAACTTTTCAGCCCAACTGTTAGATATAGGTCAAGGAATAAAGCCAAATATGTGTATATAATGACGACACTGTATTTATAATAACACTAGTAGAAACTTCGTAAAATTACATACAAACTACTGAAAAAGAAGGCAATAATTATAGAACTTTCGAACCAAACGCCTCTGGTTTCTCAACAACCAAGCCACAGAACCCTTTTAAAGACTTTCAGCAAGACGGCGCAGCTCCTCATCAAGCAAACGTTATCATTGAGTCCAGGGCACTTGAAATGATTAAGCCTTGCATCTTATGAATAAAGAAGGCTTCATTTGTCAGGCAGCGAACAGTTAAATTAATATCCATTTCATAATTTTTTTAAGGGGTAGCGATGCAGAGGTCGACTTTCTTCTTTCCGCCGCAAGATGGCAGACTAGGTAATTGAAGCCTTCAAGATCCGAGCGAAGTGTCAAGTGTGGAGAGCAGGGCTCACGATTTCTGGTGTTAGTTACAGCCCACGGCGTCAGGGGGCGATAGCAGCTCGCACCTTCGTCCGACACCTGCCAACGGGGTCTCTTGTTAACCTGGAAGACATAACGAACAGACCTGGCCGCGGTAGAAGCCTGTAATTATCGTTGATCGTGATAACCGGTTGCCGCTATCCTGTCACCATTTTACTTCTTATCTCACGACCAAATTGCAAAGCCAATTGAGTGGTACTCACGTTACGCATACCACGATATGCATTTTAACCCTTTCTTCTTTTTTTTTGCCACGATGGAAAGTCACTTCCCGCATCCTGCCGCCTTCTTGAAGGGGTGTTGTACACACCCCTAGCGGAACTTCCAATCAGTCCATCAGTGAAAGTGAGTGAAGTAATTACTATGTTTCGTTGCTGCCTTGCGGCTATGTTTCTTTTCATGTTGCTACTTTGCACCTTTTTGTGCCGAGAGAACACCGGTCACTAAAACATATTAACATAGTGGCGTAGCCACGGATCTGTTAAAGGGGGTACAACCTTTTTTTAAGTGAGTGCCAGGCAGTGGTGTATTCTGCGTGTAACTGTGTTTACCAACTTTTTTCAAGTATTCGTATACATTTAGCTTTAATATATGGGTAATTACTCATCATTATACAGGGTGTCCGAATTGAAACGCCCAAATTTCAAATACTTATATTAAACATAATATACAGGCAAGAACAGTGTGGTAGGTGGTATATGGTAGCTTAGCTGTGAAATTTTAAATAGGCACTGAATAGTAAGGATTCGTTCATTTTGTATCGTTCCAGGGGGTGACAAGTGAAAATGACAACCAATGCTGAAAAAGCGCAAACTGTGTAGTGGTACGCAGAATTGGGATCTATTATTGCAGTTCAACGACGGTTTCGTGCAGAGAATCACAGAGACCCTCCCGATGCCAAGAGAATCAAGGCGTGGAAAGCAGCGTTTCTAGAGACAGGATCTGTCGCTAAGAGGCATGGTGGTGGCCGATCACCAACATCAGAGGAAAACCTTCAGCGCATTGCAGATGCATTTGCACGAAGTCCCAAGAAATCCGTTCGTATGGCGTCACGTGAGATTGCTCTAACAAAATTTATGTACGAACGGATTTCTTGCAATAATGGATCCCAATTCTGCGTACCACCACAGAGTTTACGCTTTTTCAGCATTGGTTGTCATTTTCACTTGTCACCCCCTGAAACGATACAAAATGAACGAATCCTTACTATTCAGTACCTATTTAAAATTCCCACAGCTATGCTACCATATACCACCTACCACAATGTTCTTGCCTGTATATTATGGTTAATATAAGTATTTGAAATTAGGGCGTTTCAATTCGGACACCCGGTATATTATGATAATAATCCGTGGCTTTACATCCCCTGGAAGGGCCTTGGACTATCTCTCGCCTACAATCCTACCTAGAGGTGTGGAGATCTTTAACCGATAATGCTGTGACGTGGGGTCAGCACGTTGAATCCTCAGCCATTATAGGAGATTTCCGTGACCGGGTTACGCTACTCACTGGCACCTCCACAATTTCCTCACGATGGTGTGTGTTGCCACCGGTCCTATACGCAGGCCGAGAACCCAGAGACTGAACCCAGGCGGAATCGAACCCATGCCGTCCCGCAGTCGGAGTCCACAGCACAGCGCCTTAGACCGCACGACCACGGAGAAACAACATCAAAACAAGATTCCAAAGCAGAATTAAAGTAAGTTATTTCAATAACTTAAAAGATGGGCTGACCGCTCTCCGTCGCACCCTTCTGACGACAAAGTTTCCTCCCCGATTGTACGCAGGGAGGTCGAGGAAGCCGAAGCGAGTGGCGATTTCAAAACAAGTGCCCTACGTTGGCGGGAGAACACTGCTTGTTCCTGCCTGCTCTCTGTGCCGTGCTTGACAGAGGCAGTGTTGCCAAGTGAAGGGAAATTTCCGTTAGTGTAGGAAAATGTAGGTCCACTTTCAGGTAAAAAGGGAGATTTTATGAAAAATGGACAGATGGCAGGACAATTTAAAATTGTCAGACTTGTGTTTTTGTTTCATTTGCATGGCTGCATTGGTACATTATTTCTAATATCTAATTAATCTAGATGGGTTGTACAATAAATATGTAGAATAAATATGAATTTTTGCTGTAACCAGATCATATTCCAGTATACGCTAAGGCCCGTAACCAGGTTTCCTTTCCGGATAGATAAGAATCCAGTGTGTTGGAAAATTTAAAATGAATTTGAATTGTAGTCTTGTCACTTCTGTTTTCCGACTTACCATATCAGCGTCCTCTATTTAAACTAGGTCCACGAGTGTTCTCACGACAAATTTGGAGTTTTCACCATGGACGATCCCTTGCTGAGAGGGTGTACTCCTGACGTCCATGAACCGACCGACGTACGGAGTATTTTCGTTAGCCAAGATCGAACCCGGGACCACTCGCACCGGAACTCCAAATTATTGTTCAACTTGGGGGGAAACTATATTGTGCCTTAACATATTGTATTCTTCAAGGAAATCTTCGAAGGGAATCTTCGGTTCAGGAAATATATTTGCTTTTCAACATAGGGACATCCCCAGGAAATTTAACAGTCCGACGCTTAATGGAGAGAACAATGAGTAGGTTCCAGTCAAACCTCTGAACACTATAACTATTCATTTTATATCTTAACGTAGCTAATTTTCAGGAACATCTGCGTAGTCCAGTTCAAATTGAATGAAGGAATGTAAAAAAAGACAATAAAGAAAATTGCAACATAACGTAAAGTAGACCCATACAGCACCAATCTGCCAGGGATATCCATTAGATATCCATAATGTCCAGGTCAGATCCATGAATATTATGGATATCCATTTGATGTCCATTAGATAACCATTTCTGGTTATCCATTTCTGGATAACCTTGGGACGTCTATTGGATATCCAGAACTGGATATCTGAAACTCGACCAATTCTTGATATCTAATACACTGCCTAAACGTGTGTAGAACTGGCTGTCAGAAACATTGTCCAATTCCGAATATCCAATACGTCGCCAAATCTCTTCCAAAATTGGATATCCAAAACACGTCCAATTCTGGATATCCAAAACGTATCCCGATCTTATCCAAACACATCCAATTCTGGATATCCAAAACATATCCCGATCTTGTCCAAAACGGGATATCCAAAACACATCCAATTCTGGATATCCAAAACATATCTAGATATTGTCCAAAACGGGATATCCAAAATACATCCAATTCTGGATATCTAATACACGTCTAGAACTGATCCAGAATTCGTTATCCAACAATGAACATAAATAGGATGTGTTTCGAATATTAGAAAATGGTGATAGTATTCCCGTTGTGTATACTTTCTCATACTTTATCTTGGAAGTGATCCGGAAATGTCCAAAACATATCCATTTCTGGATATCATGTATGTGGACAAATGGATATCCAAGGGACGTCCAATAGATGTATATTGGATATCCAGAACTTTGGACACAAATATCCAAAAGATATCCAGTGGATATCACGTGTGCGGACAAATGGATATCTAGCAGATATCCGCTGGATATCTTTTGGACATTTGTGTGCTGTGTGGGGAGTACTGCATGCGACCACTTTCGCTCGCTCGAACTCGTTCGGGGCTTAGAAACTGTGTGAATTAAGCTGATTTGAAATAGAAGTTAATGTCGATTCTGAATTCTTAGGAATTGGCAACCTGAATTCTTAGGAGTTGGCAACCTGAATTCTTAGGAGTTGGCAACCTGAATTCTTAGGAGTAGGCAACCTGAATTCTTAGGAGTAGGCAACCTGAATTCTTTGGAGTTGGCAACCTGAACTGAATTCTTACGAGTTGGCAACCTGAATTCTTTGGAGTTGGCAACCTGAATTCTTAGGAGTAGGCAACCTGAATTCTTTGGAGTTGGCAACCTGAATTCTTAGGAGTAGGCAACCTGAATTCTTAGAAGTTGGCAACCTGAATTCTTAGGAGTTGGCAACCTGAATTCTTAGAAGTTGTCAACCTGAATTCTTAGGAGTTGGCAACCTGAATTCTTAGGAGTTGGCAACCTGAATTCTTAGAAGTTGGCAACCTGAATTCTTAGGAGTTGGCAACCTGAATACTTAGGGGTTGGCATTCTGAATTCTTAGAAGTTGGCAACCTGGATTCTTAAGGAGTTGGCAACCTGAATTCTTAAGGAGTTGGCAACCTGAATTCTTAGGAGTTGGCAACCTGAATTCTTAGGAGTTGGCAACCTGAATTCTTAGGAGTTGGCAACCTGGATTCTTAGGAGTTGGTAACCTGAATTCTTAGGAGTTGGCAACCTGAATTCTTAGGAGTTGGCAACCTGAATTCTTAGGAGTTGGCAACCTGAATTCTTAGGAGTTGGTAACCTGGATTCTTAGGGGTTGGCAACCTGAATTCTTAGGAGTTGGCAACCTGAATTCTTAGAAGTTGGCAACCTGAATTTTTATAAGTTGACAACCTGACTAGCGTTGGGATGGTAACGTGGCTTCCTTGAAGACGTCAAGAATGAGCCTAGTCTTCTCCCTTCCTCCATAGTCTAGGACCAAGTGTCATTTGAGATACCCCAGGTCTTAGACTCAGCATACGCCACTGAGTCATATCATCAATCATCTTCATCTTCCCAATTAGCGAAGGGACACTCGCAAAGAACGCCCAGGCCAGGATTCGAACCCGAGACTCGTGACGTTGTAGGACGCTATGATAACTCGCCACTTCGTGCGACTGTCATGAAATATTTGAACTGCATAATGCGTTGCGCTGCTTACAAACCTTCAGAAAAAGCGGGTGCGAAATAAATTCCTCCGCTCTTAGGGAGCAGTCGGAAAGAGGGGAGGGGATGATAAAGCGGTGCCCCCCCCCCTTTTACGCCGCGTTTGACGCTCCTTCGGTCGTAAGGCGGCCGTCATTGCATGCAGTCAACACTCGCGCCTGTCTCATTCCCTATGTAAATTGCAAACTTCTCTTTAACAGCACGTCACTGCAGAGGCACGGAAAGCAAGCCTCCCCTTCTCCCCCCACCTTTCAAGCGCCTTGTCCCTTATGAAAGTTTCTGGGCGCAAATCGTCCTCAAATTATGTGAAACAAACTCGACAGCTAGGTTGCAATTAACATAATTTATTGCCTGACGTTCGTCGAGGCAAGGCTGCTTCGTGTGGTTTCACCTCTTCAAGACCTTTTCGTAGTTCTTTTGTCTTTCGGAAAAGGCGCAAGAATTAATTTCTGTCTTTTGTGCCTTGCGTCATCTTCCATTGTTTTGCCCTTTCGTTTTTTTCCCTCCCTCTTCTAGAAACGTTATGACACAATTAAACGTCTTCATTTCTCACTCACACTGTCTTATTACTATTACTATTGTTACACGGCCAAGGGGAGGGGCGCGGAGGTTCCACAAACCCCGAAAGATTTCTCACGCTCTGATTAAATAGGGAACATATTTATATACTGTTTTCGTTTCAATTTCTTCACTATTGTTATTGTTGTATGCACTGCTTTTTCTGGTGGTACGCAATGGTACACCCAACGGCTAAAGAAACAGTAGGCAAATTGTCCACCATTTTGATTCGGTCTGAATTACAGAATGTGATGACAATGAATTGAAATAATGACGTCAATAAGCAGAGAACAATTGCCTGCTTCGAACCAACATAGTTTCATTCCTTATAACAACACAGAATGTAGAATAAATAAGTAATTAAAATAGCGATGGACAATTTTTTTATATATATATATATATATATATATATATATATATATATATATGTTACCTCTGGAATTGTTCATCTGGCTGTAGAGAATGGTGTTCTACTTGGAAGAGATTTCAGTTTCGATAAGGTCACTCCTTCCATTTCCACCACTGTGGAGGACTTCTTCCATTTCGTTTCTTGTGTCGAGAGTCCTTCATCCTCACTTGGGGACTACAATCATCTGCAAATAGGAGAACTACCAAAGGTGGTGCAGGTAGATGTTGGTGGAAAGCCCCACAACGCCGTCAACGTCTCTACCATCTGTGGGGGCCTCTTTTGTTTAGAGTTGGAGAGGGACACAAGGCCGTTAGCACCGTACGGCCTTGCGCCGGAGAACCAACCATGAGTTCAGTTGAAATGAATGGGTTTGAATCCCGGAAAGCATGTTTGTTCCTTCTATCAATACTTTGTTTACTTTCTACTCTAGTCGTCATTTTTACCTAAGGAGAGAATCATGATAAAAGACAGAGAATGAGGAATCTGAAAATACAGCGTGCTCCAATTTTAGTTTTTTATAAAGAGTACTTTCCATAAAATCTAAACGAATTAAGATATCAAAATTTTAGGATTTTTGTACATGCAACACTAGTCACTTTGTGTTCGTGAGTGTCTTGATGAAACCATTCCTAGCAAATGGATAGGATGGGATGGTGTAATTTCTTTGCCTCCAATTTCACCTGTCCTTAAACCGCTAGTTGTTTCTATGGAGTGTTAAGGATATTGTGTACAGCACAAAGATTAAGCATTTGGATGAGCTGAACTACAGGATTACAGGGACATGCCGTGGGGAATATGGCTGGAAGTCGAATGGTGATCAGGCGGTGCTTGGACTAACATTACAAAAAATATTGCTCAACATGAACACAAAACGATCTTTTTATCCTATTTCGTTTCTACGTTCATTGCCTATAAAAAATGTAAAAATAATTGTGGAACACCCTGTACAATTTTGGTGGCAGAACCAGTGCTAACGAACATTTGTTAGGAAATGTAACAACAGCTAAAAGTAATGGTGATGAATGCTTATTTCTGTAATGTCCTTTCGTTATTGACGCAATAGGTACTAACATAGTTAACGTATGTCAAAATTACTTCTTAAAGAATTATGGGTAAATGTCTGTTATATCGGAGACACATTTCTTCATTTTTACAGAAGAAACTACTTACGGAAATGAGTTTCTGTAGCATTTTGAAAGTTCGTGAAGGTATTTTCTCACCGTAGAATGCTGCACAACAAGAAATAAGCACTTTTGGTATAATAAACTTGCATTTTGTGCAAAGCGACAACATTATGCCGTTATTTCCATTATGTGCCTGCAGATGGCGCGAGCGTCGAAAGTCACGCGGTCTCGCCAAGGTTTCCAAACGTGTCTTTTTTTACTAGATTTTTTTAATTTTTTTTTTTAACTATGCTTACCTAACCTAACCCAACCTAACCTAACCTTGCCGGAAATGGTCCGTGGGGCTATCGTGAATGGCTTTTTGGGGCTATCGTGAATGGTTTTTGGGGCTAACCGTCAATGGTTCGTGGGGCTATCGTGAATGGTTTTTGGGGCTATCGTGAATGATGTTTGGGGCTATCGTGAATGGTTTCTGAGGCTATCCGTCAATGGTTTGCGATGACATAATGAACACGAAAGTAGGTATTTTTCGGTTAAGAATGTTGAAACACTGCATACCCACTATAAAATCGACAAAACACAAGCACGACGGGCGATGATCCACAGGTGTGCGCGCCATATTGTATGTTCCGCAACGGAAGAAAGGACCCAAAAGAATTACTCGTAATGTGAAAAAATCGAAGTTATTTTCGTGTAAAAAGCATAATGGCACCTTCAACTATGTTCCGCAATACACAATTGGGGCACAATTGGTAAGTACCAACCATTTGAAACTGAAAATAAATATCCTATAGAAATGTATCTCCGATATAACAGATATTTACCAAATTATGTTATTCTTCTTAATTCTTCGAACATTATTACTATTTTGCATATTTTGTTTCTAATCAAAATAATAGCGCCACCTCTGTTAAATATTTCTCACCATTGTTTTGTTTTCCTACTTCTGCCTTTTATTTCTCTGCTGCTTGAATGACTTTTCTTGACACGAGCTCTACTTGTGGTATCTATAAACAATTACCGTATTTGCTGACACATAAGACGTACTTTTTTTTAGTTTAAAAATAGGCCTGAAAAGCAGGATGCATCTTATAAGCCGATACTCAGGTTACACCATTAACAGCAAGAACAAAGAGGTTTAGCATTTCACAAGTTTGTGAATGGGTTAAAGCTTTTTACGATATTGTGAAAGCCAAGATAGTTCAATCATTGAATAAGTGTGGGATCAGTAATGGTGGCGTTGTAAGACTAACACAATTGGAGGTTTGATGACGTCATTCCTGAGGTGTGTGGCACTATCTGATCATTGCCCCACGCACGTGAGTAAACTCTTCTTTGTTATTATGAGTAGGAAATATTTTTTTAGGTAGAGGATGTGACTAATACTTGTTAATGTTCAATTTAATGTGACCACATTGTGAAATTCATGTCTTTTGGCGCAGCTGGATTTTGTTAAAAATATGTTGTCGTTATTTGCAAACATTGTGAGTTGTGTGTTAAAATAATAAGGCAATGAGTTCGTAAGCCAATATTGTTACAAGATATGTGGTACACGTAACCTAAGGTTTTCAATGTTTTTGTGCAATTTTAAGTTATTTTATATCCAAATGTATGTAGTGGAGTACAAAGGGGTTGGTAATAGGGGTTGTACTTATGTTTTACCATTTATGAAGATAAGGAATTACATATATTTTCTCCTCTATTGCAGGTTTTAAAGATGTAAAATTTCGAAGTGAAGAAAATGCCACGAGAACTGAATGACAGTCAGTGATTTATACACACAACAAAGGAGTATATTGCATTAATGGGAGGTGTTGCCAAAATGGACTTCCTTTTTTCTTTGGTAAAGAATATTATTCATGTCATGATAGTGGACACTGGAAGTAATATTTCATTTCGTTCACTTAAGTGATTTGCAGGTGGAATAAGAGAGCATAAATAATAAGAAAGCTTAGCTGGAATATGAGAGAGAGATGTGCTACTTGGGAAAATCTTCAAAATATATAATTGAACTGTTGAACTTCAGACGAGGAGATATTGCAGAAGCTCTAATTATGAGGAATTATTATAGGAAACAGAGTACCCTTGTGAAAATAGGATGCCCACATCACCAAATATGGAAGATGAGTATTTAGTTCATGAGGGCAACAACTTAAAAGAAAGACAAATCCCAAATATACGTATTTGAAGTGATGCCAAAGAAAGATGTACGTTACGATAAGTTCCAACACATCCCAGAACATTCACATGGTAGACAGGCACGCTGTAAAATTAGGGGTTGTTCATGGATAAAGTAGGATTCAGGGTTCACAATGTGATGGGCTGTGTCTTAGCAAGAAACATAATTATTTGAGAGATTGTCATAGGAAATAATGAGGAAAAAATGTTAGATTCATCCAAAGCAGAAGAACAGTAGTCCTGTAAAGATGATATATTTTATCATGCATTGCTAATATCTGCAAAAATTCTACTTCATACGATTTCTAATCATTTGTAACCTGTATATTATCATGTAAATTATAACATAATGTAATGTACCATGGACACTAAATAAACATTATAAATGTGTCAGTATTGCAACAGAAGTCTGTGTTAATGGTATTCAAATGTAGAAGGATTACACAATGGTGAGCTCCCTTGCTTCACTAACTAACTAACTCCCTAGCCTTCTTAAACCCGAAGGTTCATGGCTGCAGCAACACAGGCCTTCCATCTTTCCCTATCTTCAGCAAGTTCTATATACTCTTTTCCATCGCTACCGATTTCCCTTAGGTCCATCTCAACGTTGTCCCTCCATCTTCCTCTGGCCTTCCTACAGGTCTCTTACCATCAGGTTTTCCAACAAGAATCCTGTGAACTCCTCTTTCCTCTCCCATTCGTGCCACATGGCCTGCCCACCTAAGTCTTCTTGATTTAATTATTCTAATAATATCTGGACATGAATACAAATTATGTAGTTCTAAATTATGTAACCTTCTCCACTCACCTGTCTCCTTATCCCTTTTAGGTCCAAATATTTTCCTAAGGATCTTATTTTCAAATACTCTCAATTTATGTTCCTCTTTCAATGTAAGGGACCAAGTTTCACATCCATATAATACTACAGGCAAAATTACTGTTTTGTATATTTTAACTTTTAGTTTCTTGCTTCACAGTGACATCATTTGCCAGCATCCAATTATTCACTCTTTACACACACAACAATGTAAAAAAAATATATATATCATTTAGGAGACCAATATACTTACGAAAAATACAGAATTTTTTTATTAGGAACTAAAGAAAATTCTGTGAGCGAGAGGGTTAAGTTATTTGTTGATAGTAGACCTGCACATTACTTTATATTTGAAATATTGTAAATTAATTATAATATTCAGTCATAAAGCATTTTACTTCAAAGGTGCTTCTTATACGTCGGCAAATACGGTATGTTTCACGTATTACCGTGACGTCATTTGTTCTCATCTAATAAGCATTCATTACCGATGCTAATAGACCAACCTCACAGATTCAGACAATGTAATTTAATAGATCCCCAATAGATGGTAGCACTTACATGAATACTAATTTTCTAACATAATTAGTTATATTTAATGTTTTATTCAAAATAATTTAACAAACTGTATTCATCTTATAATGTGCATATATATTATCTAAATCATATTCACTAGAACGTGTAATTTTGGAGTTTATTAGGTTTGTCAGCAAATTATTTTGTAACATCTGCATACAGTTTCTCGATAAATTATAACTAGTGCGGCTGAAGTTGGTTTACGACGTTATTCCTATTCTCTGCTATACGAGAATAAAACTCTTTGGAAAGGCATGGGTTGCCGGCGGCCCTTGCCTTAAATTGGCAAATTAAATACAAATCGGATAATGTTAATCTCCAGCAATATATTCTTGAGTTTATTTATCGAATTATTCGTAGCCTCTTGACTATTTTTTCTTCGAGCAATTATTTACCACTCTTAACCTACATTTATGTGCGTCGTTTTGCTTAATACACCACTTCGATACATATTATCAAGAGGAAAACTATATTCAAATGAATACTGTAATAAGATTCTGTTTGAAAAGCTGCCTGGTTTCCAAAGATATAATTCATTTTTTCTTGTTCTTAAGGCGAGGAGATACAGTTACGCACCATGTGTGCATGAATATGTTGTATTTGAATATCGTTGGAATGGCCAATGCTACTGAAGAAAAACGTGGGGGTACAAGAGAGTATGAATTTCTCCACATGTGGCAGATCGAAGCGTTTTTCAAAGTTGATTATTAAGCTAGATACGACCTGTAAAAAATATGACGAATAAGAATTTTCGGAATCCCATGTATTTTGTATTCCTTATGGGGAATCAACTTCAACATCAAGTTACGGCTAATCAAATGGGAGTTTCGACTTTTCTGCTTGACAATCACTTCTTCAAACTGCCCTCTTCCAGTTGATATTATTTTCCATTCCATCGGAAGTTTGATAATCCCAAGACAACAAATCAAAAAATACTCCCATATGCCCAATGCATTTCTCCTTGCCTCCTGGCAGTGTTGACAAACCTGGTGCCCACAAAAGAGCTAAATTTCACCTTAAATGGAGTTAAAACTGACTTTCAAGCAGCTAGATTTACGAAGTGCTTCCTAGAGTAATGTTAGTTGTCAAAGGGATGGGGCGCTCCTATTACTGTTAACTCTAAATTGATGACAATTTATTCTTAGTTTTTATCATCTAGATCCGGCGGCACGACCCATCTCATGGTCGTACAAAATCGAAAATAAAGGATTCCCTGATAACAATATTATGCCAATTTCACGCCAACACGGCGCTATAAAAAGAAAGTAGCTGGGGATATAAGAGGGGATGGGGCGACGCAGCCAATATAACAATATCACGTAACGTGCAAAATGTATAATCGTGGCAAAAGTTGGTCTATGTGGGCCGGAACCAGTGATAGCATCATAGTGAGGGAAGGGGGCGGGGGCCCCAGTTCACAGGCAAACGAGTGCACGAAAGAGCCAGATCTGGCTCCAAGAGAGCTAAGTTGGCAACACTGACTCGGAGGGAAAAGCCGGGCGGAGGCTGTCTCGCATGCCCTTAAGAGGCAAACGTTGAAAGGAACTATGTAACTAACGAGAAAATTCCTTCAAAGCCTGATTCAGCCATATTACAGTGCTTTGCATCATTCTTGTACGGTTGTCCCGATATTAGTTCTCTGTGCATTACTGTCCAGTTTTAAAACTGAACTACATAAACTGCTTCTTTGCAGGCTAACAGGGCTGAGGTGCCTCTATTTTCTTTGTGAGTGCTTCCTCTTCAGGCCATCCCCCTTCCACACAGCCAAATTTCATCCTAATTCAATATATATATTTAATATACAATAATAAAAAAATTGTCATATTTAAAAGCAAGATTTCTGCACGCGATCTGCGTGTCCAAAGTGAAATAATCAACTTGTATGCAGTGACGCTTAGTTTCCTTGCTGTCTAATGTGGTGAGTCACTCATGTGAATTAGTTACGAAATTCTGTTATTTTTCCATCACCTACTGCTTGCTTTCATTATTAATATTTCTTGCGTGTACAGCATGAAAATTCTCATTCGATTATTATTTAATTTGCCCATTTGAAGCAAGAGCCGCCGGCAACCCTTGCTATAATACATTAGATAGATATTAACATTATACTTCTAACGTCTGTGTAGCTGATCTGAAAAGTTATAAAGGTTGCAAAATCAAACATGAAAGCACGTTACAACCTTGCTTGAAACACCAAACAATAATTATAAACTAAGTTACTCTCTATAATGGTAAAGTGTCTTTTTCGACGAAATCAGCACCGCACCGTTTCTTGCGAACTCTGCATTCCTGCGTACCTTCGCATGCAATATTCAGTGACTCCTTGCCTTCGTGAGAAGCTTGTCGTGTAGCTATTACAAGTAACCAAGACGACTGCGTACCTAAACTATTCAATGAACATCATAAGCAACTTATATGAATGGGTGAGAGACAGAAGGTAAAGATTCCACATTTTGGTCATTTTGAACTGAGATAGTCATACTTTATTTCTTAAGCTAAGCTGCATCAACTGACGCAGATAAAGCAAACACACTCTCTCTCAGCTCGTAATAGTAGTCAGTAGGAAATATCATTGAGGGGAAGAAGGAAAACATTCCTGGAATAATGGCCTTTTAGCTCTCAGCACCGCGACAGTTACGCTATTTGCAACAAGAGTGCTCTGCTGTTTCTTGTGCGATTGTGTTTTGTTTTGATTCAGAATTACTCTGAAACAAGTCGTAGCAAGCAAGTATCAAGGCTTGTGTTGTGCGTATACTCGTAACAAATGTCTGAAACTCAGCGTGAGAGCCCAGTTAAGAGGAGGGTGTGTGTAAATTTAAAGAAATTTATGAACAGATCTAGACTGAGTGAAGAAGAATTCGTGACACCTAAAGGCAAGTTGGTGGAACAGAAAACAACAGGACCAGAACGTAATTGTAAAAGTATGTGTACAAATGTACAACTGTTACTTTGCTATAGTGAAGAGAGTAGTTCGTCGCAAGGACCGCATTTAACCATCACGACAATACGATACCAAAATACGAGATGCAAGAAAGAAGCAGCCAACCTTTGAAGTAAAAAGTGTTGAAAAATATAATAAACTTTAAGCAATTGTGGTCCACTCTGCTTACGAAGAGTATTAAAAGCTTGCAAAGGAGAGAAGTGTTTCAAATTAGCAAGTACAGGCATCTCATATACAAAGAAGAAGAAAAGGGATATGTGACAGCACACGAGTTTATATAGACTGCTTTATGAGTGACGTATTCAACTCTACAAAGGCGTTAAGATTGTTTCATTCCTAGTAGTAATGCTTCTGGTAGGAAAGTTCCAATAAACAGTAAACAAAAATGAGGACATGGCTAAAATTGTGAATCATGTACGACTAGACGACTGTAAAGAGTTGTATGAGAGCATTTTCTGATGGCTTATGTCCATGCAGTCTGCATATGATGAACATTCTGATAGTGACTAGCAGGCCTGTGCAGAGAATACTGTTCAAAGTAATGTTCATGTTGCAGGTTGACTCCTATTTGAAGAAAATTTGTGATATTCAAAACTTATTATCAAGAGTTGTGGTCAGAACACTTATCTTGCATTCATAGTAATGTTATATCTTCTAATAGCTTGGCTGTAATATTTAAAAACTGCATTTATACTTGCTACGTTCAAGTAAGAACCAAAAGGAAAACATTCCACGATGTTTTTGTAACTGTATCTATTTACGAGTTAGCAATTTACAAAAGAGAATTGCTTTAGAATTATTGTCGAAGCTTTGTATTATAATTTCACAATAGAAAGTTTTTAAATTGAAACAGTATTTTGAGCGCCAAAACTATATCCTTGATATCCCGAAAATTACATTCTGTGGAATCTGTTCCTTCTTTCTCTCACCCATTCAAATATTCTTTTTAAAAACGGAGAGGGGAACCGGGATAATACCGAACACAGAGGTAATGGCGAACAAGAGGTGCTCTGCTTTGCATCCTTGATAAGAGCGATCCAATTGGTGCTGCCACCTAGCGCCTACCACGGACAATGCGTTCAAGGCGCAGAAAGGGGTAAAGGAAAACAAGTGAATCCTTCCACAGAGGTGTGCGGTGTGTGTGGACAATTTGAAAGATGTAAAATGTTCAAATAAAAATGTAAGAACAAAACCCGTAAAGACTGTAATTTCTAGGATAGAAAATTAAAACATATTTGTGTGACTCTTGCTCAGAATATTGCAAATACAACGCTTCACTAGTTTGTGGCCTGAGAAATTGAATGTGTAATGCTTCATTTTCAATGTTATTATGTACTTTGGTAAAAATGTACTTAAAAACAGGGTCTATATTTCTAATTTTAGATTTCATTTGTCATTGTAGTATCCCGAAAAATAAGGGCAATGCTGAACATGACAGCTATGTAATTTTCTTAGTTTCTTGTGTAACACAAATATTTCTGGAACATTGTTACCGAGTTGATTTTGAAGGGAATGTATTAAAGTTTTCCTTAGAATCTATGCAAAGCCTAAAATGTTTTCAATTGTGTTCCGGTTTCCCCCCCATATACACTTTTCAAGTACTCACCGCTCCTTGCAGTCATTGATAAAATTTGATTGTAGTTGCATGGATACAGAGCAACAATACCAAATTATTACTTCGACATTGTTGTGCGCCTGGAAGATGAACATTGTCATCAAATGCATCATCCTTTCAAGATCTGCAAGTCAATCAAGGCGATGAGGATGAATGATTCTATGGCAGATGCACAGGGAAGAAATCCTTACAAAAATCAGCTATCAAAATGCTATTGAAATGCTTACAAAATGGTATAACATTTTGATACGAGGTATTAACGCACACTTAGCATTCGATTTAGTATTTGTGATTACTTAGATGGTGTGTACTGGCAAGGTTCTTGTCTTGTAATCAAGGAGTCCCGGGTTCGATTAGCGGACCCTTGGGACAATGGTTTAGTGGATGATGCTTAAGTTAAGAGATTGTTAATGTCTGTCCCAAGGAAGAGAAACAGTTGGTGGGTCAATTTCTTATCTCCGGAAAACGGATTTCTTCAAATTTACAGGATAAATTACTTACCGAATGCAATTTTTTTTATAGCCTACTTCTGGAAGTTCGGGGAAGTGTTTTCTCGCATCGTTCATTGAATTTTGCCGGTAAATCATCTATTTTTCGATATAAATGTGTGACCGATGCACGAAAGCTCTTGCATCCATTTACTTCCAGGTGGATGTAAGCCTGTGTGTGATGACGTAATCCCGGTCAGTGTTTCCAAACACGTGTTTTTGTAACTGAAGAAGGTACGTTTCCGCAAATGGTTTGTGGGGCTATGTGTCAATGGTTCGTGGGGCTATGTGTCAATGGTTCGTGGGGCTATGTGTCAATGGTTCGTGGGGCTGTGTGTCAATGGTTCGTGGGGCTATGTGTCAATGGTTCGTGGGGCTGTGTGTCAATGGTTCGTGGGGCTGTGTGTCAATGGTTCATGGGGCTGTGTGTCAATGGTTCGTGGGGCTATGTGTCAATAGTTCGTGGGGCTGTGTGTCAATGGTTCGTGGGGCTATGTGTCAATGGTTCGTGGGGCTATGTGTCAATGGTTAGTGGGGCTGTGTGTCAATGGTTCGTGGGGCTATGTGTCAATGGTTCGTGGGGCTGTGTGTCAATGGTTCGTGGGGCTGTGTGTCAATGGTTCGTGGGGCTATGCGAGAATAGTGTGTGGGGCTACGCATATTATTTTCTAAACCTATTTTTAACTATTGTAACCTAAACGTGACCCTACCTAACCTAACCTTACCGGAAATGGTTCGTGGGGCTATGTATGAATGGTTCGTGGGGCTATGCGTCAATGGTTTGTGGGGCTACGTAGGTATTTTTGGGTGCAGTGGGGTGGAAACACTGCATGCCGAGTAGGGTAGTGAAACTGTGACCGCCATTTTGCGTGTTACCGAAGGCAAAAATAAATGAAGAAAACTTACTCGATATGTCGCAAATAGAGCTTATTTCCGTGAAATAAGCAAAATGCCACCTTCAGCAATGTTTCTCAATGCAGAATACGTAAGTACGAATATTTAAATTATATGAACTAGCAAATTTCAGCCGTTTTCCGGATATAAGAAATTTACCAAAATTTCAACATGCGAAGAGAAGAAGCTCTAACCCTCTCCTACGTTCTCTCTACATTTTATTCAATTCTAACATTGGTATGACAAGCCACAAATTATTTTATTGTTTACTTACTTCAAGACGAAGAATTATCACCTTGTGTTCGATAGTGCATGTCCTCATCACTATTGGCTATAAGGGAACTAGAAACATGACTAGAATTAGGCAAAAAAGTGTCGAAATTAAACAATTTCCTCCTAGGATTGAGAAACACGTCACTGCATGACTTCATCTTTCACAATAGCTTGTCATGTTCTAAAAAAAAATAAGAGAGGGAAAATCGATTTGGCAACAGCATGTTAGTCTGCATGGTGCTGCTATCTCTTAGCAATTTACCGAAGTTATACCTGAAATAGCAACACACCACTTGGACCGAAAACTATTTTCGCCAAGAGCCCGTTATTTGCATTGCAACGTGATGATACTTGTACTTAACAATGCTTTTTGAGCCTTCGATTTGAAACTATTGAAATCAGACACCGACTTGCCTTTGAAAACTAACACGTTGACTATTGTACTGCTTTCAGAGACCATATTCTAGCAGCGGTCACTTGGGCTCCAACCAATGAGGTGGCAGTGACCTGGATGAACAGAGTGCAAGACATATCTTTGATATCAATTTGCAACCCCGTAAACGGAAGCTGTACGAACGTAAGTAACACTTCCTGTTTTAAGAAATTATATTATTTTTCACCTGAAAACTATGCATTCATTCTTTTGTCCCTGTATATTTTAAGCTCACCGCTATTTTGTTTATTCAAATAACTTCAAGTTCTACAATACAGGGTGTTCCACTCGCTCTCGCCCCCCCCCCCCCCGCCCTGATTTTCTCTTATGAAAATGAAACTATTGGTCATAATGTAATGAAATTTGCTACGGACATACCTTGGTGTATGAGAAGCATGGTGACGTCACTGGAGATGGCGCCACAGTCTCTTGTCCTTGCGTGGGGATGCGCGTGCGCCTGAGTGATTCTGCCGTTAAATACCAATCGTACGGACGTGTGCTTTCAGTCTGAGTTCTTGGCTCTGCTGTTGTGACGCGCCTGATAGTGGTTCGTGTTTGTTCAGATTCGGTTGAAAGTTCGTGCTTAATATCAGTAGTTCGCGATTACAGTACAGTATGAATCAGTACTCAGTGGAACAGCTTATGTTTATCGTTCGTACACACTGGAAAACGGAGTCCATGAAGGACTATCATGGAACTGCAAGACAGCCATCGACGGGAAATTGACGCTGTGATTATTGATGTGCTGGTGGCTGCCTTCTGTAACATTTAGAGA
This sequence comes from Lepisma saccharinum, assembly GCF_977018435.1. Lineage (NCBI taxonomy): Eukaryota > Metazoa > Arthropoda > Insecta > Zygentoma > Lepismatidae > Lepisma > Lepisma saccharinum. The sequence goes on from NC_139248.1 coordinate 62,917,109, forward strand.
CATGACAGGCAAAAATTTATGCTAATGGCGACCACTTAAAACACTCGCTGGCCCGTTAATAATATTCATTGAAACCTAATAGAAATCTACACAATAACTGAGTGCCTTCTTTCTCCTGAAATTTTGCAAAGAAGGGAAAAAATATTTTATGGTATTATCAGAAATGCTGTCACAAATTTGTAAGGTGGCTCCTCATGTAGTGTTCAAAGTCAACTTTCCCTAGTTACATTTAGAATTCTTGAAATAAATAAGTGTTACTTCCAAACACTGATATATCATGTCATTCTTCGAGGTGATCCAACTGACTGAATCTAAAGGATGGGTGGACACAATGGAACCAGTTTTCTCAAAAGACGGATCGTATTTCGTGGTGATCAGGAGCAAGGCGACTATGGAAATTACAAACACGTGACCCTTGTTGATCGCAACGGCCAAAATGTTTCCCTATCGTCCGGTACGAAGGTGGTGGGTGACCTCTATACTGGGAATCGACCACAGGAGGAACAAAACGTAAGTGTTTACTCCCGCAATGTGATTGAAAGCACTTATCCTATGTCAAATGAAAATTGTGAGCTCTTATAGGGTATAAGACCCGCTTTACACGAAAGCATTTTCCTTAGAATTTTTCTTAACATTTACGCCATGACCAAAATGCTACCGCGTAAAGTGAAAAATCTTATGGCATATTACATGGCATTTCCCAAGGATAGGATCCGTCCTATTTCCGTAGCATTTATCTCAGCATAACCAATCAGAAACGAGCTCTAGGTCACGAGTGCGTATGTAATGGCGGCCGAGTGAGATGTAAACAACGTATCACTTCACATTTTTCAAAGCTGAGAGGAATAACGTATCTTATTAAAATATATTAAGTACAAATGAATAGCGCTACTTGGAGTTCCCCGCCGGCGTCATACACAGCACACAAATGACCAAAACATATCCAGTGGATCACTTTTGGACATCAAGTGGGACGTTATCTGGACATTATGCTTTGATTTGGACTTTTTTTTTGTACGTACTTTGGATATTGTATGGACAAGAAAAGTACAATTTTTGGACTACATTTCGATATGAAAAGATGCATGGAACAGTCAACCACCAATGGTTGTTGTTAATTTTCTTGCTCCCCCTTAAAATAGGCACTAGTCAAGTTCAATTAACTAATCGATCCGTAAGCACTAGTAATGAGCAGGCTAGAAAGTTCATATGAAATAACCGATCTCTGAGTAAGTCTGTCAGTTTTTCCGAACCGTTGATCGTTGAATTTTCTTGTTGAAGTGCCGTTTCCTTGACTACCATCTGCTTTAAGGTTGTGATATTGGCGTAGTGCGATGATTAGGCTTCTGTTACCCCTGCAACTGTCGCTCGAGGTTCGGTCTGTGTTGGCAGTTCGATTGTGAACTGAAAGTTGTGGTCCTAAGAAGGGCCAATTGAAATTGTGGTCCTTAAAGGGCCGTTTTTGCTATGACAATTTCTGTTGCGTCTGAGTTGTTTTTGGTTGTCTGTTTATAATGCTTCTGTGACGAACTCAATGAGTGTCTGTACGATAGTAATAACTTTGTGTCGTTTCTTGTCTTTTGGATTTTGTCTCTCACATTTTTGATGAACGTTCTGATTCTCTTGTCTTGCAGTTTTGTCAGGATCCACTTGATGATCTCGTTTGTCTCTTTTTGTTCCTCAGTTGGAGTCTGAAGTTTCTGGCTACAATTCATGGTGGTCAGTGATTTGGTCTTCGCTGGTGGCTTCTCTTGCGGTGGGTTGACTGGTAGTTGTTTCTCATGTTCCTTCCCATCATCTGTCTTTGGATTTGGTTTCATCTGATGTACTGATAGGAATATTTTACAGCCCCTATAGTTGACCGGATGGTCTCCTCCACAATTACAGCATTTTGCAGGGAGTCTCCGATCTTTCTTTTGGCATTCTGCCGTGAGATGATTATCTGCACATTTCACGCATCTTTTCTGAGCCATGCATTGGCTCTTGGAATGCCCTATCCTCTGACATCTATGGCATTGTAGTATTCCTGGAGACCACTTTATGGCACCACTTTCATCTCGTAGTTCAGGGGATGATCTTGATTAAAGATGTTTCGTGCTGTCTCGCCTTTGCTCAGTGAAACTAGGTACAGTGGCATCTTGATGAAGGTCTTGGGATCCCGTTTCTTCATCTGTTGAACCTGTTGTACTCGGTAGTGTTGCGCTGATAGCTCTGCCTGTATCTCCTCAGTTGACAAGTCGATTGGCAGTTGTCTGAGTACTACTTTAACTGGCCTTTCTCGTCGGGGTTTGTCGGTGGCGTAGCTGAGTGGGTGTTCTTTGCAGTGATTGATGAGCTTGTTGTAAGCTGGTCTAGTGTTAGCTTGGATCTTCATTCCATCATGTAGTATTCGGATCTTGGCTTGTTGGTCATCTATTATCTTCGTCACTGAAGTGATGAATTGATGGCTTCTTTCTGCATTGTAGATGTAGACTGCTGGTATCTTGGCAGTCAGTCTGTGTATTGTCTCTTCAACATGATCTGAGAACTTTTGGTATGTGTTTGATGTGTCTATCGGTTTGACAGTCGGTGGTGATCTAGCACGTACTGTTTTTTTGGGATGAATAAATGGATCGTCAATGTTTTCTTCTTCATTAGAAGAGTTGCAGGGGTATTCCCTTTTCTTGGCTTGCTTCTAGATTGGAGTTTCTGGTTTGAGCGGTTCTTCCTTGGGTTGAAGTTTGGTGTTGTTTCCTATCTCCATTTCTTCTGCTGCTTGGCTTTCTGGTTCTAATGATTTCTGACCCTGTTCTTCAAGATCTTGCTGCGCCCACTTCTTTCGAAGACTCTTCAAATTCCCTGTCTCTTTGCTCTGCTCTGAGTTTGGCAGCTTCTCTTTCCTTTGGTGTAAGTGTCACCTTTCCTCGTCGGTCTCTGGTGCCTGCTCGGCGTTGGTCATAAGCGTTTCTCTGCATCTGGTTTCTTTTCTTCTTGCTAGCCACTTGGCAAACAATACGTCTGTAAGGATCAAGATCCCAACGAAGAATCTCTGACCCACACATAGCTCCTGATTATATAGTCATGAATCAGAAGGGTTAGTCATGGGAGATTCACTTTTATTCACTGCATTACATTTTCTTCTCATGCTTGTAGCTTAATGTTCACATAACTTTCGAAGGGTGTTGAAACACAATTTTTCATTATATTTATAATCAAACATAGCATTATTTGTGTTACGAAAACTTCAGTTTCTTTTATAGAGTTTGCCACTGCCATGTAGCGACTACAGGTAACATCAACATCATAATGTATCCACATTTCACTTCATAACACTGTATTTCAGTTTTATTTTATTTTGTTATTATTGTTTATGTCTAATGACTAACCACTCTGACACGGTGGTCGACTACCAACTCAGCTACAACGGCTCAATTGTAATATGCATTTCCTTTTTTATCGTTGCTGTTTTGTCGCTCTTGGCTAATTTCGGCGATGAGGGTGAGTAATGATATGATGAAATGTCTAGTTTGTAGGGTAACAGTTATTCACAGATTGTGTGTACTTTATCACCAAAAAAAAAAGTGTATTTCCTCACATATTGAACACTGTAAATTGTTGTATTCTGTTAGATATATAAATGAATAAACAGGGGCTGTAATATTATGCTAATATTAATTAATAATTTACCGAAAGTTTTGTTTTAAATATTAACTCATTCAAATACTCAGAGCGAATGCGGACTTCAGATTCAAAAGGAATTTTAATTTTAACTCGCTGTAGTTCAGAATGTAATCGAGACAACGCCCTAGATTGCATTTGCATCTATTATTAGATCTTCTATGCTTGAATTTTACTGTGTTTACATTAATTCCATATTTTATGTAAATTTTAATGCATTATATTAGTACCTCCTTACATTTTGTTTTGTACGTGGTGTTTCAGATCTGAAACATTGAGTATAGGGATAATACGTTGTACATACATCGTAATATTTGACATTTTGTATTCATGTGGGCTATTTTTATATTCGGTAGTCTGATATGTTATATACTTTCTGCTGCGAACATTGACTTTAGCGTTAACGTGTTTTATGCTTATTAGAAAATATAGAACAATGCAATGGGGTATTTGCCTGTTCTGTTCAAATAAATCTATATATATAAAAATGGATGTATGTGTGTAATGTTTGTTGCATAACTCTCGAACGCCTGGTGCAATTTCAACCAAACTTGCTACACATAAGACTTACAATCTGGGAAGAAATACTGTGGGGGTAGGACACCCCTGGTGCCCATTAGAGTGGGGGTGGGAAGGGGTTGACATGTAAAAATAATCGAAAACGACCGGTATTAGTATGGAATCCATAGTTTTCGGGGTCGCTAAGATGAATAGTGACACTCCGATTGCCGTTCAACTGCAAGTTTATCACCTATCGGGATGGGGGGTGAGAGGGGGTGAAAATTAAAATGTCAAAAATGACCGATATTAGTGTCGAATCCATAGTTTTCGGAGTCGCTAAGCTAATTGGTGACATTCACGATGACATTTGAGAGATAGAGGGAAAGAGAGAGAGAGAGAGAGAGAGAGAGAGAGAGAGAGAGGACAGCTTTATGTTGCTTGCTCAAGAATTTATTTATTCTTGCTCCTGGAGGTGAAACTAAAAATATTGTTTAAAATCAGGTTTTGAGTTAAATTAATATTATAGTGAATTTGTATACTTTTAAATACCTGTAAATAAAATTAGTTGCATTTTACACTATAGTTAGAATCCATTATTTTCCTGTCTAGAAAAACTGCAAAATTGGGCTATTCCCAGCATGAGAAATACGGCGCACACGACCTCACGTTCAAGCAGAGAAGAGCTGCAACTACCCACGCTGGAATCCAGACGAAAATATGCATTTCTACTAAAAATTCACGAGGCAATTAACACGCACCACCACTTATTAAAGGACAAATTAATTATATCTAGTAATATACATTATCCCAATCTGCGATCCAACAACACCAACAGTATCCGAGTACCAAAATGTAACAAGGCAAGAGACGGATCAAAATCCCTTTCATCTCTGGCAAGTAAAGCGTGGAATCAACTGCCTGTAAATTGCAGAAAGGAGAGAAATTTGGCCAAATTTAAACAAGAGATTAGGACATTAATCTATGAATACTGACACTGTGCCTATTCTACCTCATTGCCTCCTTCATATAACGTAGCTGCAAAAATGTTTATTTTATTCTATTTCTTATATTTTCAATTATATAATTTTTTAATATTCGATTTTATGTATAATTATAAACAAATATCATAACTGTATATTAATTCATGTAGGGTAAAAAGTTGTTTTTGTAGTTATAGAATCAATGTAAAGAAAATTGTAAGCTTATTTGTAACCCTACTTTAATAATAATAATAATAATAATAAATAATAATAATAATAATAATAATAATAATAATAATAGAAGATTGGGATAAATAAATACCCGGGCAACGCCGGGTAATCAGCTAATAAATAAATAAGATCGATGACTCTGCTCAGTCCGGGATTCGAACCTGCGACCGTAGCGGGCTGTGCTGACCACTCCGCTAAAAAGGTCGGCAACAATCCAACATAAACCACGGACAGATGCTAACTAATGGACCACGTCACATCACCTCCATCAACATTGCCACGACGGGAATTCCCAAACATCTCCTGCAGACCACGCCACGGGACATCCACTCCAATAACACACCTCCTCAGCATCCTTGAGATGAATGGACCAGCCTCGCGCTTCGAGACCTTCCAATACGGAAGATCTTCTTGAAGAAGAAGACAAGAGCATTACATGTCCTTGCCAAGATGAAGATAGAACCTTGGGCTCATCGCGTCCAAGGAGACCGAGCGAGCAAGACCATTAATAAAGCACAGAGGAAATATTGAGAATGGATTCTAAAGGCGAATGGATATTAATAAACAGACGCGGGGAAAGGCAGATGAGAAGAAGAAAAAGGCTAGTGAAAGATGAGCATGAGAGATATATGGACGTGGCTGTCGCGCATTATATTTTCTTGTCCGCCGGCGGGAGCAGTTGATACATCATTTGTCGACGGGGCCCCACTCGGGGTGGTCCAAGGAGACCCACGGCTAAGATCGCTCCGAATGAAATATAGTGTTGCAACGATCGCATCGCTCAGTGTTGCCATATGTATTCAGATGTTACTAACTGACGTTGACCTCCGTGATGTAGCGGCTGTAGGCGATCCCAAGTTAAGGGTAGGGTTGTTCAAGGTTCAGGAATTGTAAATAAGTTCAATTCCGGTCCGGGAGAGAAAATCAGCAAGCGTAAATAGGTACCGTAAAGCACCTCAAGTATTTGAATTCGGTCCCGGGACCTTTCTTCCAGGTACATTTAAGTACGGTTCAAGTTCTGTATTGAAATGAAGCAATAAGCAACTTGGACCGAATTTAAATTGTGCTAGAAAAAATGTTTCGGTCCTATTACGGTACCCAATAGAATCCCTTAGAACTTATAGGTTCCTAGACTTTTAACAACACTGGTTAAGAGTTCGGTATGGGACCTTACGAGCTCTTACATTTAAGGTCAGGTCACTCCCCCTCTCCCAATTAGAGTGTTCTTGTCAGAAAGGGCATTCGTTAATATTTAAAGAGAAATGAATGAATATTCACCAAGTTTATTTCTTTTTTGTTGTTTTGAGCCCACTTTATGCACAGATAGGCTAATTGCGACTGGACCTACAGATTAAAGTCTGATCCGAATCACTGTGCGTGCCTCCATCGACTATCAAAACAGGACCTCTGGAAGTTGTGTGTACGTAGGTGGGTGATGTGTGTAAGTCAAGATGTTCATCCCAGTCTCCAATGATTTCGCAGCCTAGTGGGAATAATGTATAATGTTTAATATACGTATTTGTATAGCAGAGCAGGTGCACAATGACTTCTTGTTCACCCTGTATTATTAAGACGTTATGAACAAATGATTCGAATGATTAATGTTGATGTTCAACTCTCAATTCATTTTACATTCAGCACAAGTCCTCTGACACCTCACACGTTATTTTTTTTACAGTAACAATGTACTGTTACCACAAGACCGTTAGTTTCAACAATGAGGGTCCGAACTGGCAACAGTGGGTCCTTTATAGACCGCGGGAGCCTGTCTGATGAGTTCGGCTGACAGGGCGAACGGAGGGGAACCCCCTTGAGTAGAGCGCAGAGGATGATGGGAAAATTCAAAGCTCTCTTCACACAAACGGAGGAAAAATCCAATCTCGGCAGGAGGCTGCCTGCTGGACCATTCGTCAAAGTCTTGGTGAAAAATGGTCGCCTGCGGGCGGCTAATGTTTTGAACACGTATCGAATATTTCAACATATTTAATACGGATGCGGGCGAGAAACCGGTGTTCTCTGTGGGATGACATTCGCCTACCGCAAGGCTCTTGAGAGAACATAATTCTTCCTGCGCGGGAAAGATCATATCGGATTTCTCCAACCAGTTTTGCTCGTCTTGTACCTGCTGGAGTAAGTTTTCGTTTTCCTGACTGGATTGGTTTGTTTGTCTTTTGTTAGCGTCGATTTTCTTCCACTTTTGGCTAATCGCGACGATAAGAATGGGTGATGATATTGATTATGTTTTGTCTGGGGAGGCAAGTACAAGGAAGATAAACGTGTCAATAATAATAACAATAGAAATAATAATAATGACATTATTATTATAATTGGCATTTTCGCCTGGTATTTTTTCAGCACGTTCAATTTCACATTAGCTAATAATGGAAAACAAGCACACAAACTGTATTTTTGAAAGACAAAAATTACGATTCTTTTCGTACATATGGCATGTGAAACTTTAATGTAGAACATGTTTTACACATATGCAACATTAAGAAAAATACATATGCAACATGTTAACACTAAATTGCACACGTATTCAATGTTTCGTTAATACATACATACATACATACATACTTACATACATACATACATACATACATACATATTATTTAAATACCACACATAATTAATTCATCCAGCTCATAACAAACCAACAGCAAAAACTATATATATTGTCTCTCGCATATGTTTGCTCCTATTTCTCAAAATAATTGTTCACACATTTAGAACAAAACTGTCTAGCAGCAACAGTCTTAAGTACATATTTTTTCTTACTTATCTCTGTAGTAATTTACAGTACATTACAGAAAAGAACCAGAATGCGAGCGAAGCGAGCAAGAACATTTTACGAAATTTATTTTTATTTGCATAAAAGTTGAAGTCGAAGGGGGAGGGAATTGCCCCTCTGTGTCTTCCTGCAGGTAGGTGCTCTTGGCCGTCTGGTAGAAAAATGCAAGAATGTATGAAAAATAATTCCATTTTGAGTATCATTTTGTCCTGCTTGTCTTGCTTTTCTTTACTTCAATGTTTGCCCCCCTTTGCCCCCCTAGAAAATTGGTTTCAGTCCAAGGTTCAGGAGGCAATGCACCCCTACCCCCCGTGGTTGCACACAAACCCCACAGAGGATTATACTTACAACAGATTTGGTGGTTTAGAAACGGTCCGTTCCAGGATTCGGCCAGGGAAGCTAGGGGAATTTATGAGCCAAGAGCTCGACCTAACATTACCTGGTCTTGTTTACCCGTTGCAGTTACCAATGATCAGATATTAATTTCTACCTCTTGTACATGAGGGAAACAAATATAGATTTTAACATATTTAATTAATAAAGACATAAACCTAACATACTTACACAAGCAAAAGGATACACTTGTTACACATGATTGGCGCTTATCGCCACACACGACTGTACACTTATAGCACAATACTGTCCCGGGTTCGAAATCTTATGCACACACTCTACCGTGTAAGTTACTCTATTCCAAGTCTCGTCACGCACTTTGGAGGATAATGTTCCTTTTCGAGCCTAGTCGCACACTGTTGGCGGGTACTCTGTATTTCCAGTCTCGTCACACACTGTCCTTTCTTCCAAACTATATTCCAAAACTGTAGGTTTTGGTGGATCACGTGTCCCCCTGGCCCAATCAGATTGTCCGGCGTCGTTTTGACCAAACCGTGAGAACAGCATCTCCTGGTCATTCTCTGGATCCTCCAGTTTCTGCCACATGTTACCTAAATTAGTTCAGCGACGATGGGCAGTGTCCAGTCGAAGGGATACAGGGCTCATTTGTCACTTCTTGCATTCCTTCGTCCTGGTCCCTCCCTGGCTGGGAAGAGAAGAGCCCACACAGGAAGAAACTTGGTTCCCAACTTTCCGAAGGAAAGTATTCTCAACTTTGAGCAACATAGAATTGCTATATACTGGATGTGAGTTCAGGCGCCAGACCCTCGTTGGCCTTCGAGACTGCAGTTTCCATTGAGATTCATATTTTAGTGTACCCCTTACATAAGAAAAAAACATTCAAAGTCCGAAGTACTTTCATTCACTTCCTCTGTAATTATGCGTAAATGCAACTAAATATTTAAATTTTACCCATTGTAAGAAACCAAAGGAAAATATACCAGATAGAAATCAATCAAGCTTCAATTCAACGGAGGTTCCATCATATTGTTATGCTGTTGGTATTTCACTTCAGAAAATGCCATGTACGCAGGGTGTCCCAATGGACAGGTAAATGGGAAGGTATATGTTTCACAGATTAAATATATCTGAAAACTGACTTCATATTCTTGTTTCTGGTGCAATTCTAGCCTAAAATTATATGCCACACATATACCTTCCCATTTAAAAACATTTGACCTCCATCCAATATGGCGGATACCAAGATGGCCGCCGCCATCGTCACCCACAGCAATCATGTTCCCCCTACCTAGAGGCCTGCACAAGACCTGGAGCAGACCCGTTCGCGAGACATCGCTCCTGAAATGCCATGCAACCTGCGCAACACCCTCGCTTGAGCACCTTGCCTGACCATCTGCCCAGATCGTTCTTGGCAGGTATCGAAAACCCGCCGGGTACCCGCAGTCGTAAGATACCTAGTAGGTCTCAGTGCGTTCATTCAATCAACTGCACGCCCCTCCCTCTGCATGACGTAGTTGCTTCGACTAGAAACTGCATCGGGCGCACACCTGTCTGCAGTGCTGCCAACTGCAATATATTTTCACTACTTAGAAACGGGAACTCAAAGCTTCGTAAGCCACATCGCCAATGAAATGAGATTTACGAATGTTGCTACCCCCCCCCCCTACACACACAGATTGAAATAGGTTTTCCGTGGCACAGGATCCATAAGTACATGTCGTATACAACCAATATACGTATAGATATATAGTGATATAGGGCAGGACTGAAACATGTCACGTTCGACGCTGAGGTCGCGAGTCGAACAACACACTGTTCTACTGCGAACACCAGGGCCGTAGCCAGCCAGGGGCCAGGGGCATTGCCGTTACCCTCGTTTGGGGGGGGGGGGGGCAAGTACTTGGATAAACGTGCCAACAACAACAATCACAATAATAGTAATAAAGTAGCATGAAAGGCATTATTATCCTCATAAATCATGCAAAAAGGGGATGGAAGTCGGTTCTCACGCATTTGTGTTGAAACAGAGGATTAGAAATATTTTTTCAGCACGTCAATTTCACATTAGCTAATAATGGAAAACAAGCACACAAACTGTTTTTGAAAGAAAGAAAGTGCATGATAAATGCATTCCAAATGTACATACATATAGCATGTAAAATTTCCATCTACAATATTTTCTTTTCACATGGAGCGACGTAAAATAAGAAATACATATGCTAACACTAAATTGTGTACATATTCAAAATTTCATTAAAGCATATATATTATATAAATACATTACTTAATCAATTCATCCAACTCGTAACAAACCAACATTAATAGCAAATAATATCACGGGCCGCCATGGCATTCTCTGTTTTAAAACTTTTCTCACTTAGATCGTTCGGCGCTCAGGACCGTCTCCTGCTACCCCTTTGCTACGGCATTGAACTTGATGAGACTGTATAATATTTTATAATATATTTCTACTTTCATAAAATTTGAAATCAAGGGGTTGCAATTACCCCTCCATCCCCCCTCTGCAGGTGCGCTTGGCCGTCTAGAAGGAAAATGCAAGAAAAATATGAAAATTAATTCCATCTTGAGTACCCTTTAGCCCTGCTATTCTTAAATTCTGCTAGCCTGTTTGTTCTTGTACTTTAATGTTTGACCCACACCCTGGCCCCTCGGCTAGGCTAAATTTCCGTCTAAAGTTGTGAGCAATGCCCCCTGCCCCCCTCTGGTTGCGCCACTGCGTGCCTGGTTAAGGCACCATGCAATGAAAAACAATTAGTTTTCAGTGAGGAGATTTTTGTTTGCTCGATCATTTATTTAGATAAATGAAGCTGTAATATTGCGTGCATTTCCTAGCAATAAGATAAAAACTGCTTACGCTGAACTGAAATCGCTAAGTATATAAATTCTCCTTGGAGGAGAGAGCTCCTCCTAGGACTTCGTAGGATTTAGGAGCTACGTAAGTAGGCAACACTGGCTGCAGCCATCCACGTGGTGATCAAACACCTGGAGCGACACGCTGCCGGAGGGCTGTTTCCTTCCAGCAGGTTTTGCAGGCGCCCGGGTCTTGTTGAATGCCCAGGTACCTTGTAAGCGCAGAGCGCCTTGAAGAGCAAGAACCCGGGTAAAGACGCAAGTCGACTCGTTGCCGTGGGCAGGCGAGCAGGTATACCTGTCCTCGCGTGCAAGCGGGCAGCGGGTAGGTAAAAGGCAGACTACGCTGGCCTCTGCCCCTACCCATACAGTATTACTATATACTCAAATCATGTCAATCTCTGCACTACACGTCTCTAGGACGGCTGTTAAGGGACTTTTGGGACACCCTGTACATTGTTTCAAACTATTGTCTTGCATTTTAATAATCCTTTCCTCTGTATAAATCTCTCTCTCTCTCTAGAATTCCACATATCAGTCTCGTCTCTCTCTCGCATGATCTCACTTCTATCCTATTCTTTCTCGGTCATTACACGGTCCTCTTTCTTCATTATTTGTTTGACCCTTCTCTTTATTTCCCTATATTTGCCGCTTCTCTCTCAGACTCTTCTTCCTAAATATCTCCAATCTGCATCTGTCTTTCTATCTCACTTTATCATTTCATCTCTCCTCCCCTCCCTCTGCTTCTTTTTCTCTCTCTCTTTTCCCTCCATCTTCCTTGTAAAGTGTTTCCCCCCCTTCACAGTTCTGTTTAACGTGTGCCAGGAAAAACAAGCGGTTGACCAAAACAACACTCCTCCTCCCAGGCCAAGACATCAGCCGTTGAGGCCGGTAATTAGCCGTCAAGTGGCAGGGTTCAACGAGGCAACCATATTGAGATGACGTGGAGGTAATAGGGGCAGCGCCATCGAGCGGCGGAGACACAAACTAATTAGCCTGCTCTTTGACAGTCAGGTTGGGGGAATTACGCTGTCGGAAGTATCAGTGACAGGTACATAGCTGGATTCGTAGTCTCAATCCCAGCGCTGTCTCGTACAGCAACGCTCTGTCATCGTTTGTTATCTGATTTCTCAGCTCGTTCAGGACGTGGAACTGCGGGAACGAGGTTCTCAAGATGCCCGATAGATGTCTACACTTTCGTAACTTCTGTAATTGTTCATTATCTCTTAGAAACGGACGAAAATTTTACATTTTCCTTTATTATAATTTATAATCTTTGGAGCTAACTATACTTCACAACCTTCATTACTGCAGAATTCTTTAGTAATAAAATAGCTTGTTATTAAGGCGAAGAGAGACAATAACGCACCAGGCATGCATTTATTCCAATATCGTCGGAATGAGCAATGCTACTAAAAAGATCTCCGCCAGAAATGAAGAGTATGAATTTCTCCCCATTTGGCAAGTGGAAGCGGTTTCTTAAGTTGATTATTACGCCTTATACGGTCTTTGAAAAATATAATGAATTAGTATTTACAGAATCCCATGTATTCCTTATGGAGGAGCAACTTTAAATTCAAGTTACGGCTAAACCAATGGGAGTTTTGTATTTTCCTTCTGAAAATATAATCTGCAATGGATCCTCTACCCCATCATATGTTTTTCTCCGCCATCGGCAGTTTGATATTCCCAAGAGAACCAGTAAAGTAATTCTCCCATATGCGCAATGTTAAATTTCTGCCTATCTGCTACAGCTACCCCGCACACGCTTCACCCCTCGAGGCTCGTCGCGGAGGGCAGAGGGGGAGGGGCGAGAAGAGGTCTGTCTACTGGTCACCGAACGAGAAACACACGTTCGTTTTAGAGGAAAAATCTTTCTGATGGGTCCACCAGAGTAAACAAGCTTGCAGGGTGGGATTCGCGACCAAGGCATGCTAGGCAAGAAGGCCCTGGAAGCTATGAAAAGTAGGGACGGTAGAAAAACAAAAGCAGACAGCAGGGAATAGATTTCAGGTAGAAAGGCAGGAAACATATTATACAGTTTCTTGTAATATGCAGTAACGTACTTGAACAAGCCTGGAAAATTACGGGCAGAATACGGGAGAGGCATGGAGTTACTATAATAATTATGTAATTCTTCATGGATTTGTCTCAATATATATGTAACCGAACAAATACAGTACATATTTACATTATATCTATATTTATTTGGTTTACCATTGTTTACCTATTGTTTTACTGCAACTTGTACTTCTCCTCATTGCAATTTTTCGTTTCCGCACAATATATATTAAACTTTGGGACATCTCTGTTTCAAGAACGATGATTTATTAGTGCTGGGGTAGGAAATAAAACCAGTAGCGTACGCAGGATTTCATCAAGGGGGGTGTTATTTCGAAAACTTTCTACAAATTCACATTACCATTGTTTTATTACACTTTAATTAATTAATAAAAATAAATTAATTAATAATTATTATAATCAATTAGTTTAATTACTACTAATAATTACTACTAATGCAGCTGCTATTTATGAAAGAAATAGAACAAAATTACATTTCTTTTGTTTCTTTGTTACGAAATAATTGTCTAGTCAACGGTTATTTGTATATGATAAGTGAGACATTTTAAGTGTGAAAAAAATCCATAAAAACAAGCAACTATATTAAATTTATTGAAATAATCGATCGAAATATGAAATTCATTCAAGGAGCCGCGCTGGTCAAGTTTGACAACTTCGTGGGATATCAGGGTTCGATTCCCGGAATTGGTTGGAATTTATCCAACCTTGTCTCCGCACCCAGCCTCATAGCAATGGGTCTGAGAGCAACCCTGGGGGATGAAGGCTGCCGGAGCATGGTGCTGATCACATCACCTGCAAAATAGTTCGAGATCGAGAATCTTTGGGGCCCACCACACCACTACGTGTGCCTTCATGGCACGGTGCTATATGCACGAGGGAATTTACGTTACATTTACCTATGGAACTCGCCCAGGATGATGATGAAGCGCGAGAATACATGTTGCTGAATTCCACTGAGTCTATGTTTTCGTTGAAAAGTAAGTTTATAGACATTCCAACACATTTATCACTTCTAGGTGATTCACAAAGCACTTCTTCAACATTATTTAATGATGTGGATGTAGACTCAGCATCACTTGAGAGTGCACAAGGGGATGTGAAATCAGTACCGGGAAGAACGTTTGAAATAAGGTCGGCACACTGCGACGAAGCAAGGAATTTTCACAATTCTCGCGAGAGTCACTGCGCGACTTTTTGCAAAACAAATTGCAAAATTGAACTTGGCGGCCGCTTAGATTGTGTTTGGAATGTTGTGTTTTTCTTCATGCTGCATGGGAATAATAATTCAAATTATTATTATTAATACTGTCGCAGATCTTTGACTGTGATAAATTAGCCATTTTCAATTTTTTTCTACAGCATTTTCCATAATATTTCAAAAGCTCAAGGGGGAGGTTTGAACCCGGTAACCCCCCCCCCCTTGCGTACGCTACTGAATAAAACGGTGTTATTTTGTTCACAGGGCTTTTTTAAATCTCCCTGAACAGATTGTTCGGATAATTTTGGGATGCTCTGTGATTTCGGACGATAAATAGACAGGTTTTTGTGTATTGAATGTTTATTTTGCTTTTACTGAATGTGAATTTCACACTGAACGTATGTTAAAATAAAAAAATTAAAAATAAATAATAATAAAAAAACCTTTACATTTCCTACTTTCAAGCATACTACTACAGAGCATTCCCTGACATTCGCTACGAGACTGGGCGCCAAGCTGCCCGGCATCAGCGCTTGTCTTTCCCGGTGAACGGGTCAGCGACAGTCGCTAGAATCTGCTATTAAAATTACAGTTTTTATATTGTGTACTAACCTTGACTACAGAAGGTGTTCAAAATGATGTCCCTCTGCTGCAACATATTCCTGGCATCTCCGAAGGAAATTGACAAGTTCGTCTACTGTAATTCTCCCGATTTTTCGTACAATACTCTCTTTTAACTCACGGATGGTGTGCGGATTGTCTTTGTATACTTTATTTTCCCATTTTTCTTTCCTCTTTTATTCAGAACTGACCCTGTTACTCTAAACATTTTTACGAGGTTTAATATAAGCGACTGTCGCGGACCCATTCACCGGGAAAGACAAGCGCCGATGCCGAGCCGCTTTCCGCCGAGTCTCGTACCAAATGTCAGGGAACGCTCTGTATTTTGCCGAATTTACTTTCCATCATGGAAATACTTTGGAAATGATCAGAATTCCATCGAATACTATGTTTACTTTTTCTTCGTACCAGGGAACTATTTCAAACAGATTCATACAGTGATCCACAAATAGACAAACTTTGTCAGATTTTTTCGTGTATTTTTCAAACATTATGCTTTTCATGGAATACTGATTGTAGCCGCTTGTGCGTCATAACCGATGAGTCCTTCAGGAACAATGGACTGGCTAAGCGTGGATCTAAAGTGCATTTTGGAAAACTTGAAAGTGGTATGTTTTCCATCGAAGTTCATTCTCTATGTATGTATGTGTGTGTGTGTGTGTCAATCCTTTTTTAAAAAATATCCGGTTTCCTTGCATCATTTGTTCATAAACTCCTAATCTGCGAAAAATGGGCAAATTATCCAGGCATTCTCCAGAATCTAATGTTTACACTGATACATGATAGCTGTTTCCTAACTTCTGTCACTCTAACAAAAGATAACCTTTAATAATCAGTTTTCAATTTCCCAAGCGTTTACAAAATTAAACCCAATTTTCTTATGTTATTACTTAATTAACCCCTAATCTGTAAGTAAGTATTAATATATATACGGGAGATAGGGCCAAGGCCCTTCGAGGGCTATCAAGCCATGGGTTATTATATTTTTATATATATATATATATATAAACACACACACACATATATATATATTCACTGATACTTTATTTTCTAACTGTTGTCACTGTAACAAAAGTTACCTCTTTCTGATACATTTTCAAGGACAAAGGCAAGAAGCAAGCGGGGTGTGAAAGTTTGTTTGGGAGCTAACATCCAGGGCATTGGTTGCTACTGTAGGAATGTCAACAATTAGTCAGTAATTGGAAATAATTTGTTTCCAAGAGTAAAAAGAGAGGGTGTCGTGTTAGTATAAGATGTTAGTGACGTCATGGGACTTACAGGTACGAATTCCCCTACATGTTTCGAACCTTCTGTATCTTTATTTACAAACCCAGGCCAGTACTTCACTCTTGTTACTTTTGTTAGCAATGTATAGAGAAGTGAAGTCCTTACCTTCAATTTTTTATACTTTGTTGGAGTCCCGCTTGGTTTTTAAAGTTTTGCTATTTACCGTTGGTTTTTTTTGCCACTTTTTACTAATGGCGACGATGAAGAGGAGTGATGATGATTCGCTGGCGAATTTTTGCATATTTCTTTTTTTCCTTGAGGAAAATTCAAATGCTTTCAACGAATTAATTCATTTGACTCGATTTGAAACACTTTGTGCATATTTGGGTTTGATGTTCATATTAATTGCATATATTAGAAGACTTGGCAGTTTCGTACCAGGTGTACATTTATTTCTACATCGTCGGAATGGGTACTGCTACTAAAATATAACCTTACCACATGATATAGTGTGAATTTCTCCCCCATGTTGCAAGTGCAAGCGATTTCTAGTTCATTAGCAATACACTATGTTTGAAAATCATGATGAATAAATGTTTATAGAATCCCATTCATTCCTTATGGAGAAAAAAATGCAACAACTTCAACTTTACTTCACATGACGGAAATCTTCAAACTGAACAGTTCATATGCCGGCCTCCGTGGCGGAGTGGTTAGCACGTCGTGCAACGACGCCAGGGGTCCCGGGTTCGAATTCCGGCCAGGGTGTTCTTTATGAGTGTATCTTCATCATATCATCACCCATTCACATCTTCGCGCTTAGCCAAAAGTGGCAAAACAGCGAAGTGAAATAAAATCAATCAACTCGCATTGTGAAAAGATAGTTGATTTATTATAGTATGCTTCTCTGCGCCATTGGAAGTTTCATATTTCCAAAATTCCAAGAGAATAATAAAAATTATAATCCGCATTTTCTCCGATTCTTCACAACCATCTAACTAAAAACCCCTCCCCCTTCCCAGGTCGCGGCGGAGAACGGAAGTGAGGGAGGGGCGAGGTGTCCGGTGAAATGACGAGAAACATGTTCCTTTCGGAGGAAAGAGTCCTGCATAGTCCAGAGTAAACACGTTGCCAGTTTTAATTAAATAAATTAACCACAAAATGTACAAATAAAACGCAGGCTTCAAAAAAATACAAATTTCGCTTTTCCTCTTTGTGAGTGAACTAATGGTGTTTACGGATGAAGAAATACCTAACTATTTCAATTTTCATTTTACGAATCTCAACTATGTGGCAACTGCCTCTTTTGCCTTCTTGGTCAGTTCCTTTGATTTTCAGTGAGTCTCAACTTAGTCTACAGTCGACTGCTCAGGAGTACATTTGTGAGTGTGTGCGTGGTTATCTTCTAAGATTTGTTTGTTTGTTTGTTTGCTGCATCTCGAGAATGGGCAATAAGACAAAATGCAAGGGAAGCTTGCAGAGCAAGGCACAGAAGAATCAGAGAAAGCTATCACTTCGCAAGTAAGTTGTATTTCATTTTCAGAGAGTTTTGCTGTGGTAGTGGACATTACTATTTACGACAATATATTTTAGTTTTATTGTACTGAACAGGCTACAGAAAAACCGGCAGTGATTTCTTTCGCATTTCTCGAAGTCTGCCTTTTAATTTTGCCCTATTGGGCTTCTTTACTGTAAGACAAGGGTGAAACAGAGGGCGGGGTAGTTGATGGGTCAGTAGGCACCCCTCCAAAATACATGATCTGAAATTATTATTTTTTTAAAAAAAATGGGTTTAGCATACATCACATAGAAATATAGATGCTAGAAATTAACAATCCAGATATTTTTCTTCATCAAAAATTTTGTTGCAATTTATTGAATTATATGTATCAAATCAAACAAACAAATCAATGGCATTTAGTTGTCGTTGATTAATTTACAATTCTCCATGAACTTTTTGTGCATGTTTTGATTTAAAAGCTGTAAACTTTTATTATTTCATAACATTTACACACTGGGACTAGTTATACGATTATCTCAATTCGAAAGTTGGTTATATTGCCTCACACTTGTACCTCTCCAATTAATCACGACGATAATGTTGAATGATGAAATGGTTATTGCGCAAACACAACGAAACATTCCAGGTTTGAACATGGGATTTCTGGATTGGTAGCCATTTACGCTTACCATTTTGCCACGGGGATCGGATTGTACGATTATTTGTTGAATATCATTCGTGCACGTAGTAATTATGTGTAAAATGTGAAACAAGTGACCAAATTCTGATTGTAAGTATCGCTAATGACAGGCGTGTTTTTGTAGGTTGTATTTCTTCTCTTTGTATTGGTCCCTTTAATGTCGGTTTCTGTGTCAATTAATGCGACGATGAGGGTGAATGGTGAAATGTAAATTAATTTAAATAATGTTATGTGAAGTAATGTACCACATCCTTCGCTTTCAGGGCTTTGGAAGCACGGCACAACAAACGAAGGATGGCAAACCAAGTGCCACAAGAAGAGTGGAACTTTTGCAATAAGTAAGTATCTAAAAATGAAGCTGTAAATCGACAATGCTTGTTCATGAAACAAATTTATTCCGATCAAATGTTATCTTCGGTAGTTTCCATTGGTGGCTGAAACAAAGTTGTATTTTTCACATGTAACACGCGTAATTTTATTACGCTCTTTACCCGAAATAGATAATTTGTACTAGTAATAATTAGGGACGTGAAGTGAAACCGAAAACGTGAGGAAAGCAAAATAAAGTGTTTAAAATGTATTTGGGTAGGTAAAGGAGGCAAGTTTTCGGTGTTTCGGAATCCTGAAATAACGTGAATTATGCCATTTTTCAGAATAACATCGAATGTGCGAAATATGCAATATAAACGGGGGATATAACTTCTTCTGTTCAAAAAGAACTACCTGAAGCGCTATTTTGTCATTTGTAGTTTAGCTGATAATAGTTCTACTCAAAAGAGATTATCATGATTCATTTATTGCAGTTTGCAGACATGACTGACGGTGTTTAACCTCGTCCTGAAATAGAATTCGCTGGGGGGTGGGATCTTCCCAGATAGGAAATTTCATTGCCCTCCCCCCCGGTTTTGGAATCCAATCGCCGCCACTGTGGATTACATATTAATGCATAGCTACAATAATCCACTGTCTCTAACACATTATGGAATCAGTGGTGTCATTCACAAGCTGATATTAAATGTGGTGTGATTTGTAATTTTTGCAAGTAGCTAATATTGTTTCGACCCACACAGAACTTGCAATATCTCTTGTTCTTGTTGAATGATTTAGTATTTTGGTGCCAGAATTCTAACTTACATAACTTCTAATATATGAAGCACTGCTGCAAATTGCTAGTAATTTTTTTTTTTAAATACACATACATTTGAAATGTGCAATCGTCGCTGTATAACATGCCATTTGTAGTCAACAACGCAGAGTTCTAACTTGAGATATCTGCGCCCAGGGAGAGAACAAATTCAGTGGATTTTGGACATATTTTTAGCGAATGTTTACTCACATCGTAATTAGTTTTTTTGGCGGGGAAGGAAATATATGACTTTATAGAAATGCGACCTTGTAAGTGGAACAAACAGGAAAAGTCTTTCATCTCCTTGTAATCAATCCCGGGTTCGATACCCGGTGGAGGCACATAGTGGTTCGGATCCCACTTTAAACTGTAGGTCCAGTCCCGTTCTGTGAATAAAGTGGACTTAAAACAACAAATCAATCAATAAATCAATATTTCTTCTCAAACGGAAAACTGATTTAATTTTCAATAAAAATAAATATAAATTTCTTACGCTCTTACAGAGCGAACGAAGCAAACAAGATAATTTCGCGATTACATACCATCGACACGCTACAACGTTTTTAGTGTTTTCAAATATCAAGATATAATAGCCTATTTGTCTATTGATTAGTCATGATGACTACTTCAACTAACTGCTTATGAGAATGACTTCTTGAGGACAGATATGTACTCACTCACAGTATTTCAAGAGGGGAAAGAAGTTTAGTAAGCAAAAAGGAAAGTAATATGAAATCAGTAAAAATAAATAAAAATATGCAAAACAATATTTTCGCAAATTCACCCCCCTCACCCCGGTATGATTGATTGATTTCGTTTATTTTACGAAGATGGGGATAAGTGATGACATGATGGAATTGATGAATGGACAGTAACAAACTGCATGCGCCGCCCCCCGTGGCGGAGTGGTTAGCACATCGCCCTACGACGCTAGGTATCCCGGGTTCGAATCACCGGCTGGGAATAGATGTTTGTGCACTTCCATTCATTAGTTTCACCATATCATCACTCGTCCCCATCTTTGCGATTAGCCGAAAGTGGCACAAAAGCGAAGTAAATTCAAGCAAATCAATCAAATTCCAATATTACGCCGGGATTGAAACCTGGGACTCCTGGCGTCATAAGCGCAGTGTGCTAACCACTCCGCCACGGAGACCGGCCCATGTTTGAATGAAGGTGAAGTGGGAGCAAGGGGATCACCCCAAGGGCTTGTAAAGAGTTTCCTCAAAATTCTACAGGCAGTTTACTACAAAGAACTTGTTAGGCGGTGTCTTGATAACTACAGAAACTAGGATGTGTTCCTAAAAACCTATTTGTTGGTCTAACATTTGTACTTATCCCCATTCGACAATTGCACTATAAGTGACATACATTGTGAACGCTTCCATCAGGAAATATACTCCTGAACTCTCAAGATAGATGTTCCTCAAGCTAAATACAGCAGAAGATCCCTTACAAGTAAGTACATTTTACGTCAGTATACAGAATGTAACATATATTTGTTTCAATAAACAAAGTTATTTCATTACAACAAATAATTTGCATGATGATAAAACAATCTGTGTCCGATAGAAAAAAACAGTAAACAGATTTGAAATCAGCTGAGAAAATGCTATCAGAATCACTCATTCTTTTCCATTTTTGTTTTCCATATTCATTGTAGCTTTTCATCTTATTAACGACGATTGCAAAGATTGGGATTTATGATGATTTTGTAAATTATTTATTAAAAAAAAAAGTGAATTGACGATTTCAGGAGATAAATGTAATGAAAAAGGTTTAATGCTCCTTATATGCACAATTGTTTTACATCCGAAGTTCTTGTCATGCCATATTTTTATTACAGCGAACAAGACTTGCCGGAACTTCTGATTGAGGTGGGACCACCCCACCCGAGCACAGATCCTAAGGTGGCAACTTTAGAAGGGAGGAGAATTGTGGATATAAAACACTTCCTCACCCAAGTACGAGACCTTGAAAGGCACAGGTAAATGAAAAGAAATTATATTACGTAGTATTTTGAACACTTTGGAGTAGCTTGGAATTACTAAATATCAATACCACAAGGCACTGCTGAGAAATGTATATTAATAAGATAATCTAATATTAGTGTGTAAATTAAACTTTTTGCTGCAAGAGGTATGTGATATAGATCGACCACAAGGAAAAAAACCATGGGAGGACAAGTCCCCGCGCAGCTTTCCCTTCTTCCCTCCACCTCGGGCCATAAGGAAGCATGGTCCACTCTCCCCCTTCCCTTCTCGCGGGGGTACGGTGCACAGGACTCGCGGGTCTGCGCAGGTTGTTTTGCTCGTGGTTCCACTATAGCAAGCATTAAAATAAGGTATTAATAAAAGGTAAAGGGTTCCCCTGTGCATAGCACCACGCCATGAAGGCGTATAGGGGGTGTGGGGGGGAAACGCCCCACACTTTCTTGATCCGGTCGTGAATGGGGGTGATGTGATCAGCATCACGCCCCTGACCGCCTTTACCCCCCAGGGTTTCCCCCAGGTACCCATTTTATTCGACGCTGGGTGAAAAAATACTTCAAAAGAAAAGTTTTCTGAAATTAAACATACATTTCCCACCTACTTTCCCTTGTGCCTGTCTCTTGTGTATGCCAATCGCGATGATAATTACATGAAATGGACGAAGGGATACACACAACCAACCATGCCAGGACAGAACCTCAATCTGTCTTTTTTATTTGTTTGTTTGATTATCGTTATTTTACTTCGCTTTTTGTGACACTTTTGGGCAAGGTGAGGATGAGTGATGATGTGATGAAATTGATGAATGGACACTCACAAGCATATATGCCCAGGAGGGGATACGAACCTGGGACCCCTGGCATCCTAGTGCGATTTGCTAACCCCGGTGCGGGAGCGCGGCAGAACTTGAATGTGGAACCTGCCGTGGTTTGTTCGTTGAGTCGACCACTCATCATTCTCGGATCCCGAGCGGCTAGTTTCATTTGTAAACCTGCGTTCATATGTATGCCTAATCCTTTGTTGCACTTTATGAATAGTACTGAATGATTTGCAGCTATATAACAAAAATATTCTTCATTTCCAGATGTCCAGTTCATCCGGGGGGAAGTATGAGGTTGCAGAAAGAGAAGAGGTACGGGCTCATGTCCGTGTTCGACTACAAGTGTGGTTATTGCAACCACACTTGTTCAATCACCACCGACCCCGTGGAGCGTCTCCCTAGTGGACGGAAGCCTCGCCTCCAGGAAACAACCAAGCTGGGAGTCACCGATGCTGCCGTTTGGGGGTCGGTGAGCACCGGCCATGGACATGGGCCCTTGGAGGAATTTCTCTCCATCCTTGGCGTTCCCCCCATGAGCGCCAAGACATACCGAAAACATGAGGACTCACTGGGACAGGTATGTTCTTTGTTAAAACTATTCCAATTTCCGTATGCTTTAACGAAGCAAAATTTAATATCATATTTATATAACGTCGCCTTTGTTCCACTCTCTGTTAATCGCGACTATGAATATGAAACGTATGGGTGGCGCACAATGAAATTTTCAGTAATTATTATAGTTCTCTTAGCGTTATTCGACAATCTTTTCTCGCAACGGCAGCAGCGATGTTCATGTTTTCTTCCGTATGAGCACTGACCGGAGTTCCGGGTCCGCACATTCCTGTGAAATTGATTGCCTTCCCTCTTTACACATTTTAAAACCACTTGTCTTCGATCTATGCTATAGGGAAGAACACACTCTCCATAGGCCTCCTTTAGCATTGCATAACCCCCAGCTTTTCATACGAAATCATAATTTCAACGCAGCGTATTGTTCGTCGCGTGTAACCTACGATATTTAAGTAGGCGGAACTTGATGTCTGAACTAGAACCTTGTATACAATACACATTAAGCTATCTATTTAACATAACATTAACTTCTAGCGCGAGAAATTATGTCAATAACAAAATAATGACCATTATTTCTTTCTTGATAGAATGTATATGCCACCACGGACATATAGTATGAGAGTGTACATTTTTTTCTTTTTTTGATAGAACGTATATGCCAATCTTTTTTATAATTCCTCTGTACAGACACTATCATGTTACTGTTTAACATACCCATACCTTTTAATAAAATATTTTTCAATTCTCTGGTTGTCTCGTCAGTTCTCGATCTTCTGACGGAGTGTCACAATAAATCAGATTCAAACTTGTGAATATTGTCGTAAGTGAAAATAAATATTAGAGAGTAATTAACGACAATTTCAATTAAATTAATAATGTTAATCCAAAGAGCACACAACAATATAACATTTTGCATTTTGTTTTCTAATTTATATGTTTTTATCTCTTTTAATTGCAGAAATGGGAGGAAATACTCTCACAAAGTATGAAGAAAGCTGCCGAGGAAGAAAAAGAATTGGCAATGGCGGCAAATAGGCTGAATGACGGTGTTCCATGGACAACAGGTATTGTCGATGGGGGCTGGAGCCAGCGGTCTCATGGACATCGCTATTCAGCCAAATCTGGATGCGCCGCAATTGTCGGCTTTTATACAAAGAAATTGTTGTACGTAGGAGTGAGGAACAAGTTTTGCATTGTGTGTGCCAAAGCAGCCAACCGAGAAGAAGATGCGGGACCTCACAAATGTTTCAAGAATTGGAATGGCTCTTCTACAGCTATGGAAGCTGATATCCTTGTAGAAGGCTTCCAATTCTGCGAACAAGAATATGGCCTCCGAATAATGGAGTTTGTCGGTGATGGTGACTCCAACGTGCATTCGGCTTTATTGAATTCAGTTTCCTACGGGAATAGAATCAAGAAAATCGAATGCGCTAACCACGTCATAAAGAATTTCACCAAGGTTCTTTATGTCATGGCAAAAGGTTCGAATGGGAAACATTTGAGTGCGTCCCGCATCAAGCACCTATCCCGGTGTGCACGCCTGACAATTTCCAGGAATACTGGAAATAAAGAAGGTCTCGTTGCAGATCTCAGGAACGTACCTGATCATGTATTTGGAGACCATAGTCGGTGCAAACCTGAATTCTGCAAGAACGCCGGGAAGAAATTTGCCCCCCTTCTGCTAACACAACTTCCACCGGGATTGCTAGTGGGTATCCGACAAGCGATAGCACGCGTACTTGGAAAAGTGGACTCGCTTGCTAGGAACTGCACTTCCAATCTTGCGGAGTCGTACATGTCACGAGTTGCAAAGTTCATTGGAGGGAAGCAAGTGAACCGATCGCAGCAGGGCTCCTACACTCGTAGGTGCCACGCGGCCGCACTTAGCTTCCAGCACGGGGGCAAGTGGCATGAACGGACGTGGAAGGCGATCACCACCAAGAGTCCTAACCAGGTGGTGAAACGCTTGTGCGACAAGACTTTTCAGCGCCAGGCAAAGTGTAGGCAGAGGTTGTTTCAGAATCCAGGCAGAACAACATTTCGCCCCAAAACAAAGGAAGCGCCTAAGCCTGACGGGGACAAGTACTATGGTCCCGAAGCGACTCAACCGGATGTAAGTTCTGAGGAACTGCAACTTCTGGGTGAGGAGTTTGTGAGTAACAAAGTACAGGTTACAGCTGACCAGAGAAAGGAAATAGAAGAGGCGACCCGCGACCAAAGTGGAGGCAGTGAGTCTGCTCATGGATTATGGCGGGAAGAAAGAAAGGTAAGGCTCACTGCTTCCAACTTTGGTGCTGTTTCTAAGATGAGAGATTCGACGCCTTGCAGAGCTACAGTTTCGAGACTTCTTTATCCCGAACCTGTCCAATGTTCTCCCGCCATCAGGTTTGGGATAGCCAATGAGCCGGTGGCCATTGCACAGTATGAAGCTCAAACTAACTCGTCAGTAATCAAATGTGGTTTGATTATTGACGAGGAGCTCCCTTTCCTGGCTGCTACTCCCGATGGTCTTGTGTCGACTGAAGGTGTTTTGGAGGTGAAATGTCCTTTCAGTGCCAGAAATATGACACCTGTTGAGGCTGCCCGGTGTCTGAAGCAATTTTGTAGTGTAGTTGATTCTGGAAATCAACTGCACTTGAAAGTCTCGCACAATTATTACTATCAGATCCAAGGACAACTTCACATCACAAGAAGACAGTGGTGCGATTTTGTTATTTGGACTCCGAAGGGGACCTCGATAGAAAGAATTGTGAGGGATGATACGTTTTGGAATAGTGTGATGTACCCAAAGCTCCATCGCTTTTACCACTGTTGTCTGCTACCTGAGCTCGCAAGTCCGCGCTATAATATAGGTGGGATTCGCGAGCCCAGGTTTGTCAAGGAGGCCCAGGAAGCTCTGGAAAGTAGAAAGGGAAGAAAAAGAAAAGCAGACAGCATGGAGTAGCTACGTACCTGAATACAACTGGAAAATTATGGGTAAAATGCAGGAAACGCCTGGAATGATTACAATTATGCAATTCTTCATGGACTTGAATTCAGTGGCCACAAAAACGTTTGAACTAACTTATGTGTGTACTAAAACCTGTTTTTCTCCTCATTGAAATTTTGCCGTTTCCGTAGAATGTATTTTAAGCTTTGGGACATCTATGCCTCCAGAACGATGATTTATTGGTGCGAGGGTGTGAAATGAAATCATGTTATTTAATTTTCATGTTTTTTAAAATTTTCTAAAGAAAAACATTCGGATAATTTTGAAAGGCCCTTATATTTAGGACGATAAGTAGAAATGTCAATTTCACAATGAATTTGTAACATTTCATAATTTTACATTAAGTGTTCTACTTTCAAGCATACAACTGTTTCTTAAAATTAATTTTTAATCGTGGAAATACCTTGGAAATTATCAGAGTTTAATGAAATGCTATGATTATTTTACTTAGTACCAGGTGCCGGCCCCCGTGGCGGAGTGGTTAGCACATCGCCCTACGACGCTAGGGGTCCCGGTTTCGAATCCAGGCCTGGGCATGGATCTTTATGAGTGTCCATTCATCAATTTCATCATGTCATCACTCATCTCCATCTTCGCAAATTAGCCAAAATACAAAAAGCGAAGTAAAATAAAGCAAATAAAAATAAAAAACTTGGTACCAGGAAACGATTTCACACCCCGGTTGATACCGTGACCCACAAAGATATATGTGCACATATTTTTTTTCACAATTTTTCTGGTATTTTACATAGTGCTTTTAAAGAAATAAACTGTACTCATGTTGGTACCCACAGTTTTGTTTTCCAAATTTCTCCTTCAACTTCATGTGTTTTACAATGGACAGTGTAAATCTATTTATGAACAAACAAATGGACACATCTCTATGGGTTACAGCTACTCTATCGGTGAGCTTTTGGCACATACAAATCAGAACTTTTACCTAGTGTTTCTTCCCAAAGTGCACTGCGTGATGACGTCAAGTTGAATATCCATTGTGCTGCTATTGAGGCAAAGCGTGTCCTCTGCTTTCTTGGTTATCTCTTTTTAATTCGCTGTAAAACAAGCCGATTGATCAAAATAGGAAGCAGTTGGCCTACTATGCCGCTTGTTGTATTTTCGCTTCAATATAAGCAGGATATTTAGCCTTTAGCCTATTTGACCCAAAGTATCGTATGTTCACAATATTTACTTTTGTATCCTCACTCCACGTGACGTTTCACGCTCTTCATAATAGAATATGTAGTTATGATATATGATAGAATGTTTCTTCATATTTCTGACTCATAACCTGGTGAATTCAAATCAAAAATCTAATGGTTAGTCCTAAATATACGTACTAAGCATATCTTCTTGCATATTTTCGCAGAACATTCTGACAAAGTTTCACAGTCGATATAGTAATCGCCTGATTTTATATAAAGGATGTGCAAATTTCAATTTCCATGAAAATTGTCAATGAAGGTGAAGGTCTTTGAAATATCTTGAATAAACATGTGTGGGTTTCAAGTAAATTGCTACAGAGAAGTTTTGTGAGTACTGTTAGTTTATGTATTCTGCGTAAAATTGCCATATTGTGTTGCCAAAAATTTCAATGTTCGTAAGAGAAAAAAAGTATCTGTATTTGTTTCGGTCACTTAAAACAGTTGTACATGTTGATTAGAACAGTTTTTTTTGCTTCGAAAGAGAATAATAACTCACTTTCAAAGTTATTGTAAATTTTTCATAACAATGACGTATTGTATATCTGTCCATTTCAATAGATTTTTAGCATCACTTATGTTTTTTTTTTCATTTTCCTAATGTTCAACCTCAGCCATGATATTATTATACTTTCTAGTAATTACGTGTTGAATATGTTACACAGACAAATTATGTATGAATATTTTTGTGTGTGTGTGTGTGGTTTGCGTGATTATCTGTGAAATTGAACGTAATTACTTACATCTTTATTTTTCTAACCTGACACATGGTTTTAGTTTGCAGTAAATTGTGTTGTGACAAATAGTAGTTAATAATAATAATAGTAAATAATATAATATTTTGATCTATTTTCCGAAGGAAATATTATTGCGGAGACCTTCATGGTATAATGTACGTGAGCCCTAGATCATGCAATATGCACAAATCTCGATTTCTAGAACAAGAATATATGTGCCGTTCAAAATGTTCTGGTTATATGGTTATATACAGAAGAGGCGATTGGGTGCCAAAACTAGGAGGGAAGGACAGCTTACTTTCTCTTGATAAATAAGAGGCCATAGTGCGAGGACAAAAAGTAGGGGGCAACTGCCCTCAACGCCTCCCTAATATAATAGCCGCCACTGGTATAATATATATATACAAACACATTGAATTATTGTAAGGAGTATAGTTATTACTCCTATTAATAATAGCATTATATTTTGTGGTTAAATGGGATAATAATAACAGAAACAGAGGGAAAAAGTAATCATAAATAAATAAATATGTTGTGTTAAGAAACAACGTGTTTATATAATATGCTCTACGTCATTATCACTGGTTTGCAATACGTTTCTCCCACTCTTGATGAACAACCATTAGAAATGAACACGTTAAAGAATAAATAAATATGGAAACTTAAAAGCATTTTTTTTCCCTATGTATTGCGACTTTTGGCCCACCCTGTATGTGTGTATATAATGGTTGTACGCTCGCACACACATTTCTCTATCTCTCTCTCTCTCTCTCTCTGTGTGTGTGTGTGTGTGTGTGTGTGTGTGTGTGTAATCTTTTCTCATTTGGCGTTTTTTTTTAACTTTTCGGATGCTCTTTATGGGTCACATTTTTAGATTGCGATTTTCAAATCAGCAATGTGGGAGAAAGCCAGGAAACTTATAATTCGGTAGAAAACGATAGTTTACCGGTTGACTGAAGGGCAGGTTTTTGCGACTAGTCGGTATGGTATCTGACTGCCACGCGAGATACCCGGATTCGATTAAGGTTGGAATTTTTCCGGCCTTGTCCCCACTTAAAACGGCTCCGGTTTCACCCAGCCTCAAATCAGTGGTTACCTGGAGGAAACCGTGGGAGGTGAAGGCGGTCGGAGAGTGGTGCTGATAACATCACCTCCAAAGCGGTCGAGATCGAGAATATGTGGGGCCCTATACCCCACATCCACTAAATGTGCCTCCTCTGCACGGTCCTACATGCACGGGGAACTTTGCCTTGACTTCCAAAAGACGAGACCAACGTTGAGACGTGCTTCTCTAAAGACTGAAAACACTGAGACCTACTGTTCGACACTCTCGTCTCGTTGGATAGCTGGTCAATCAGAATGTGTGGCCTTCGAGAAATTAACCTAAACCAAAGTCGCGCTAGACCTCAGAACTCGAAGGGATTGGTACAAGTTTGTTACATCTCAATATTCTAAATTGTAATGACAGGGCCGAGAACAAGACAAACTTTGTAAAATCGAGACGAGACAGAGACCTACTGTTCGATAATGACCCCCGTTGGAGACTTTGGTAAACTGTAATGTAGGCTATGGTGTTTGAAAAATACCCAAAAACATAAATACATTATTATTTAATTTATCACATAAAAATGGGAGTAAAGTTAATTCATTTCATTCCTCTGACGACCTAGGGCGCCCGAAGAATTTTTGTCTGCAGGAAGGTGAGGCATGTCTTCATCTTTAGTCATTAGGAAAATATATATTACCTATATTAATATTATTATTATTATTAGGGCTGAGCTGATAGCGATGCCGATGTATCGGTATCGGCCGATACCAGTGATATCGGTATCAGAAAGTATCGGTTGGAATTCTTCCACCGATATCAGCCGACACTTTCCCGGCATTTTGGTCCTTCACGAGCTCCGCAAAAATGCCGCGCAACCCTTTCGTAGAGTCTAATTATCCTGGAAATTATGCAAAAGTCAAACTTTCTTTTCACCAATTTTTGCACCAATTTTGCAAACTATATTTCTTTATGACATAATATATATTTTAATATTCTGATGCAATTCTTGAATATTATAAAGCAAATTTCTTGGTAAATCGATACATATAATTGGAGAAGAATATTTACACACCAATATTGATCAATATTTTGAACAAATTTTAATTATTGCAATTTTCAAGTATCGGTATCGGTGAGAGTATCGGTATCGGTGAGGGTATCAGCATCGGTATCGGTTCAAAGTGGTATTGGCTCAGCCCTAATTATTTTACAGATCATAAAATTGTAATTGAATTCATAATACTTTGGCTTTGTTGACAAGTTCATATTTGAGTCCACTATCATTATAAAATAATCGAGAAAATAAAAACATATAGAGATCACTTTCTCTGCTCTCCTTCATGGTATCCCTGATGCATGATTTTACGCGCCGAAAGATTCTGCAGAAAAAAAAGTAATTGAAAATACCGTCGCGTGTATTGTCAATGTCAGTTTCCAACTTCCGTAAATGATATCTTCACTTTCTAGATCCCGAAAACGAAAGTCTAGAAATGTCAATACAAATTCAAAATTTAAATTTCATGAACTTGTTCCAGATATCTCAGGGGGAGAAGTTCTTTCCCATCTGGTGGCTTCTTTCCAGACGCCACAGCAACTCTCATATTGCAAGAAAGTTGACCGAGGGTTTGGGTGTTCCTCGCTCCCATCAACAGTCATAAATTATATTGCCGCTAAGTGGACGAGGGAGGCAGCTGTGGAATTGGCGTGCTCTTCGAACGACCCGCCTCTTGTGCAGTGTTCCCTTGCGCAGTGTTTCCAACGAGTGTAAACCTCGGCAAGTTTTTAATTGTCCCCCATCGCCTTAACCCAAGCAACTTTAGATAATATACGTGGGTGGTTTGATAAGTAAGGGAAATGTTTATATACTCCATGAGCCCTTAAAAAGATCGTTTCGCGGGCTTGCAGCAGACGCCAATATGGGGGTGTGTCTGAGAGAACCAATCAGGTCCGCGAATGAGCGAGCCCTGTTGCCATAGCTAGCTCGCTGCACCCTTCTGGAAGGGTGAGTGACCTCTGCCTTGCTACCTCGGCCTGTTTGTTCAGCTGAAAAGCAGACGACACGAGATATCGGCAATAGTGTGCGAGCGACGTCTGCTGTTATCTTTCTAAGGCCTCCTGCAGTATAGCATAGTAGAAAATACAATTTATTTGACGTTGCGTTATTATGTCTTGCGTGAAATTGAGAAAAGAGAACAAATGGCAAGGAAAATGGTACATTTCAGCGATGGAATTAATTAATTAATTGATTAATTGTCAACATCTCTCAAAATGAATGATAAATCGTTCGGAAGGTTAAAACTGTCTGAGTAAAGTAAATCGGCACATTCGAAAAGAATATGCCAAACAGTTAAAACAGCATTAGATACACGACACATTGGAGGGTCCAACGCCTTGAAAAAAAAGACCATGGGTGAGACGGCTGTGCCCAATTCGAAGGCGAGTTAAGAAAACCTCTTCTCGAAGAGAGGGACTGTACGAGGAACGCCATGCGCCAATGGTGGGCTTGATATCACGACCCACACACAAGAGCATCACGGTATACACAAATCCAACTCGCGTGTTTCAATCACGATCAAATATCCCGTGAAGTACCGGATGTCCGAATTGAAACACCCTAATTTCAAATGCTTGTATTAAACATAATATACAGGCAAGAACAGTTTGGTAGGTGGTATATGGTAGCTTAGCTGTGGAAATTTTAAATAGGTAATGAATAGTAAGCATTCATTTATTTTGTATCGTTCCAGGTGGTGAAAAGTGAAAATGACAACCAATGCTGAAAAAGCGCAAACTGTGTAGTGGTACGCAGAATTGGGATCCATTATTGCAGTTCAACGACGGTTTCGTGCAGAGTATCACAGAGACCCTCCCGATGCCAAGAGAATCAAGGCATGGAAAGCAACGTTTCTAGAGACAGGATCTGTCGCTAAGAGGCATGGTGATGGCCGATCACGAATATGACAATCAGTTTTTGTCACCTACTTTTTTTATCCTAGGCTTACATTATTTTATATTTTTCTGTAACCTTCGTATCCTCTGGAAGCTTCGGTAGAAAAACACCACGTTTCTGAACCTTTTGTGTTTCTCTGCTTTTGTCGACTTTTCCCCCTTTCGGTCGTAGGAGCTCGGAACTAACAATGTGCTGTGATAAATCTTTCACTATTTTTGAGCGACTTTTGTGCATTTGGCGACGGAAAGTCAACGTGTGTGACCGATTACTTTGGGTCACGTAAAATAACGCACACGTAGGACGAAAGGGTGATTTCAAGGAACAGGAATAGTGCGTAGGAAGAGTGTTGGATTACAGTGAGCGTGTTTTGCATAGTGGCGCAATAGAAGCTGTCGCTAGGCAGTTAAGAGCTTGAATGCTATTGGCATAACATTGCATGGTGTGATTATGCAAAGACCAATCACAGACTTAGAGTTGCAATGGGGTGAGTGATGCAAAATGAACGAGAACAGTGCGGTGGGTAACAGAAAAGGAGTAACATTAACTTTCTCGGCGCGAAAAGATTTCCTCGGTTAGGAGTAGTGCAGTCGGACTTCGCGTTGCGAGTTTCCCGCGATTGTTAAAACTTTATACGAGCGTCGCTGAAATAATTTTATAATCACTCATCACATTCTCTGACACAAGAACAGCATTAGAAGAAAAGTTGATACCACGGTTTTGTAAAATGTAGTGACTATTGGTAAGGTATATTTTTCAAATACAAGGTAAAAATTAGATATCAGTTGTTTATTTCTTGTTACACAATTTTGCTAACTTAAGACTTACGAGTGACTGGTCGGTCTGGTACCATAAACCCAGAGCTCGCAAGCCGAAGCAGGGTACTATATTCAAAGCAGAAGTAAAAACAGAAAGCAAAGTAAGCAATCGCAAAATTGAAAACGGTTGAAATTGGTGCCGAAACCCGGGAAAGTTAGTTTTAATCTAACTAAATTTCTAAATTCTAAATTATCCAAAATTTACTTCTAAATTTTCTAAATTCATCGGTTAAGAGCCTTACATTTCCTAGTGAGTTGGATAAACTGTCTAGTGTTTGAGAGGAGGCAAATAGTTTTGATTGTTTGTATCTGTGTTGACCTTGTTGTGCTCGATCACAGCTGGAGGAAAATTGACGTTGTGCATCGACTAGCCAGGAGAGCGACATGTTTTTTTGTCTTGCGTGTTGTGGTGCTGTGTTTCAATTAAAAAGAAATGGCTAGAAGGAAGTCTGTTGCCCCTAAATTAAGAGACGACGCCCCTGAAGTTAACTGGGACATTACTTTAGAGTGTTGTGGCAAGATGCTGAGCGAAGATGGAAGCATAGAATGTAGTGAGTGTAAACTTTGGAAGCATAAATCATGTGAAAGTATGACTGATGTTGAGTTCGAGTCTTTTGTGAATGAGAAGGAAAAAGTGTTTAGATGTGCAAAGTGCAGTGGTGCAGAGAAAAATGAATCCGTGGGGGAGGATGTAGTGTCGGAAGATCAGAAAAGGGATGATATGACTAATGTGATGGAAATGCTCCGACGGTTGTTAGTGAACTCAAAAAAAATGGATGCGAAATTTGAAAAACAAAACGAGAAGTTAGAATGTATGGTGAAACAAAGTGAAGAAGATAAGAGTGAAATGATCGAGTGTTTACAAGTGTTAGAAAGTAAAATAGTTAGTGTGGAAAGTGTTAGGGAAGAGTTGCGGTTGCATCGTGAATGGTGTAACGAGGCGCATGAAGAGATGAAGAAAGAAATTGGAATTGCAGTGGGAAAGTCAGAAGGAAAATTAGAGATACAAGTGGAAGAACTGAGTAATGTTAAGAATAAGTGTAAAATAAATCGAGGTGACCTTGAATTGAAATGTGATAATCTGCGAAGTGAAAATGAATTGTTGAAAGTGCAACAAAGAGAGATAGAGAAAGAGGTTCAGGTTATTTCCAGAAGAATACTTTTGTTAGAAAGGAATAACGAAGAAAGTGTTGAAGTGTTTGAAAAGAAATTGAAAGAAAGTGAGAGAGAAATACATAACAGAATCGATGCTCTTAAGGAAGAAGTGAAGCGTTTTAAAGGGTTAGTTTTTGAGAGAAATGAAGAAATGACGGATGAAAGTGTAGAGAAAGTTTTGAAATTTGCCGGTGAAAGTAGTGAAAGTAGGGGTCGTAGAGATAGACGTAGTGTAGAAAAGTCTAGCGGAAGTGTTGTTAAACTACCAGTACGAAGGGTGATTAAGAAAGAAAGAGTGAGTGATAGTGACGAAGAAAGCGAGTCGTCTCGTAGTGATGAAAGTGATGAAGAAAGTTTGAAGAAAGGTGCTAGGAGTAAGGTACGTATTTCCACGAGTGCCAGCTCAGAGGACTCCGATTCCTATAATAAGACGTATCGAAGGAAGGAACAAAGAAATAGAAGAAAGGAAAAGAGAAAGCAAGAGAACGTAAGAGAAAGCCCTATCAAGTATAGTGATATAACAAAGTTGAAAAAGTTCTCAGGTGAAATGGACGACTTGCTACCGTCTGAATTCTTGCAAGATCTCGAAGAAATTTTAACTTTAATGGGAGTGAAGGAATATCAGTATTTACATGTACTTCCTTTTGTGTTAACTAAGACAGCAAAGTTATGGTTCTTAGAAACTAAGTCTAAGTACAGCGATTATGAGCACTTCAAAAAGAAGTTGTTAAGGAAGTTTGAATCTGAAGATGTGAAATCTACAAAATTGACAGAGATATTAACGCAGAAATTTATACCTGGACGCGGAAAAGCGATGGAAGAATTCTACTGGGATAATGTGAGACAGTTGAAATTGCTACAATCTTCACTTTCAGAAGACAAGTGTGTTAGTTTGGTCGCTAATCAGTTACCTTTTAGACTAAGAGAAATGTTGCTGGCAGCAAAATGCAAAACTTTGAATTCGGCCGCAGACATTATAAGAAGGCATGAAATTTTGTGGGCTGGACAGAAAAACTCAGGACAAAGAATGACAGAAGAAAGAAGAGGTGAAATGAGAGGAGCCAGGCAGAACGAAGGGAGATATGCTGTGAGGAATGTAGAAGTCCAAAGAAACACTAGAAATTTTTATGGGCAAAATAGAATAACTCCACTGGGAAATAATGGAAGTATAACTGCTAATGTTGGAACAGCGCCATTTCTTTACCAAGGGCGATTTCCACAGCAAGCTCGTTTCTCGCCGACACCTCGAAGAAATGAATACTTTGAGAGAAGACAGGAAGATCAAACTAGAAATAGTTTAGCAAGTAGGGAAGGAAATGAAATTACCAGAAGTGTACCGGTTAATGGCCAAGGTTTTAATAACTCTACCGCAAACTGTACCAGTTCAAAAAACTAGTATTGGAAGAGTCACGTGATTTTTCTCGGATAGTGGCTGATAAAATAAGAACCGAAAATAGAACTGATAACGGACAGGCGATAGTAAATCAAAAGTTTCTTTACAGTGATGTAGTGAAAAATAGTAAAAATAACCCCGAGAAAGAAATGAATGATACAGTTGTGAAAGCTGAAGTTCATGAGCCTCCATTGAGGGAGAAGTTAGTAACTAAAATAGGCGAGTTGAAAACATTTTTGGAGGAAGTTAACAAAAAGGAATTGTCTCCTAGTGATTTGTGTAGTGAATGTGTTCCTAATTTTGAGAAAGTCGGGAAGAGTCTTCGTATTTTACTAAATAAACGGGAAAATGGAAGTATAAGAAAAAGTTGCACCTCACCAACTATAGTTGACTTCGAATCAAAGAAATCAGTGGAAGATGAAACGCTGAATAAGTTTAACAAAGAAGATAATAAAGTGGGTTTTAGTGCTAATCAGTGCAAGAATCAAATACAAAGAACAGCAGTGAAGAAAGTTTAGAACAAATGTGTACTTGAAGATGATGAAATGATGGGAGACAGTCAATTAGTGAGATTTGCGAACGTTGTGTTAAACAGATCAGTGAAATTTAAGGGAGAAGGAAGAAGATATGTCGGTTTGTGTGAGAGTGGGTGTAAAGTTGATGACTTGTTACAAAAATGAAGGAAAAAAGAGCACAGCATGAAGTTCGATAAAGTGTTAGTTTTAATAGGTACAAATGATGTCTTAAAAAGAGGAAAAAAGGAAGATTTTAAGAAATCCTACGTAGAGTTAGTAGACTTATTGGAGAATAAGAGTGAAGAGATTGTTTTGTGTACGGTTCCTCCTGTGCCTGCAGTGGCGAATGATAGCAGTTATGATCATTGGAAAAAACTTACATTCTTTAATAGAGTGATTAAAGAGTTGGGAAAAAGAGAAAAAGTTCAAGTGCTCAGCCTAGATAATTTGTTTTTGAAGGATAACGGAGAAATTAACTTAGATAAATATGAGAAGACGATGGGAAATGGTTATAATTATCGACAAGACTTGGTGCATTGGAATGAACTAGCAATGAGAGAATTTGTAATGCTTTTAGAAAAAGAGTTTATTACAAGTGTGTAAAATTGACGTGAGGTGGTATGAAGATTTAGTGGATGAAGATAGTGCATTTAATGAAGAAATTTTGAATAGTTCGGCTAACAGAAGAAAGATTAAACATTCAGTCTGCGTGAAAGCTGAGGTCAATAAACTTCAAGTGACATGCTTAGTAGACAGCGGAAGTATGATTTCGATTATGTCCGAGAAGACATGGATAAAGGTCACATCTGAGGTGACAAGACCTTCATTAACAAAAGTAGATAATTTAATTTTGATTGACTACACAGGAAAAAAGAAATATAGAGTTCTAGGAAAAACAGTGACTATACTTAACCTGGGAGGAGCTGAATTATTGATGGAGTTTGTAGTGGTTAAAGATCTTAATCTACCAGTGATATTAGGAAGCGATTTTTTGTTTACGATAGAACGGGTGTTAGACTTTCAAGAAAAGAAGATGTTTTTTAATACAGAAGTTGGAAGAAACGTTATTAAGTTTTTACCCACACAGTATGAAGAGGAAGAATGTGAAAAGGAAGCCAATGTGAGTCGCGTACAAGTGGAGACAGATGATTGTTTGAAATATATTGAGAGAGCCGAAGTGTTGCCAACTGCGAAAGTTAAAGACCAAAGAGATGCTACAGTGAATGATTTGCGGGAACGAATACAATTTTCTGAAGAATTAACTAGTAAACAAAAGATGGAGTTATTGGATGCGTTGTCTCCTCTAATAGATGTTTTTTCTGATAGACCGGGCACTTGTAATAAGTTTACATATGACATCAAGTTAATAGACGATGAACCAGTTGTGGGAAAATTCTATTCTGTACCTTTTGCATTGAAAAATGAAGTGAGAGGACAAATTGAGCAGTGGCAGAAAGATGATATTGTAGAATTAGGTCACTCACCATATTTAAATCCACTTTTGGTAGTGCCTAAGCCTCGAAGTGATGAAAAAAGAGTTGTGGCAGATTTTCGTGCAACCAATCAAAAGATAAGACTAGAACAAAACAGAGTAGTTAAATTAGATGAGATTTTGTTAAATTTCAATGGAAAGACGTATTTTACCTCTCTTGATCTGTCGGCAGGTTATTTTCAGATACCACTTACAGAAAATAGTAAGGCATGTACGGCATTTATTTTTGAGGGGAAAATGTACAAATTTAAGAAATTACCTTTTGGAATTACGACTGGCGTTTCTGCCTTTACTAGTGCTTTGAATCATGTTTTGGGAAATGTGTCAGAATTTTGTATAATATATGTTGACGATTTATTAATTTTTGATAGTACTTTTGAAGATCATGTAAAACATTTGCAAATTGTATTGAAAAAATTGCACGAAGCTGGAATGACATTTAAGTTAAGAAAAACAGAATTTTGTAAGAAGGAAGTTATGTTCTTAGGACACCTTATTTCTGGTTCTGGTGTGAGGGCCAATCCTGAAAAAGTAAAAAGCATTTTAGAATTGCAAGAACCTAGAAACAAAAAGGAGATACAGAAGTTACTGGGAAGTTTCACATAGTTGAAGAGATTTGTACCTAATTTTTCCAATATTATAGCTCCTATAGCTGATTTGTTGCATAAAAATAAGAAATGGCAATGGGGAGCCATAGAACAAGCAAGTTTCGATAAAATGAAAGAGGTAATTGCTAATGAAACCA
Source organism: Lepisma saccharinum (assembly GCF_977018435.1). Lineage (NCBI taxonomy): Eukaryota > Metazoa > Arthropoda > Insecta > Zygentoma > Lepismatidae > Lepisma > Lepisma saccharinum. The sequence continues at coordinate 62,955,368 of NC_139248.1, forward strand.
TGTTATGTCACCCTAACTTTAACAAAAAATTCTATATTAGTTGTGATGCATCTTCAGTCGCTATTGGTGGTTATTTGTTTCAAATGGAGGGTGAATGTTAGAAGGTGATACACTATGTAAGTAGAAAATTGACTACAGCTGAACAAAATTACAGCATTACTGAATTAGAATGTCTAGCAGTGTTATTTTGCATAAAGAAATTTGAAATGTATATATCAGGTCTGGAGTTTGAGGTTTTAACTGATCACAAAGCACTACAATGGCTGAATTCCGCTAAACACTGGAATCTGCGGTTGTGTAGATGGTCGTTAGAATTAGGAAAACACAAATTTAAAGTAACTTATGTTAGAGGAGTGGAAAATAATTTGTCTGATTTATTGTCAAGAAACAACCCGGAATTTGAAATAGAAAAAGTGTTTGTTTACACAATTGGTAACTTGAAACTTGAAAATTTACCTTTTTCTAAGGAACAATTAAAACAGGCGCAACGAGAAGATGAGAGATTGAGTGAAATCATTAGTATTTTGGAAAATGTAGAGGGAAATGTTATGAGATCAAGAATAATAAATGTAAACAAATTTTATAAACTAGAAGAGGGTGTTCTGTTGACTAGAAATTACCATTTTCTGGAAAACTGGAGATTGTGTTTGCCAAAATTTTTTGTAGCGGATGTGATTAAGGTTTATCATGATCAATGTGGACATTTTGGTGTTGATAAAGTAGTAAATAGACTGATAAAATCATTTGTTTGGAGAGGGATGAGAAAGGATGTGAGAAATTGGATAAATGACTGTGTTATCTGTGCTAAAACTAAACCAGATAAACACCCTGTTAAAGCCAAATTGGGTATGCATGTCATTAATACCGTAAGGGAGCAAGTATTTGTAGATTTGCAAGGCCAGTTGCCTACTGGGCCTCGTAGAGAGAAATTTTTGTTAACAGTGTTGGATGGGTTTTCTAGGTATTTAGTTGCTTACGCTATACCAAACGCTACTACAGAAAAAGTTCTGGATAAGCTGGTTAATTGTTACTTTGTTCATTTGGGTATACCAAAAAGATTGATTTGCGATAGAGGGTCTTGTTTTATTAGTAAACAGTTCAAACAGAAAATGAAAGAGTTTGGTGTTGAGATATATTACTGTAGCAGTTATCATCCTAAAACCAATTTAGTAGAACGTGCTCACCAGGAGATTAACCGACTCATGAGAATATATTGTGAAGACATGCATAAAGATTGGCCGTTGTATGTTAGTACAATTGTTAACTTATTGAATTATTCCATAAATGAAACTTTAGGAGAAGCTCCTGTCTCAATACATTTAAATGAACAGATTGATGGAAATTTGAAAGCTACATTTGGAATCGAAAATGAAATTAATGTCAACTTGAGTAATAAACTAAAAATGGTGAAAGTCAAAACTTGTGAGAAAAGACAGAAATTTGTAGATAAACATGCTGAAAAAGAAATAGGTAGAACTGAAATTGTAGAAGGTGATTTAGTATTTTTGAAGACTCATAAGCATAGTTCATTAATTGATAAAAAGATTGCTAAATATTTTGACTTGTTTAGAGGGCCTTATTATTGTATGAAACAAACTAGAAATGGAGTTTTTGATCTATTAGATTGTAATACTGAGGAGTTGGTAAGTGACCAACATGTAGAAAACCTGAAGTTATGGAGATGTTCAAGGGAAAAGGAAATTGAGTACTGTAAAAAATTGAATGTTACAATGTAATATGCTAGGTTTTGAAAACCGAAATATACTTTTAATTTGAATTTAGAAGGTACTAAGTTTTAGAGCTTTCAATGAGAATTTGAAGAATATTTGGTAATTAGTTGATTAAAAAAGAAAAGTGTAGTGTAGTTGCTTGTATAAATGTTAATATGTTTAAAGGTTAATTTTTAGGATAAGAATATGAAATGTTTTTTTTAAGTGTAATAAAAGGAAGGGTGTTGTCGAGTTATTTTATCTAAAAAAAAAGATAATTTTATATTTAGATAAAAATTGGAATATAGGTTCCTATGTATTTGTTATATTATTGGTGTATTTAGAGAAATGTGTTTCATAAGAACTTGATATGTTCTTATGTATTAATTATTGTTAGGTAAACAGTGTACTACTTCAAAGGATAAAGGATGGTGGAAAATAAGGAATTTACCTAATATTGTATAATCTCTTGTACTTTTATATTATCTCTTGTACTTTTATATTTTGTGCTGTATAAAATAAATGTCAAATTTAAATATAAATTTTGCCAACACAATGTGGTGATAGGGAATGATGATGCGTGTGTAGTGATTATACGAGGAATGTTCAAAAAGTGAATGACCAACCGAGGAAGTCAAGTGGCCAAAGTAAATAGAACTGATCATTTATGACCAACCTACAGAAATAAAAATTCCTCCTTTGACTCGAAATTTTTATTTTTGCCCAGGGAGGGGCAGATTGTGGCCGATTACTTTGGGTCACGTAAAATAACGCACACGTAGGACGAAAGGGTGATTTCAAGGAACAGGAATAGTGCGTAGGAAGAGTGTTGGATTACAGTGAACGTGTTTTGCATAGTGGCGCAATAGAAGCTGTCGCTAGGCAGTTAAGAGCTTGAATGCTATTGGCATAACATTGCATGGTGTGATTATGCAAAGACCAATCACAGACTTAGAGTTGCAATGGGGTGAGTGATGCAAAATGAACGAGAACAGTGCGGTGGGTAACAGAAAAGGAGTAACATTAACTTTCTCGGCGCGAAAAGATTTCCTCGGTTAGGAGTAGTGCAGTCGGACTTCGCGTTGCGAGTTTCCCGCGATTGTTAAAACTTTATACGAGCGTCGCTGAAATAATTTTATAATCACTCATCACATTCTCTGACACAAGAACAGCATTAGAAGAAAAGTTGATACCACGGTTTTGTAAAATGTAGTGACTATTGGTAAGGTATATTTTTCAAATACAAGGTAAAAATTAGATATCAGTTGTTTATTTCTTGTTACACAATTTTGCTAACTTAAGACTTACGAGTGACTGGTCGGTCTGGTACCATAAACCCAGAGCTCGCAAGCCGAAGCAGGGTACTATATTCAAAGCAGAAGTAAAAACAGAAAGCAAAGTAAGCAATCGCAAAATTGAAAACGGTTGAACGTGGGAGGCCAATTACTGGCGGAGTGATTGAAGAAGCTGGATCAAGCAAAAAAGGGACGCTTGACCACCAACGTCGTAACTTCAGATTTCCGCGCCTAAAAGTCAGTCCGTTGTATTCGAAGTTTCAAGCTGTCTTTATATGGTGGCAGAACGAACAAACAAGTACAGTCTACCGCCAGTTTTTGAACCGACAACACCTCTGCGACAGTCGGAGTAAAGATTCGGGACTTTGTCTTTTTTCTACCGCGCTGTGTATTTTATCCTGCGTGAGTGAGTGACAGTGACTAGTTGTACGAATACGCAGTGTTAATTAGTGACCTGTGCACTGGATTCGCGTTATTCGTTTTGTGACGAGGAACATTAATACAACTATGGCGGGCTAAAATCAAGAGAAGGAGGGCTATGGGTCTTCCTAGCCTGCATGAAACCGACAACGCAGCAGATCATCACTCAGCGTCACGACGTCACACCACTAAAACGCCGCCACAAGCGCCACGAAAGCCACAAATGCCACAAACACCACATCGCCACAAATGACGCCCACAGCCCGATTAGAAGCCATGAAATGATACCGCCGAAAGCCGCCAGTCGAGACGCCGACCCCCGACGAGAATTCTACGGAGAGAGAAAGAGAGAGAGAAAGAGATAAATTGGAAGATGAAGCGACACCAGTCCACACTTAGATCTACCGTCTAGAAGAGGAGATTGAGATAATGAAGCGACACCTACTGCGTCTTGAGACGACGCCGACGTCCCGCGTGACATTAGCAGCGAGAATCCACGAGTACCCCCGGTAAAGAAACTTCGCCCGTTTTCGCCGTCCCCCCAGAAAGAGAGAGAGAGAGAGAGACGATGCGACGCAATTAATCGCTCCATTACGAGGCCGACAAGATTATCGCCGTGATGTTGAAGCGTAGAAGGAAGGTGTGTCCAAGAAGATTGCGAAGTGCCGCTACAAAGAAGTAATGTGGGGAAGTGTTAGTGTCGCAAGGAGGACCGCGGATTGACGTCACCACGCTGTTTAGAGGACTACGGTAAACGTCGCTGGAACGTCTGGAACGCCGAGATGGTATAGTATACTACTGTTAATTTTCTATATGTGTGAGTGATCATCTACCCAAGACTCCAAAGATCGGCCGTCGGACGAAAAGATACCAGTAATTAAAGTTAAAAGTCGCAAAGGTATTGATTAAATTATTTCTTGCCAACATCATCTAAATTTCACAATTGCTAATTCGGAAGAGATATTCACAGCATACTGTTGTTTTTCCACGCTCTGCGCCGAGCTGTTGAGTAATAATGTTTATTGATGTCACGTTATATGCTTTACTCGGTAAATATTTGTTTAAAACTGCATAAATCGTGTATCTCTTGCAGAGATCACCTCTCAAGTTTGCTAAGTGAAGAAGTAAGTTAACTTCGTGCTATTTTTAATATATTCATACGTCCGTGTCTTCATTTTTCATTCTGTGAACATGTATGTCTTGCAGTTGATATCTATGCCTAATGTTATTGAAGTTCCAAGGCGCATTAGTGATAATTCTACAACAATTACTTAAATGTCTAAATAAATTGCAAGAATAAAAAGTTTACGTGTCATGCCCGTTGGCAGAATGTAATGAGCACGCGCAGATGAAAGTTTAGTATCTTTAATTCTAAGCAAATTAACGTCTTCGGGCGCAGTTTAATATTCATAAGAAAAACTAAATATTGCATGGTGTCTAAAAAAGGGCCAATGTATTTATATTAATGTAATTTGTCCCCTGAAGTTTGAATGAGTGCGTGAATGTTGAGTGATAGCGAGGGGTTGTGTAGAGTGTCTATTTTTGTGTGTTATATAATATACATTTTTGTTATCTATGTTTGACTATGATTTGTGTTCATACAAATAGTATACTAATCCTCATAACTGTTGGTATTTATATTTTAGTTCGACGTTAAGTCAGCAAAGCATTTCTGCTGGCTAACATCAATTATTATTATTATCTACGTCATTATTATTATTATTATTGATTATTATTATTCAACGTAACTTTATGCACGAGTCGGCTATTCGTCGGGGGTAAAAACCGATCCGGTCACACGTACCCTGGAATCAAACCGTTTAGCTGGGCCCGGCACCTAGGAAGGGGACTTCGGTCTCCGGACTAAGTGTCAAACATAGGTCGAAGTACCAAGGTCCGGTGAGACGAACATCAGCGCATTGCAGATGCATTTGCACGAAGTCCCCCCCCCAAAAAAAAATCCGTTCGTACGGTGTCACGTGAGATTGCTCTCCCAAAATCTACAGTCCACGATGTGCTTCACAAGCGTCTTAAGCTTAATGCATGCAAATTACAAGTTTTACATGAGTTGAAACCCGACGACAAACCAAAACGAACAACATTTGCCGAAGACATTGTTGAGTGTATCGAGATCGACAACTTTTCAGCCAAGGTTCTCTTTTCGGATGAGGCAACATTTCACCTAAAATAAGCAGTATGGTCAATAGACACAACGTGCGAATTTGGGGTAGTGAACATCCTCGAGATGTCGGGGAGAATCAACGCGACAGCTCCAAGGTCAACGTGTGGTGTGGGCCATTTTTCTTTGCAGAGGAAACTATCACTGGTTTCACATATCTTGATATGTTAAACAAGTTTGTGTTCCCGCAGATAACACATCGACACCCAAACCTGCTTTTCCAGCAGGATGGAGCACCTTCACACTGGCATTTGGCAGTCCGGAATACATTGAATGAGGAATTCCCACAAAAATGGATTGGGAGAGATGGTCCAATTCCTTGGCCACCCCGGTCGCCTGACATTACTCCTCTGGATTTCTTCCTGTGGGGGTATGTTAATGACATGGTCTATGCAACAAAAGTGACAACTGTGGAACAGCTTCGTGATAGGATTCGCGGTGCTATTGAGACAGTTACGCCACAGATGCTGCAGGCAACCTGGGGGGAAATTGAGTATCGCCTCGACATTCTCGGTGTCACTCGTGGGGCACAGTATTTCAGCCCTATTATGAACACTATTAAAACTTTGAAAGTATCTATTTCTTTTAGGCTAACCCTGCATAACGGGTTGAAATCGTTCACATCATTTTGAAGCACGGTGGAGTGGTTTGCACAACGCGTTACAACGCCAGGGGTCCCGAGCGATCCTTGTGTGTGTCCCTTCATCAATTTCATCAGATCACCACTCATCATCATCATTGTCGCGATTAGCCAAAGGTGACATAAAACTGTCTTGGCTACTCAAGGAGGAAGCTCCGGTTTGGCGCCCCCGAGGACGGTGCCCCTGTACATCGTCGGCAGGCAACACTCACTGAAATAACTCCATAATCATAAGGTATGTGTCACGATCTTCCTCCGGTGCTAATTCGTACTCAACACACGAGAGAAGAACCGGTACTTAGAATGCCGATGGTCACTCGTTGCCTAATTTCAACGACGCCTAACTTCCTGCTCGTCTTGAAGCAGACATGGTCCGAACGCAACGACGTAGTGTGCGTGATTTATTGTGCGTACGTGTACTTTAACGCAGGCCGACCGCTTTCATAAATCGCCGCTGTCGCAACAGGATACACACGGAGGAAAAACAACCCAACCCAGCAATGAAAGAGATGATGGCGGGTTGGTAATATGCTCCTGATAACCAAGAGGCATTTATCAAACCTTGTAATGCTCCTGTCGAATCCAGTGTTAATTGTTCTCATTAATTTTTCGTCTATATTTATATCGCGACAGTGTTGCAGGAACCCGAACGTTTCTTTGTTCTATTTTGTTGGTACACTCCTGTTCAGATAAAGTGGCACATTCTTCAACTATTGAGCCCCTATAAAGTGTGCCACAGGAGTGTACAGTTGCTACTTTCCACCCTGCCCCCTTCTCCATCTTCCTGCCTGGCCCTCCTACTTTCCACCTTCCTCCAATAAAAAAAAGTTATATATTTACGGTTTTAATGAAGAACTGTAATAGTCTTATTTTTAGAATACCTTAAGTACGATTGTAAGCATGTGTTTAAAGTTTTCATAAATCAGACTTCACCACTGAATTCCTGGTGAAATTCTAGCCCGAAATCATACCCCCACATGCCCCCCTCCCATTTAAAGCAATGAAGTTGTATCCAACATGGCGGTCACCAAGCACGTTGCATGACATGCACCAAAACGTTTCTGCCTAGGCCTAACATATTACTACCATGACCAATTGCTGCAATCTACACACCCTTTAATTTTATAAGGGGTGGTCAAGGACTTTTGACACACCCTGTTATGCAGAAGTAACTTCAATTCATTGTTGTCAACCAGTGGCGTATGCTGAGTCTAAGACCTGGGGTATCTCAAATGACACCTGGTCCTAGGCTATGGAGGAAGGCAGAAGACTAGACTCATTCTTTACGTCTTCAAGGAAGCCACGTTACCATCCCAACGCTAGTCAGGTTGTCAACTTATAAAAATTCAGGTTGCCAACTTCTAAGAATTCAGGTTGCCAACTCCTAAGAATTCAGGTTGCCAACTCCTAAGAATTCAGGTTGCCAACTTCTAAGATTTCAGGTTGCCAACTCCTAAGAATTCAGGTTGCCAACTTCTAAGAATTCAGGTTGCCAACTCCTAAGAATTCAGGTTGCCAACTCCTAAGGATTCAGGTTGCCAACTCCTAAGAATTCAGGTTGCCAACTCCAAAGATTTCAGGTTGCCAACTCCTAAGAATTCAGGTTGCCAACTCCTAAGGATTCAGGTTGCCAACTCCTAAGAATTCAGGTTGCCAACTTCTAAGATTTCAGGTTGCCAACTCCTAAGAATTCAGGTTGCCAACTCCTAAGGATTCCGGTTGCCAACTTCAGAATCGCCATTATCTTCATCTTCAAATCAGCTTAATTTACACAGTTTTTAAGAGATTTATCTTCAGTACTTTACTTTCTAGGCTTCATTCAGGCTTCGCAGATAGCCTAGCTAGCCTAGGATATACGCTACTGTTGTCAACAATAAATCCAGATCTTTTTAAAACAAATAGCCAAGCATTCGGTAGAGGCACATAGTGGTTTGGATACCACTTTAAACTGTATGTCTAGTCCCGATTAATCTTTCTGTGCATAAAGTGGACATATAAAGAAACTCAAACAAGTCAAAGATAAAGTTCTGGCGCTCAAAGGGGCCATCCATGTTTGCCGCCCCCGAGGACGGCTCCCCGGGCAGTGTTGCCAGGCCCTTAAACCGCCACCGACATCATCCACTATGTGCCTCCACCGGGTTTCGAACCTGGGACACCTTGCAATGCGAATCCTACGCTATCGTGGAGGCCCTCTATCGGGTTTTCTTCATTGATTGAGTGAGTTGCTTTATTTTATTTTGCTTTTCTGTCACTATGGGCTAATCGCGAAGATGTAGATGAATGATGATGAGATGGACAAAGGGTCAGTTACAACCATATGCAGACGACACAACACGAGCCTCACATATGATTAGACGGCAGAGCCTTGTTAGCCTGCAAAATGTAGTCCAGGTTGTACTACAGGTTGACATTTGGGCGTCTTGTGACAGGGTTACCCTCCATACACCTCTATCAGATTTTATGTCAGGGACAATGGTGTATATACCTAGGTACAACAGAAACAGAAAGATGCTAGAATATCAAGAATTTAACGGCGAGGTTGATGTAGCTCAGTGATCATTCATCCTTGATTATGGAGCAATTCTCTATTCGTGGTAAGCTTGATGGTAAGGTGCGAGAGGTACTAATTACACACATATGGCAAAACACAACACTTGAGTTTTAAACCCCTAAAGACTGGATCAACATGCTAAACGGAAATGTATACCTGTCTCTGCCTAGAGATGGACTTCCCACGGTATGTCGAGAGTTTGACTTGTAATCCCCAACGTTTCCTCGCTCAAATATCGTTCTACCCCTCTCAATGTTCGCTCTAAAACTAACCTCTGCTATCCCAGACATTTATTCCAATCGAATTTACTCAATAATGCCGACTCAGTTACCTGTAATCTCTTCCTTGATTGCGATTGTTTACACCTGTTTACAACGATGGCGATCAAGGAAGCTCGGCAATGTCTGACATGGCATTCCTCAGATGTTTATAGCTATTTCCTGTCTGGAAAGGTGATGGCTAAATATCTGGGATTTGAAGTTCTTTGTACTTAACATTTTCAATGATTTTATGGACTGTTACGTTACTACATATGAGGATGTCCTTAATCTCCCCACCATCGGGGGTTCGGTGCACCCCGTATTGCATTTGATTTGTCTAGAGCTGCATTTAGGTTGCAACATATTTGAATTCCATTTTAATTCGTTACTTTCGTCGCTTTTCTGACACTTTTGGTTAATCGCGACCATGAAAAGTGATAAGATCAAACGGATGAAGGGTATCATCACAAACATGCATGGACAACTCAAATCTCCACAGAGAGATATACTAGCTGTGGGTCCAGGCGCCAGAGCATCGTAGGCCTGTAACAGTGAGGTTACCGGGGTGCCCCCTCAAAATGTCATCCCTTACGCCCTAGGAGCTTGCAACAGATTTAAGATAATTTTACCAAGTCTCAGGAATTTTAAATAAATTCAATTCCGGTCCAGGAAAGAAAAACACGGTTCTGGACCGTAAAAAACATTTTTATCCGTAAAGTATTTCAATTCGGTCCAGGAACAGTTTCTCCCTATTAATTTAAATATGGTCCAGGAACCTTTTTTCCGGATGAATTTATTAAATACCGTCCAGGAACTCTTTTTTTCTGAACGAATTTATATACGGTCCAGCAACCTTTTTCCGGATGATTTTAAATTCGGTCCAGGAACCTTTTTTCCAGAATGAATTTCAATTCGGTCCAAGAACTTTTTTTCCTGAAGAATTTAAATTCGGTCCAGGAACCTTCTTTTCCCGCATCAATTTAAATACTGTCCAGGAACTTTTTTTCAATGAAACAATATGCAACTTGGACCAAATTTAAATTGTGCGAGAAAAAAGGTTCTGGTCCAGCAGCGGAACCCAATACAACCCATTAGAATTTATGGGTTCCTGGACCTTAAACAACCCTGCTCTGGACACTGGATAGTCAGTGCCTCATAGATAGTTCCAAGGATGTGGCTCTGATGAAATGTATTTCTACATACAAATTCAGCACCTTGATCCAAGGGAGTGTGTTTCTACATTAGTACCCATTCGATAGTAAGTCAATGTTAGATAGTCAGCCCTTCGTAGAAAGTTCCAAGAGAGTGGCTGTGAGGAAACCTCTTATTGCTTTAGTTCCTACTCGATAGTCAGTCTTTGCTAGATAGTCAGTCAGTCCTTGTAGAGGGTTCCAAAAAAGTGACTGTGAAGAAACCTGTTGCAGCATTAGTCACTCTTCGATAGTTGTTCCTCTTATATAGTCAGTATCTTCTAGATAGTCATCCTCTATTGGATAATTCCAAGGAAGTGCCTGTGAAGAAACCAGTTGCATTATTTCCTACTCGATAGCCAGTCCTTGCCAGACAGTCAGCCCCTCGTAGACAGTATCAAGAAAGTGACTGTGAAGAAACCTGTTGCAGTATTAGTCCCTCGTCGATAGTTAGTCCCTTCTAGATAATCAGTATCGTCTCCGTAGTCATCTCCTTATGGATAATTCCAAGGGAGTGGCTCTGAAGAACTCTGTTGCTGCATTAAATTCGGTATATCTTTCAGTTCATTAATATAGGTATCTGTCACTATGAACAAACACCAATCCACCAATCGTTAGGGGTGTCCACACGGGGGATTCATGACGCGCCTGCGTCATGAAAGTTTTTTTTGGGGGGGACAAAATTTTTATAGTTTAGCTACCGATTCTATATATCTTCACACAAGAATGGGATCGTTTGGTTTGATAGTTATGATTATTATGTACAGTTTCTCTACCTACCTGTGGGTGATCGCGGCGATGAGGTTGGAATGAGAAACCACCTCTTATGCCTTTAGGATCGGTTTGGAAAAGGGGGGGGGGTTATGTGGAAACGTTATTCATCTTGAGTCCGATATTTGAAATATCAAATGTTCAAAATGTTCTACCATTTTGGGGGCAGTGCGTCATAGGCCTTGGGGGTGGGGGGGGGTGGGGGAGGGATCGGTCCCCCTGCCAATCGTAAAATGCAAGTCCATTTAACTACCCCCTGTACACTTCCAACGCCAACATCTGCATAGAAAAACAGCAACACGTCTCCACAAGCGAAACAGAACCGTCCATGCCACACTTAAGCCAGGACTCGATTTATAGTTTGCAAATTAGATAATTTTCATACGCCTGATAACCATGACCATATATAAGTCGCAATTAATCTCCAAGTACCCCCACCACCTCCTGTCCTGTCACTTCCATTCCGCCTAACCTCCATTTTTTTCCCCTGTTTTACGCCGCAAGACGCCATTAATTATATCCATCGCGTATTCAACACACACACGCTCGTTATAAAACGGCCTGTTGTAATTACATGACTTTTATACTAAGTGGCACGTCCACGATCGAAAGAAAACCCGCACCGCAATCGAACTGAGTTAATTTACCGCCTTATGGGAAGGCGTTACTCCATAAATATCACTTGTCGTTACAAAAGACAGCCAGGGCAATTACGATGATGGAGGAAGCAGTTTGTTACCAGCCCACATCTGTTCGGCCTTGTTCGTGCACTTTCCCAAGTCTTTATGGGTTGAAGCAGGGAAAAACTGGAGACATTTTTGCCTACAAGAAATATCGACCGATGGGTTATAAGGATACTCTTGTCGCAACACCTTGGTTATAAATGATCCTCGTTTGGTTAGCTTCTTTGTGGACTTATGGCCACACGTTATGGGGTTGTCGATAGGTTGTGTCGTTCGATACCTGTTGGAAGCTGCTTGTGTGTTCTTTCGGCTGATCCAGTTACTGAAAGAAGTCTAAGGCCCGACCGCCCAAAGAATAAACTTGAGGAAACCCAGAATTTTCGCCTCCAGTTGTGGGAGTTTCAAGGAGAGGAAAGCGGTGTTGCCACGCGCCTGATCTTTGTCCAGTAGTACACGACACCTCTTCCTGCCCACAAGCTCCCTGCGCTCGCGGTTTCAGGTAGAGGCAGGGAATCGGAGACCCATTCGCTTGCTACGCGGCGGCAACCATTACGCTTCGCCGTGCTTGACCTTGTTGAGGGTGCCACTTCGTTTCAAAAACGACTCGAAAGCCGATTGGTTCAGCGGTTCATGTGACCTTTCCTGTTTTTCAATGGAAAAGACAAAAATGGAGTTTTGAAGTTTATTCTTTCGCCGAACATTTAGAAGAAGTAACTTGATACAAGTCTCCGAAAAGAGCAGGGTGCGAAATCCTGGGGAAACAAGGGGGATTTCCCACCCAAAAATAATTTTGTCCTAAAAAAAACAACTCTTCCCACCAAAAACTTACAAGAGGGAGGCGGGGGGATTTTTTGATATAAGAACGAAGAGAAGCAAGTAGTTTTAACTTCAAATATGCTTTGCTAAGGAATAATCAAAAACATAAAAAGACTGAAGAATATTTTCTGTCTCTGTGTGTTTGTGAGTGTTGCACCAATAACAAAATATGCACAATAATAGCAAAATAACAATGCAAAACAATATAAGGTTGAAATATAACTGATTTATGGTATATTAATAAGAAGAAAAAATTAAACGAAACCTTAAAACATAATAAAACAATTTCAACTACTTTGTAATTTATTGACATTTTCAACCAGTTGATAAAGGAATTAGTTTGCCACTTTATAAAAATATCATTTACATACGTGGGTTTTTAGATTTAATAGCGGCAACGCTGCTGTATAAACGCCATGAAACAGAACCGGTGCTTCTCACTTATGGCACACGTTAGTTTCATATCTAAGCTACCTCCCAGTAAATGGACTCTTCCTTCCAACACTAGGCGCATGCGCAGTGACGAGAGGAATAGAGTACCGTTGGAGTTGGCGGTCTAAATTTGTGTAGTCAGACTCAGAACCCCACTAATGTGAAAGTCTGGTAATTCTCGCTGTTCCTCCAGGACAGACCGTCAATGAGCAGTATTACTGTTCATTTTTGGAACATAACCTGCGACCTGCGTTGCGAAAGGAGAGAGGACACTTTCTGCTGAATCCTCCCATCATTTTGCAGGACAATGCTCGGGCGCATGTAGCGCAACCTTTTTACTGATTTCTTAGCTCGAAGGGGCTGACAGATGCTCTACCAGCCCCAGTGACTTTGACTTGATCCCTAAGATGAAGCTTCGGAACTGTTCCAAAGATTCTTGAGGCAATAGACCGCTCCATTCAAACCACCAACAGAACAGGCACTGCTAAGAGATATACAGGGTGTCCGGAATGGGACTGACGGTTTTTAAAAGTGTGTGGTTTTAATATGGTTAGAGATAGGGAAGAAAGAAAACATGCATTTTGATGGAAAACTCAAAAAGTTTTATTGGTATTACTTAAAAGTCATTGTAACTCAGTATAACTCCACGTGAGCTCCATTTGTGACACGGAGAATATCCAGCCTGTATTCAACATCTGAGGTGTGACAGAAGCAATCGCATTCCGAATACGGGTCATCAGTTCATCAAGGTTACGAAACTTTTCACCGGAATACACAATGTCTTTCACATATCCCCACAGGAAAATGTCCAGAGGGGTTACATCAGGGGAGCGTGGTGGCCACCTAATTGGCCCATCACGACCTATCCAACGTTCCGGAAATTCCGTATCAAGATACTCCCTCACTTATAGGCTCCAATGTGGCGGGGCACCATCCAATTGGAAAATCGCTTGAGGTTGCAAATGTTGTAATTGGGGAACTGCAAAGTTTTGAAGCATGTCTAGGAAAACATTTCCTGTTATGGTTTGCTCAATGAAAAAGAAGGGACCTATAACTTCATTAAGTGTTAAAGCACACCAAACATTCAATTTTGGACTGTCTCGGGAATGTTCCACATACGCATGCGGATTCTCAGATCCCCATATCCTAACATTGTGTCTGTTAACACAGCCAGACAAATGAAAAGTTGCTTCATCTAAGAAAACAATGTTCGATAGAAAATTATGGTCATTATCAATCTTGTGTAGAATTTCATTGGCAAATTCTAATCTTTTTGGCTTGTCTTTAGGCTTAATTTCTTGCAACAATTTCAACGTATACGCGCGCAAACGTAATCGTTTATGTACCACATCGTGCACAGTTGACCTTGGAATTCCCAGCTGCCTGCTCGCTGCGCGAATTGACTTCTTCGGACTACGGTCTGACACAAGCGATTTACCACCAATGTGAGGTTTCACTACACTCCCTGTCGATACAAATTGTACCTTCCACGCCTGGATACTGTTGCATGATGGAGGATCCTTGCGGTAAACACGTCGGAAGTTTCGTTGCACTTGAACAACACTTTTTGTCTCTGCAAACCACCACACGCATTGCGCCTTTTCGAGTACCGACGCCATTTTTCGTTTCGGCGATACCAGCGCCGTCACCGGTAGTCGTACAACTATGAAAATTTGATGAACAAAACTTTTTGAGTTTTCCTTCGAAATGCATGTTTTCTTTCTTCCCTATCTCTGCCCGTATTAAGACCACACACTTTTAAAAACTGTCAGTCCCATTCCGGACACGATTTACTACGACTTCCGCATCGCTGCCAACGGTTGCACACAAAGCTGATGACTACATCGAAGGAGTGTCAAAGTTTCAAAGAGGTATCTCTTTTGTATCATTTGAGAATAAATAGTTGCCACTATAAATGTCCAACACACGTATATACATATCCATGGCGATGGCGTGGTGTAATCAAGGGGTCCAGGGTTCTGAACCCACTTTAAACTGTAGGTCCAGTCCCGATTAACCTTACTGTGCATTAAGTTGACTTAAAACACAAGATCAATCAGTCAATCAGATAATTGTTGTCTTAAATGTTACATCTTGTGTTAAGGAAACTGGATACGGTTTTCTGACTTCAGCAGGCGAGAAATGCAAGAGGTCACATATAACCAACCATTCATAAACTACAGTAACATCAAGCAGCCAAGGAGAGAGACGCAAAAATAGGGTCTACATTAACTTTTGGTGCTACACCATGAGTTCTACTTTCGGCCCGCTCTTCCGAGCTTTATAACCGACCGACCACCTGAAATACACTTTCTACCCTCGTATATCCCACACGTAACCCCCTCCCCCCGTCTTGGTCCCTGACGGGAGAGCCTCCTCAAGCCACGGGCAAACTCTGGACATCCATCATAAAAGGGTTTATTACGAGGGGGGGTTCGGGCGAAAGCCCCCGTGTGTTTCGACAGGAGCTACGCGAAAGCGACTTTTACGACCCACCTTAAATCATGGAGACGTCACATCAAAATAAAATATGGTATCATATTGGCCACATATAAAGCCTCTTCAAATGCTATAGCTTGAGATATAAGTCAAGCTTGCGTATGACGTTTACGAGAAATTCTCTTTACAGCCTGGGCCGAACATCTCACTGTAAATTTTTTTCCTTGGCGTGCCTTCGTCGGGACGGAGGGGGGAGGAGTTATGAAGCGAGGAAAGGGATGTCCAGTGTGCTAGCTGCCGGGAAAATTCTCTAAATTTAAATATACGAGTCGAGATTCCTTGTAAATTTCTTTTGAATACTGCAGCCGTGCACGCAAGCGTTGAAAATGGCACAGAATTTTTACTGCTCGAGTTGCAGGTATAAGTGGAACTTTTAAGTGAATTACTGAGGGCCCCAGAAAAGATTTTCTGCTCTCTGTTTGCCGTGTTGACATCTAAACGATCGCCCTCCTTGAAATCTAAAATTAAGTGATCACCCAAGGAAAAAACATATGGCGAAAGTAGGTGCACAAGAGCGGTGACCAGGGCATAAGCGCATACAATATAATCAAAATTTTTAAGGGGACTGAAAAAAACAACAACATATATTTGTTTATTTTAGTCTGAAGTATAGGTGTCCTATTTGATAACAATTTAAACAATATTACAATTAATAAACAATTAATTGATACATTTCATATTATGTATTACTTGAGGGCAATAAGCAGAACATGTTTAACATTAAAATCAAGAATTACGGGAGGCTAAATTAGTGCTTCTTTTCATTTCCGATGTGCCACGTTTGTGACATCATTGTATTGAACTACAAAACTGGGAATGGTCAAATTTTATCAGAGTGGCAATTTTTAATAATATTCAATGACATTCTGTATCGTAATTCTCTTTTGTTTACTTTTCACTGATTTTTGACATTGTAGTGTAGCTATACATTGTTTCATATAAAAATATATTTTCACTTAATGATTTCATTCTATCTGCATATCAACTATTTATGATTGAAAAATTTGAAAACGAATCAAACATATTAAGTAGCTGCATATCACATGGTCCTTTGGAGTTGCTTCAAACTTTTTATGCTATAGGCATTTTCTACTCTTACGGCGGGCGCTCTACATGCTGGCAAGGGAAGTGGGGAGCAGGGAAGCGACCAATCCAGCCCGATAAGAA
Organism: Lepisma saccharinum; assembly: GCF_977018435.1. Lineage (NCBI taxonomy): Eukaryota > Metazoa > Arthropoda > Insecta > Zygentoma > Lepismatidae > Lepisma > Lepisma saccharinum. The sequence continues at coordinate 62,971,980 of NC_139248.1, forward strand.
ACGCAGTAGCCTGTAGAACGAGGTGCGCGCTGCACCTCCCCTCCTCGACTTCGTAATTCTCGACGCTGTTGTCTGGTTGGTCTGCGGTGAATTCCCCGTCCCCCACTTTTCTTACCAGCATGAGGGCCGTCCGCCATAAGAATAGAAAAGACCTATAGTAACTTTTGTGAATATGGCAAATCTGATTGCATAGGTGAATTTCTGAAAGAAAACTAGCCTGATTTAATATATCATGAGACCCCCTTCCCATTTGTAAAACTTAATCCAATATGGCAGATTTCAATATGGCAGCCATGTTGAGGTTATATCCTGAAACGCAGTTCCCTCACCCGCTGGGTACTCAGATGATTTATTTCCAATTCCGTTTCTGAAATTTAAAGGTTCTTGTGACTTTTGACTCACCTTGTGCGTGTAATAAATATATACAAACACACATAAATAAGTAAGTATAAACATAACGTCTGTAAATAATCCCTTACATCCTTTTTTGTGAGTTTTTGCAGGATTAAAGCCCAATTTTGTGGTTGTTAGAAAAAAAATGGTCACCTATTCCAATACATGCTTTTAAACCTTTATTGTGCACTTATACCTTGGAATAACAAGTTGGGTTTGTGAGCATTAAGGAAAGGTATGATAATATGTTGTGTGCAACTTGGCTTGGATATCACCTATGCTACACCATTTTAAAAATCCACCATTTTCAGGTAATTTTTTAATTTCTTGCATCTTCAACCTCATGTAACATGAAATCAAGAAGAAGATCATGCAGGATACTAAATCAACTACATCAACGACCCAACCTATTGGATGGACACCAAAGCCGGAAGGATCCTCTAGAAGAATAGGTAAGTTAGTGTCGACTGAAAGGCGGGCTGCAGATGTAACACAGAGGATGAGGAGAATACCCGCTTACCCGGAAATCTCAAAGAGACTCCCTAGAACGGATTCGACCCAGGAATTAACCAATAACCATAATAACTATTTCCACTTTAACCCCCTATGTCAAGTATTCTTAGTTATATAACCTCTTCTATTACTAACCATCTTTCTCTTCTCTCACCTTTCCAGCCCTAACCTTTCCTGAAGTATCCCGGGAACCTTATACCCCTCTCGATGTTTCCAGGAAAAACCATATCTAATGACGTCCTTCCCAGTACGACCACTTCCTGATGATGATACCTCAGCAAGCTCACCACTCAACTCACACTATCACCTTCCTTCACCCTTCAATCTCTAAATTTAGTCTCATAGTTTTTTCCCCTTTCTTTTCTCTTTATTATTATGATTATTTACTAATTCTCATATTTTAGAGACTCTAACTTATTTAATATCCTTCAAGAAATAACAAACGTTCTACTCCTTCTTGTCATAACACATTACACCTTGTTCTATTAATAACATACTGATAAATACATATAAATCCTATTTTATTGCTCTACTAGCACAAAATATTAACTGTAAACCATGCTTGTTTCTAGTACGCCGAAACAATCTTGGCACACATTATCCATGAGACGTTAACCAGCCAAGCTTGTTCCTGGTATCCTAAACAATATTGGTCCACTCCACACTATCCATGAGACGTTAACCAGCCAAGCTTGTTCCTGGTAAGTCTAAACAATCTTGGTCCACAATATCCATGAGACGTTAACCAGCAAAGCTTGTTCCTGGTAAGCCTAAACAATATTGGTCCACATTATCCATGAGACGTTAACCAGACAAGCTTGTTCCTGGTAAGTCTAAACAATCTTGTCACACTATCCATGAGACGTTAACCAGCCAAGCTTGTTCCTGGTAAGCCTAAACAATATTGGTCCACAATATCCATGAGACGTTAACCAGCCAAGCTTGTTCCTGGTAAGCCTAAACAATCTTGGTCCACATTATCCAAAGACGTTAACCAGCCAAGCTTGTTCCTGGTAAGTCTAAACAATCTTGGTCCACAATATCCATGAGACGTTAACCAGCCAAGCTTGTTCCTGGTAAGCCTAAACAATCTTGGTCCACAATATCCATGAGACGTTAACCAGCCAAGCTTGTTCCTGGTAAGCCTAAACAATCTTGGTCCACATTATACAAAGACGTTAACCAGCCAAGCTTGTTCCTGGTAAGTCTAAACAATCTTGGTCCACAATATCCATGAGACGTTAACTAGCCAAGCTTGTTCCTGGTAAGCCTAAACAATATTGGTCCACATTATCCATGAGACGTTAACCAGCCAAGCTTGTTCCTGGTAAGTCTAAACAATCTTGGTCCACAATATCCATGAGACGTTAACCAGCCAAGCTTGTTCCTGGTAAGCCTAAACAATCTCGTCACACTATCCATGAGACGTTAACCAGCCAAGCTTGTTCCTGGTAAGCCTAAACAATCTTGGTCCACAATATCCATGAGATGTTAACCAGTTGTGGGTTATCGCCTCAAACATGTATAACTGAAAGGATCAATAAAGAAGGAGGAGAAGAAAAACCGGGGAACCGAAATTGCGCGGATCTGACGCCCTGGATTATTTTAAAGGCACCAGGGCAGTAAGCGCCTTCCCCTGAATGTATGCGGGTGAAGGTCTTCTGAGGTTCTCCCCTTTTTCATCGCTTTGTTTTTTCTCATGTAACATTGTGTGATAGATACGGAGGCAACATAATGTGTGCATACTAAGCCCACATCAGGGTTACTAGAAAAATTAATTCCACCTTCCTGGGTGGATTACAGTTGTAGCTATAGGCACAAAAATATGCATATTTCGACACGTAAGGCTTTTTAAGACATATTCTGGAGTATTTTGTTTGCTAATGTAAACAAGCTGAGGGCATTTTGATACAATACCGGTGTTCCTTGGTTGGAGGCTTATTTGGTGTGTAACCATCACTTAGCTATGATCAATAATTCCAAAGTTATTGAGTCCTGAAGTTAGCTTAGATTTGGGTCACATTTTGTATTGCGCACCACCTTCTTCCACAGGCTATAACTCTAGAACTATTCCTCGCGGGAACCTCACATCTGGAATACAAGCTTTCAAGACATGATTAAGCCACCATACCAAATTTCACCAAAATCAAAAGCTATGACTTGAAACTTTTCTGGAATTGGTCTATCTGACATGGAATGACATAAAAATCGTACGGTAGAATTTCTTTTTTGTACTTTGCTAAAACATGCGTCTCGGAGTCTATACTTTTAATCCATTTGCTACAAGGGAGACTATTGCACCACTACATACATCATATGTAGATAATTTTGCAAACTATTGCGGGCAAATATACAATTTATGTTGTGTGCATCAGGGCTCGAAATGGAAAATGTCACGAGACGGGGACGCTTTAACTTCGTTAACATTCGAGATTAACAGCGAATCACATGACGTGCTGTATTAAAATTAATAATAGTTAATGTTAAATGTTACTTAAACATCAAATAATATAAAATACATTTAACACGAGTCATCTGAAATTTTCTTCTATTTTTAAAATTTAGACGGAAATCGTGAATTGTAGTCAACTAGCTCAATCGGGATGTTTTTGAAAAAGAATCATTGTACGTAATTTTTTCGTGTTAATGCGAATTAAAAGAATCAGTTTGTAAGATGATTCCATATTGTTCTTCTGCGTATTTATGCTTCAGAATGTCAACAATATATTTGCTAAGCTTAAGAAAAAAGATTGACTACAAAAAGAAATCCGACATTTGTATAAAGATCTTGTGCAGGAGGGCATCTCTGTCAGAACAATCGAATCCACAAGACACAAATAATAATAATAATTAACAAATAAGTAAAAAGAGAACTACAAGGCACAAAAGACGAAGGCAACATACACACCAATCAATCATAATCTATACTCTGTCCCAGTTAACTGTGGAGCAGGCGAACGAAAACAAATGTCTGCGCAAGTAGTGACGTGAGACGGCATCACCAATGAACACGCGAGAGAGAACTGTGTTGCGTGAAGTAGGGGAAAGTGACTGCAGTTACCAGCCTGTGAGCAGCGTATACAGGTTGGCTCTAGCCACTCGATTTCCCCCGCTACTCTGACGCTATGCGCGGCCTTGCTCTACAGTTAGCTGGGACGGGGTTTACTAAGGCGTGCGCAGAGCCTCTGCTTAAGGGGGGCAAAAGCTTTGATGAAAGTTCAGTCAGAGAAAGAAAGCTCATTCTATCTCACTGTTTCATTGTGTTGATGGGTACTGAATAGGGGCGTATGTAGTGTGGCCGGACCCACCGAAAATCACTCTATTAGAAGATTTCCAGCTTCTGTCGCACAAAATATCTCTGTTCCCCCTCCCCCTTTATTTTCCTTCTCTGTAGTTCAGACTAATTTACATATAAACACGATTTCGTACAGCAGAATCAAAACAAATACACATAATTTATTCGTTCCCACGGTGTGACCAATTTATTCTGCGACCACACAGGCGTAACACAACTAGGCTAGCGAATAAAATGCGTGAGTCTTAATAACAAGTAATTTGCTGGAGAACGAAGCGAGATAGTCCAATTACATAGGAACTTAACCCATCGTAGTTGCTGGGAACTTTCGACGGTTTTAAAAATACTTTATTTCTTTAAAGAGAATAATATTGTTTAATAACTGTAATAAGATTTCTGAGTGAGAGCATTAGAAGGGGCAAGTGCCCCCCCCCCTGCCTGTCCCGCGTGCGCACGCTTACGCTACTAAGCCTCCTGGTGGCAGCAACGCACTCCATGTAGGGGTTAAGCTTATGAATGCTATTAAAAAGTATTGACAATTTAGTTCACACTGAAAAGAAAGATATTTTGAAATATGTAAGTACGTATGTAAACTATCCGTTGTCATTTCTTACGGGACGGAACGGAAAGGTTCTAGATATTCATGAACCGGAACGTTGTTCCGGTTTGCTCACGTCCATTTCGAGCCCAGGTGTGCATGCTTACAGGTCATGCTGTGCTCATCCTAGAAAAACAAATTCTAGATCCGCCTGTGATTGGGTGCTTATGTCGTAAGAGAAAAACACCTTAAAACTATTAGGTTTCTAGATTCATAGTTGTGCGTTGACGAGTCAGTGAGCAAGGGCATGCTCTTTTATATATTTGGATAATACATTTGGCAACACTGGGACCGTAATAACCTAGGGAGGAAATCTTTTAGGCGGGAAAATTCGCAAGATCGTTAACACTGGAAAGAGACATTCTCGCAATGTGTTTTACGACCGTTTTCTTGGAGATTTCGAGATCAAAACAACTAATATTCTGCAAGGCTACCCAGCCCGCCATAAAAAGCGATAAATATGGCGTTTCTTTCCTCTTATTCCCAGTCTTAATGGAGCGAGTGTGGCGCCCTCTGCCTTGTCGATGATTTGGCCAAATGACCGCCTCCACATGTAACGGTTAGGTGACGTCACGCGCGTTAAAATTTCGCGGTGCCCCTTTCCGAAAGAACATTACGAGGGCTCTTAATTTGAGGTTCTGCAGAGAGTGTTTGCCGCGCGGCTCTCTGAAATGCTTGTAAGCTTAGTTAACGAGTTTTCATGTCCCAGGCGTTCCTCAGCGCCTAAAATAATCACGTACAGTCAATACGCCTCGTTGTACATGCCCAAAGACATTAACCGCGAAGCAAGCTTTTTTTTTATGTATTCATCCGCGCGTGGTTGTGGCACCACTTGGGCGGCGGTGCCAGACTTCTTGGTGCGGTTAGGTCCGAAGGTGGCATAGCACTTCATCAGTGGTTCTACCAACCCATGCTCTTTTATAAGGGGTGTGTGGGGAGAAAGAATGTGTAACAGTGACGTCCATTGTGCAAGAATAAACACTAAACTTCTTATTCTCCTTTCATTGCATGGAACCAAATTAATGTAAATGAAACGAGGCGACATTAGAAAAATAGTTCCTTTCCTGTGTCTTAGTACTGGTGCTATTTTTAACATAAATATTGTTCGTGATTGTCACTCATAATATAAGATCCTACAACTTCAATACTGCAGCTACATTGAGTGGCATGGTTTTATCACACGCACTCAGGGCCGTATCAAGGTTTGTGGAGGCCCCTGGGCAAAATGTTTTGTGGAGCCCCCCCATTTTTTAAATTATTTTTTACTAGGAGCTTTATTAGCTCAATATGTTAACCACCAATTTTCAGCAGTTGAAATGGTAGACCTGATTTTAGAATCAGTAGTCATTCACAATCGAACATATCGCAGATAGGTTTGCAGGGAGAATAGCGCAGTAAAGTAAAGTTACAGCAGTAAAATTCTGCGTCTAAATGTCTACAGTATATTATGTAGAGTTAACACCGTAACTACAATAGGCTATATAGTAAATACTAAGGGGGTTCAGACGGAAACAGAGAACTTAGCAGTAGACTGTACTTACGTACATAATTAATTAGGAATGATATTATTTACAATTAAGAGTAAATATATCACTACATATGCACGGTCCATCTACTGGACAATTACCGACAGGTTCATTGTGGAAATTGTAGTAACTACACTTTCTTCAAGAAAATTCCCAAAGGCTTAACACTTAGTATACACACTTTTCTTGCCTTTCTCGCCAAAAAATCTACTATATCATCGAAGTCGAATTCACGAAGAAGTTCATGTTCAATGCTTAATAAACAAAGATTGGATAAGCGATCCTGTCCCATGGCAGCACCAAGCCTGTTTTTCACTAATTCTCATTTTTGATGTTGTTTTGGAAAGAAAGTTATGTACTTCGTAGGATTATTTATTATCTTAATCGTATCTGAGAATTGATTGTTTGAATAAGTGTGCCTCATTTCCACACCACAGCCAAGTCAAATCAATCCATGGTATAAAGTATACTGAGCTTCAGATATCTACAAACAGATCGACAGAGAGGTGTGCTACAATTGGATCCAGAAGAGCGTAGACATACGACAATATTGAAGTTTTTTTTATTTTTAAAATACAACTTATGTAATTTTTCACAAACATGGCCAGCTGATTAAAAGATTTTTTTGGTGGAGGCCCTTCATAGCTTCCTTTTGGTGGGGGCCCCGGGGCAATTGCCCCAGTTGCCCATAGGTTAATCCGGCCCTGCACGCACTATATCCCTACTTGCAAGATTTCTGCACAGCTGTCACTCTAACAACCAATAGGATTCCCAGAACGAATAGTTACTTTTCCATGTACTAGATCTGGTGTCATTTTGCACGTGAATTTATTGGCCGTAGCCGCACACCTCATAATACGAGTAGTACGTGCCTAGATGGACGAAATGCATTGTAAATAGTTGAAAGAATTAATGAAAGATGGCAGCAGAAGCAGCTAAATGTAAATATTATTAAACAATTGAAAGGATATTGAATTGATTATAGAACAAATGTAAATATTAATGATAAATGAATAACAATTAAATCTGAAAGAGTAGATGAAAATGAACACTAAGGAAGAGATAAAACCAAAAGGTTCCCCATAACAGTTACATACGAGCTGAATAGCAATTTAAAGAAGTGAAACCGCAACTCTCAATTTGAGTCTCGACTTTCTAGCAGGAAAGAGTCCTGTTATAGGAATTTTGGTTGTTTTCCCACGCTGCACCGGGTCGAGCAGTAGCACGTGAATGGACGCGATCCTTGACTGTACCCTGGTTGATGAATAGATAGTTGGTGGCGCAGTTATCAGATACAGCGACCCAAAACGTGGGGGGGGGGGGGAGATAGCTAACTCTATGCCGAAAGTGAGAGGATAACGTGCCGACCGAAAGGTTAGGGAAGCGCTACAAGAGCGTCGAAGAAAAGAAGGGGCCGAGAATATCGACGATCGGAAGGCACGCAAAAAAGAGAGAAAAATACAAAATTAACACTAAAATTGAATATATTGATAGTGATGGCAGTTGTTTTGTGCTGTGCCTTTTTTTTTGTGGGGGGACCGACGTACTTTTATAATCTGGCATTGTAACATCTGCGCGTACATTAATCAGTGACATTCACAAAAAATCGAAACATCTGGAATAGATGCGCAACATTTATTCTTAGAATGTCTGGCAAATAGGGCATTTTCATCCTTAAAAAGGGGTGAGTGAGTGATTTTTTTTCTCGGTCTTTTGGTACAATTTCGTCCGGGGTCGTAATCGAGCATTTTTTGCCCCACGGGGTTTCCTTCATGGAGAACATTTATGCCAGTGAGTGAGTGAGTAAGTAAGTAAGTAAGCGAGTAAGCACGTAAGTAAGTGATTGAGTGGTGGGATTGAGGCTTTATACACTGTAATAAAATGGTGTTAAAACAACACAGACAGTGGTCCCAGGAAGTCCACACCCCATTTTGGTCAACGTTTCACCTCAGTGGTGTTGAAATAACAGATAAATGGTAACAATAAACATTTTTTTAACACCACTGAGGTGAAACGTTGACCAAAATGGGGTGTGGACTTCCTGGGACCACTGTCTGTGTTATTTTAACACCATTTTTTTTTTTGCAGTGTATATATTGGATGAAAGAAAATAATAAACAACCATTACCTATTCGGGATTCGGACCCAGTATCCCTATTTTTGCCCTGTGCACATTAATCCCTATAGACGAAGGAGTAATGCTACATAAAAAAGGGGAGGAACCCCAAAAATATGGCCTCCTCCACCCGTATACTTTCGGAGGTATGCGTTTATGCCCTGGTATCTGAAAATTAAACCGGAGCGCCAGTTCCGCGATTTTAGTACACATTCCCCGCTTTTCTTTGATTTTTCCTTTTATTTTGTTTGATTGCAGTAATTCACTGTGGCATTGGTATGAATGCCCCAATGTGAAGAACCAAATTTGTTGGTGTTACATATATTGTTTACATAAAAACTATGTAAATATTTGTTAGAATGGACTTCCGCGGGAAACGCCCCTGAAGTGATATTCCTGGATCCGCCACTACCCGAATCTCGCATTTCGAGACGAGACCGAGACTTTATCTCGTCTCGGGGAAATCCCTAATTAGAAAGTTTCATTATAACAGCGATAGAGTGGTTGCGATTAGGGAGGTCGTGCGGGCAGTTGTCCCTCCATCTACCGTGCGTCCATTTCGATCTTCAGCCGAGAGATCGGGAGAAGCGTGGCGGGCGGCGCTGACGGAGATGCCGACATTTGCGTCCTGTAATGACCGCTTATTTTTATGGACATATGCATACATTCATATAAATATTGCAAAACGAGCGCTAACCTGTGTTATAATTCATCATCTGTAATTCATCCAAGTTCTGCCCTTATATACACAAAAAAATACGCTTTAGAAACGATGTTAAGAGCCACAGATAATGAAACATTTTAATCATAGTTTTGACCAGTAACGTCCTGCTTAAGTTTATATCCTTGAAAGAGTTTTGTGTCGATGGGGATCGTTTGGAGGTTTCGAATGTGCAACACTGTATCAAGATTATGCTGCAGACAAAACCGTTAAAAGTCAATGGTTTTCGTGAGCTTCCTTGCAATCCGAAATCTCCGAGCTCGAGTTTTTTGTTCCTTCGTGACTAGATGAAGACAGAGCTGTGAGTATAGTGGCGAGCAGATGGAAACCAAGAGTGTGTTAATTTCGTACTGCGCGCAAGAGTGATATTCTTGGTTCCTTGCCGTTACTTCTTTGTGTTATTGCAGTGTGTATGTGTGTTGTGTCAGTGAGACGATTGGAATGCCAGCCGCAAGGTTCACGTTAGAACAAATAATTCTTATGTATGGCACTTACGTGAAAACAGACTCGTGTCGAGACGTGTGTAGGCAATTTGTACAGAAATTCCCAGGAGTCTCACCTCCACATAGAGATACGGTTAGACATCTTGTCTTTAAATTACGAGAAACTGGATCGTTAAATTTTAAAACACCTAAGCAAAAACGACGGATTCTAACCGAAGCAAAACTCGATGAAATTGGTGCAGCGTTAGAACGTTCTCCAAACAAACCTCTACGCCGTGAGATGGACGTGTCAAAATCATCAGCACATACAGCTACTAAGCTACAAAAAATTAAAACCGTACCCTTATAACACAGGTTAGTGCTCGTTTTGCAATATTTATATGAATGTATGCATATGTCCATAAAAATAAACGGGCATTACAGGCCGCAAATGTCGGCATCTCCGTCAGCGCCGCCCGCTACGCTTCTCCCGATCTCTCGGCTGAAGATCGAAATGAACGCACGGGTATTTGTCACTTTTGCCAATGCTAAACCTTATGTACCAAGGAAAACTAAACTGTCCTTGCCCCCCTAGTTTTGACATCTTCCCCCCCCCTCCAGTTTCGAACCCAATCGCCGCCACTGAGGGGTTACTTGTTAGTCCCATAAGCTCATATAAAAGGCTTTCTACCTTGTTATATTCTACCGTGTACTATTCCACAACCTATTCAACTCTAACAAACTGGTCTTGTAACTTTATTTGACGGGAATAGCCTGAAAATAGGGGAAAGGGTAAGACAGGCAGTTCCTTGTCTGAAATCGACAATTACTTGAAGATATGTGGGCATAATTAACAACCTTGCCTTCAATTTACAACCCGGTCTTTTACCTCGGTGTGATGCAGGATGTATTAGACCAGTCAAGCTACTTCCAAGACATTCGATCCATCTGTATCTGTCAGCCGTTACGAAGGCGGGAAAAAAATAATGAAAGTAGTCCGCGCAATTCGCAGCTGTGCGTAAGGCGGCGGCTGCCTGAAAGGGAAGAAAGCGCGTAAAAAACTAGTCCGTTCGTTCTAATGATGCAGTTTCTTATGTCGAAATAGCTTTTCGCTCGAAAGGCGGGCATGAATTACTATAAACGGGTCTTTTTTCTTGCTTCATTCGATGCGCTATTTCTTGCAGTTGAGGTAGCTAACGTATCAGGCCCATTCGCTCGAGGCTATGATATTATTAATAGAGCATTTTCCGCTAGAAAAAGCACTATTATAATCATGGACGTCATTAAGAGGGGAGAGGGTGGGCACTGGCCACTTCCGATACGTGACTCTGAGGAAAAGTTACAGTTATATTGTATATACAGTTGAACCTGAGTTATACGTATGTCAAGGTGAAGAGAAAATAATACGTACAATTGAGAATTACAAGTCAGATTTTGATACCATGTCGTATCATTACTAAAATACAGTAAAACCTCGTTAATCCGGACTAATGGGGGGATAAGATGACCGGTTTAACAAAGGTACAGATTAAGAAATAACCTAACAGAACAGTAGAAAGCGCATTAAAACTCCGTTCATATAGCAACAAAACACGTTTATTATGGTGTATTTAAAGGGCATAGGTATAAATACACTATACAGTACAGTACAAAGTCTGCGGGAAACAGAATTTCGTCAGTGGTTGACTGCCTTTTCTTTGGGAAGTTCTCTTGTTTGTTGACTTATAGCCACATTTAAAACCTTGCATTCTGCTTTCTTTTTTTTGGGGGGGGGGCCTTTTGCCTATCCGGATTAAGCGAAGTCCGGCTTATCGGGATCCGGATTAACGAGGTTTTACTGTACTGTAATTGTATATCTTTTCAGGAACAAAATAGACGAAATACATGTTATTCCTGTCATAAAATGGTGAATTAACGAATCTAAAAGTTTGATTCTTAAATACATTACATTTTGCCAATTCATTAGCGAACACTTTGATTCTGAAATACTACAGTAGGCACTACAGTTTTACAGTTCTACTACCCAATTTTTAAAAAAATCGTTTAAATTAGCATTTCTTTTAGTAATGACTGTGCAAAGTGTGGTATAAGCAATGCCTAAATCTGCAGCTATTTCAGTTTTAGTTGCATGTGGATCAGCATCCACTTCCCGTATACATTTTACTTTCTGGTAAAGCGTATAACTTTTCCTCTTTCTGTTGTCCATGGCCGACCAGTATCAACTGAAAACTATCAATTCCGTGACATCGTTGTAGCTTGGTTACGTACAAATCAACTGTATTTTATGAAAATTAGTACGTATAACACCGAATTACGTATAAATGCATTACGTACAAATATGGTATCATTAACACGTTTTAAAATTACATTTTGCCGTGACTTACAGTAATTTACGTATAAAGCAGAATTACGCAGAACTGAGTTACGTACAAAGCAGTCTCAACTGTATATGTATATAAGACAGACACTTTCATGTACATCACAATGGGTTTCACATAGCCTAAACTATATGTTTGATTGGTACGGGAAAGTTCTCCGTGCACATAGCACCGTGCCATGAAGGCACATGTAAAGGCAGTGGGAACAGGGCTCCACATATTATCGATCTCGGCCATTTTGGAGGTGATGAGATCAGCAACACGCTCTGCACGTCTTTACCCCCCCCCCTCCCCCCTGCCCATTGATTTGAGGCTTGGTGAGCCCCAGAGCAGCTTTATGCGGCGACAAGGTCGGAAAAATTCCGACCTTGGATCACCCACCCAAGAAATCGAACCCGAGCTTCCCGCATGACAGACAAACGTCCTACCGGCTAGACCATCCTGGCTCTTATGTTTCATTGATTTGGTTCACTTCGCATCTCAGTAACTTTTGACTAGCCTAATTGCGAAGATGAGGATGAGTGATGATATGATGAAGGAAAACTCACAGAGAACACCCATGCCCAGGCTCGTGTCTTCCCGTTTCGCCGAATCATGGTTCGCCGTATCCCGGTTCGCCAAATCCCGTTTCGCCTAATCCCGTTTCGCCGACTGGCCCAGAGACGCACTACATCAGATTTTTCACGTTGAAAGGGAAATTCCTGTTTCGCCGAATATTTCAAAGGGGATGATTTTTTTCTCCTCAGGGCAATTTCTGGTGATTGAAACCGAAGTGTACTTGTATAATATTTGTAAATAGACATAAATCTTATTAAGAAAGTTATCTGGCGAAAGATGGCAGAAAAAGGAAGTATATATTTATGTTATTTGTGGATCTGGAGAAAGCATTTGATATAGTGAATTGGATGAAACTTGCAAAGATACTGAAACGATTGATGAAGATTGAAAAGTGATGAGATTCAATGAGCCCATAAAAATGTACAATGACTCCCTAAAATCTCCCAGCGGAGGGAAAATTCCCTCCCTTCAGAATATTCGGCGAAACGGGAATTCAGTTTTTGCCGAAAATTTTGCCTAGGAGAGCATTGGAGCATTGGCGAAAGGGGATTTGGCGAAACGGGAGTAAATCGTCCAGGCCGGGATTTTCAACCGGGTCGTCTGGTGATAACCACTCCGCCACGGAGGTCTTCTGAAACGCTGGGATAAGTGCATTTTTTTGTAGAGGGAGATTACATCGAGACATAAAACTCTCTTCTAGAGGTCCAAATGGGTTTCGATATTCTGGATATTCAAAAGTTCAGTTAGGTTTGAACGGCCCTCGTATGTATGTACATTACAGCGCCGCAGAAAGAGGATTTCGTTCGATCTCCAAATAGTTCGCACGGACGACGCTAGATAGCGTGCGGAATCGAGAGCTTCTTCGCTCGAGCAAATAACTTTCTTACAGGCAAAACGAGCGGTATACTCTCGAAGCTCATTAATACACGTATAACGATAATTTGTCTGTGGTAGTGGGACCTCAAAAAGGAGTTCTCATCCCCCCCCCCTTTATGCCAAATTATTTTGGTCAGACAAAGTTTGCGGAACAATATAATACAGACATATTTAAGCAATATATGTTTACTTTAGGTACATACTTTAAACTCACTTTCATGGTTGCTAATATAAAACGCACAAAACTGGTCATGTCAGGCTCACTGCCATTGTTAGTGTACTGAACCTTATTCTTAGCAGTTTGTCTACTTGACTAACCTTGTATTAATGCGAACAGCACCCCCTCCCCCTTCCAAAGCGATTCTGAATCATAAGAGGCGGTGTTTCATTTCAACCCTATCGCTGCCATCACCACAGGTAGGTAGAGAAACTGTACATAATAACCATAACTAAAAATCAATAACAAGTCAATCGAACGAACGGATCCCCAATTTTTGTGTGAATATACAGGGTGTTCATAAAGTATCGGTACCAGTACCTTAAAAAAAACATAGCTCGGAAACTTCATGCAATAGAACAATGCTGGTGATGGCAAAATGAGCTACAACTCTCCACGTTCATATGCCATACAGCTCAATGTGCGCCCCTCTCAGAACATCAAGGCGATAATCCACGTCTGCCCATACACGCCCCAGCATATCACCAGTAACAGTTAGGACACTCTCCGTTATTCTACTTCGAAGAGTAGCAACATCTGGAACAGGAGTTCTTCGAAGAGTAGCAACATCTGGAAGAGTAGCAACATCTGGAAACACAATATTTGACATACCCCCAGAAGAAGAAATCCAAGGGTGTGACATCAGGAGAGCGCGGTGACCATGGAATAGCAGCGGCGTGCATTCGGGATACGCAAGGTACGCAGTGCGTACCCACAACACAGTAAGAAAAAATAAACATTTTTTCGTCTTCCCCGAACATGAAAATTCAACAATTATCGCTCCGAAAGCAGTTCCACTGCAAGAAATTCCGATTTCCGCACGAACACACTGCTGCCTTCCTGAAGGCAGTCCCGAATGATCCCGATTGTGACTTCGGCACCCACCCGATCCGCGTTCCTGCCGATTTCCGCAGAAAGACGCTGTTTCTTCTGCTTGGTACCCTAGAAATTCGGAAGGTAACCCCATTGGCTCATACCAGCCCCAACCACGTGTTTGGGTCTGCCCGCGCTTACCCTCTCTCTCACTTCTTTCCCGGTTCTAAGCATCGAGGGTACCAAAGATTTTGACAGCATATGCAGTGTTGACAGTAGTCAACATATATTTTTTTCTGGAATGCTTAGCCTACTAGCATTTAGCAGCCACGCGTAGATAGATCACTGTTGGGTTTCAATAAAAATACATTATAAAAAGTGATACAGGAATCAGAGAGGAGGGCAAGAATATGTAGTGGTGGAAGATCATATTTAATATACGCGTAAACTATCACATATAAAATATTTATGTGAGGTTAAAGTTACACTAGCAAGTTGTTTTTTTCGTATAGGGAGGTGAGGACAAGAATGGACGGTCACTGTGTCGAGGGGAAAATATGTGAACAATTTGCAAGTTTCGCACAATTCTCAGAGTATGAGAGTATCTGTTTATCTCCTTTCGGGATAAACATTTCCTTTGAGTTCCATAGCATTGGTGTTGATTGGTGACCCGACGATATGAATGAATGATAAAAGAAAAACATAATAAAACACAATGCTTACAATGGGATGAGAATGAGCCACCCCCTCCCGCCAGACATTGCAAAGTGATGTACGGTAGTTTAGCTTTTGAAGTGTTCTGGGATGATGTATGCTGACGTATTTTCTACTTGTCCTTAATTATCTCCCTTCTACGAAATACTTTGTCGACTGGCAACTCCGATTCATTCGTCCACAAGAACGCCTGGTTTTCGGGCATAGCGGACCGGACACAACGTACCATGGGAGGTTGACTTTTGCTTTCTTTTGTCGTGTGAAATTTGCAGCGAGTGTTTCGTTCACATTATGTACATTACAGGAGCTCTATTGTTTGTCGGTGCTGTGAAGTGATAAAATAGCGCGACCGGGAGTTATTGATGACATTCTGGAGAAGGGATTTTCGGAATTTACGAAAAAAGTGTAAACAATCCGAAATGGAAGGTCTGTTCCTGAGTTGGAAGAATTGTTTCAGGCAGGAGTTGTGAAGGATGGTAAGCAGTATATTAGGCATTTTGATTTTTGAGAAGAAGAAAAAATATCTCTACAGAGTGATTGACTGAGTATAAAAACAGTGAAACTTTATTGTTGGCCTTATTCGTTGGTTTCCTCTGCGAAAGGTGTTGTGAAATAGTAGAGGATACTGAAATTTATCAAATTTATTACATGAAATTTGAAAGGACGGAAAATGATTGTGCCATTTCCTTCCCGTTCAATGTTCATCGCACTGTATGAAGGAAATAATCGCAGTTGAATTGTTGGACTCTACGTAGCTACTATCAGAATATATTTGCGAATATAAAATATCATACATATATTTTACCTCGTTACATTTGAATATTGATACAAGGATGAGAAATTTCCCATTATAAAATTGTAGAAAGAAGTTGTTTTCTGAATAACATGATGGCCAGGGAGGGGGGGGGGGTGGGGTTCTGGCCCCCATAATCCATTTCAGTTGGCCCATGTTGCGTACCCTAGTTTAAATGTCACCGCACGCCACTGTGGAATAGGTCCATCACGGCCTATCCACCTGCCAGGGAAATGCCTATCCAAAAGACCTCGAACATCCTTGGACCAATGAGGGGGGTGCCCCATCTTGTTCAAAAATTATGGTTGGCATATAAACGTGGAGAGTTGTAGCTCATTATGCAAATCAACAGCATTGTTCTATTGCATGTAGTTTCCGAGCTATGAACACCATAAAATTTTGTCCCCCACAAAAATGCCCATGACGCAGGCACGTCATGAAACCCCCCTATGGGCACCCCTGCCCTCAAATATGGATCGCGAGGCTCACCAATGCAGTGATACATGACAATGAAATAGATGACTATGGGCTGAAACTGCCAGGACGTCTATTTTACATATACGTGCCGACGATTATTGTCACATTAAAATAATTGTAAACGCTCGAGGGTGGGAGAATCGAACGAGTACGAACGTGTGCCATGGAGTACTCTAGTGTACAGTCATAGAAAAAAATTCCCCCCGCCCCCCAGAGCCTTAATATCAGTAGTTTTATGGGGAGAATATATCTTTTTACGATTGTACACACACACACACGCACATACACACAGGCCGACTTGAAATAACAGGCAAAAGTGTACGTGGTTGACATAAACACAAGGCAAATCACGTTCTTGCATAAAATACTCGTATTCACCTCTTGTCCGTCAGGCACTGCGCAGAAAAGCGAACATACTCGAAAGATCTTCGTTGTAAATTATGTAAGAGGATTTTAAGGACGACAGGGGCGGAAGGACACCATGGTACCAGTCTTAATAAAACAGTGACAAAGTAAAGGAAGCAAGCGGTTACTCGCTATTAATAGTTCCATACATCTCCGCGAAACGGGACAGGCCGTCACACAAACTTGCCAAACGCAATCGCAAGGTAGTGGCTACAAATAAGTCGGCGCTCCTTAAATTACATTCCGCCGACAATAAACATTTCAAAGCGCCGCCTTTGAAACCAGTTCTTTCAGTGTCGAGCTACTGTTGGAGCATTCATGGTTATATCCTGCCGTTGACAGCCTTTCAAGCCTATAAAGAAAGCCTGGCTTTCCTTCTACAACCGGCAAATTGCTTTGCTTGAACGAGCGCCGCGTTTTTTTCTCCTTTTCCTATCATCGCGTCGCCGAGAAGGAAAAGAATATTACTTCACTTAACCTGTTGCACAAGGATGTATTTAGGGGGGTTCAGGGGCTCTGGACCCCCCAGAAAGACTTGCCAAGTACTGAAATCAAATATTGAAAATATACTTGCGAAATTTTTTCCGCTGAACTTATTGGAAATCACGGATTATACAGTATGTCCGAGAAAAAATATACCAATAAAGAATTTAAATAACTCAACAATCGTTAACGATAGAAATGTCAAATAACGTTTATTTGGAAGAGGGAAGAAATGAATTTTTTTTACCACCAGAAGGGAAAAAATCGTAACATAATTAAGCGCATGCGCGGCTTTGTTCGTGAGTAGTCTGTACAATGGCGCCGTTTACTGTTCGTCAGAAAGTTGAGTGCTGCTTTTGGTTTGCAGAATTGAAGTATCCTGTAACGGTACAAAGAAGATTCCGGCAACAATATGGACAGGAAGCACCATAACGTCATTACATTGTTAAATGGCATGACGTGACATAAGATCATATGGCTTTGAATGAAAATACGAAAGAAAATTTGCGCACATGAGCGTCGGTAGGAGGGCGAACCTTTGCTGCCACAAAAAAGCACAATATTGTGTTCACCCTTGACTTTTAGACAAGGAATTTTCTTACTTCCATTGTGCGCTTTGACGTTTCATAGGAGGACCCTAGCAAAAATGCTACCCTTCACAACCAGGCCCTTAGCTAGAATTGATATCCATGGGGGCTCACGGGTTATCAGAGGGGGCTTTGTGAACCAAGTCCATTTTTTTAAAAAAAATAACAGTAAAAAATGAAGGTAAATTATGTCTGGGGGAGTCATAAAGTTATATAAAAATTTTAAGTATCATACAAATACTACATTTTCTACATTTTTTAAAACATCTCTTGAAGTGTTAATTGACTGCGCTACTGATATCGTCCCTTACTACACATTCCATGCTACTTAAGATGATGCAGCTATTTATATCACACAAAAGAAAAATGCACAATATTCAATCACAGTGCCTACAGTACATTCCACCCTCTGCCGAAACAATGAAACTTCCCTTTGTTTCCAAAACTTGGGAGCTGTTGACCTTTGATGCAGATGTGAAGGGAATTTGCATGATGACATCAAAATCACAGATTTCTATGTGAACAGGACGGGCAGTGAAGGTACAGATAAAGAAGCGCCCCTCTGAAAGATCTTACAGAGTCTTGATAGTCTTCTATAGATGCAGTTACTTAGACTTCAGCTCATAATCAAGATGAGCGAATGTAATAGCCGCTGTTCATGTTCTGTGGATTTTTCCTTAAAGTTGTGAGCTGTCTACATTTTCACTCTTCACTGCAAACAAATTATACAAAATAGTTTTACCTATGGCAGTGCCAGGGGCTGACTATACTTCCAGGGGTGCTGAGCCCCCTGGCTCCTGCCTGGCTACGGGCCTGTCCACTACAATGGAATTCAAGAAATTTATTCCTGCAAGCAGTTTTCAGAATGTCTTTGATGAAACTTGATATTCACTCGCTGCTCTATGGCGATTACGTCAGGACACCCTGACACCTCCCTCACGACATGGCGACCTAATTCCCAGCATGCACATCGCAAGTTCATGAAGTGTTGCCACGTTGTGGATTATGGACCACACTACACCATGAACACATTAGTCCCGCACTTTCGCTGCACTTTTTGACTCTCTCTGCACTTGTTGGTTACGCGGTGCAACACCGTATCGTTTACTTCGTTGATCTGGTGTCAAGTAGTGTATTTGGTGTCTGCACTACGTTCTGGGGCGGTGTAATGTGTGGTGGATGGTGACGTGGTGCGTGCTAACCAATCAAATGAACGTTTAAGGCAGCAGACGGACACTGTTGAATCATCTGAACTTCAACACCGCTATCCGTCTACTTGGTTGAACGTCATTTCCTTGCACCAGCCCACTGGCGTACGTATTTTCAGGAGGGGCTGAAATGGTAAAGGTACAATGCGTTCGTTTTGTCTCTGGGCCGAGATAGCGCGTGAACAACTTTGAGAAACTCTTATAACACAGGTTAATACTCGTTATGCAATATAAATATAATATTGTCTACATGCTAAAGATATGTACGTAAATAAGCGAGACGTTACGGAACGAAAATGCCGGCATCTGCGCCATGTCTTCTTTCTAGGCACAACAAGATATTTTCTATTTTTAGAACTTTTCCACTCTCAAAAGTGGCGATCAGGGTTCACTACGTAGTTCTTCCAGACGTCCTCACTGCTTTTATTTGAAAATATAATAATTTTGTCTAAATTTCGGAGGGGGCTGTAGCCCCATCAGCCCCGCCTCTGCGTACGCCAGTGCACCAGCCTGGCACCGGGATACACCTGCACTACACCTAGTGTCAAAATATGAAGCGAACTAGATGGAGCTATTACTTCACAGACAGAATACACACGTGGGACAGCATAAAACCAGTCTACTTAATTGTCAGACTGTGTACTCATGCCGCTGGGTGATGCAGTGATCATACCTAGAGGAGGCAGGCTGCTGATAGACGACAAGAGGGGAAAAGATGTGGGAACGTTTTCGACTGTCAACCGTGGCACGCGCTGTGGTTTCGGCGGGGATGGGCTAAGGCCCGCTTTAGACGAGAGCATTTCCTTTAACAATTTTGCTAGTATAACTGCAACGTAAATGCATCCAGAAATCTTACAGCAGACAGTACTTTATACGGAGGCATTTCAGTTTTATGTAACATATCGATTACAGCACGAAAGGCGCGTCGAGTTACATCATCTGTGGTGAGTGGACAGTGTTCACAATTGAAACAACTAAAATATTCTTCCATACGTGTACAGTAAACGTTGTAAAGTATGTATTTAATCAGTGCAATTGCTTTGTACCTAATACCGTTTTATATGAAACATTATTCCTCTTGGTTCAATAGTTATCGGCTTTTAAAAATTCGAAGTGACACGTTGTTTTCATCTCGCGCGGCCGCCATTACAACTGCACTCGTGACCTAGAGGTCGCTTCTGATTGGTAGCGCTACGAAAAATGATACGGAGCGAGCCTATCCTTGAGAAATGCTATGAAATATGCCATGGCATCTGAAATGCCATAAGATTTCTAACTTTACACGGTAGCATTTTGGTCATGGCATGTTAAGAAAAATGCCCTGGTCGCGGGTCATCCGTTGGGCAAACTTGCAGAACCCGCAAAGGCGGATATCTTGACGTTCCAGTCCAGTGTTGCAAAATCCTGTCGCCAGACTAGAACTACAAGTCGTAACTTTATAGCTTCCTTAAGTCGAGTCCTTTTGAAGATAGCCACCCCGTAATGAGGTGGTACCGGGAGGCAGGGGCGGAGCGAGGGGGGGGGGGCGAGATCAGTCATGTAGTCAAAGGAAATGGCAGACGGCTGCTTCCTTTATCCAGGCGGACTAATTAACAGAAATGGGGCGTATATCACGGTGATATAAACGTCACCGTAATCTATACAACCTTGCCATGTGACAACCCTATAAAAGCACTTAACGACCGCTGTGTATGACGTGATTGCGTGCACGCTGTGGGCCTTCTGCGTTGTTCCCACAAGATTCGCTTTGCAAGCCGGGATTTTTATTAACCGGATGTGAATTGGACGCACAATGGGTATCGCCGCTTTAGATCTTACGCCCTGGCTATATATCCCCGCGGGACAAAACGCGATAAGCATTGTTGAACGGTACATTGCAGGATTATGCGATGATACGAGGCACTACAAAACGCATGATCATCGCGGAGATAAGATTAGTGGCCCGCTCGGGAAGTGAAAAAAAAGTGCGTCTTTCGATTCGGGATGGAAGAGTGTGTGTGATTCTTTGAAAATCGGGTTACGCACCTTGTTGCATCGAAGTACAATCCAGGATTAGGGATTCTGCAACGAATCCTGGATTCTAGATTCTGACGAGTCTTGCATACGAGATTCTGGAAACAAGTATTGGATTTGAGATTCTCATAACGAATCTTGAATTCGAAATTCCAGTAAAGAGTCCTGAATTGGAGATTCTGGTAACGAGTCCTGAATTGGAGATCCTGGTAACGAGTCTTCAATTCGAGATATTGGTTGCGAGTTCTGAATTGGAGATTCTGGTAACGAGTTCCGAATTCCAGATTCTGGTAACGAGTTCCGAATTCGAGATTCTGGTAACGAGTTCCGAATTCGAGATTCTGGTAAAGTGTTCCGAATTCGAGATTCTGATAACAAGTTCCGAATTCGAGATTTTGGTAACGTGTTCCGAATTCGAGATTCTGGTAAAGTGTTCCGAATTCGAGATTCTGGTAAAGTGTTCCGAATTCGAGATTCTGATAACAAGTTCCGAATTCGAGGTTTTGGTAACGAGTTCCGAATTCGAGATTTTGGTAACGAGTTCCGAATTCGAGATTCTGGTAACGAGTTCTGAATTCGAGATTTTGGTAACGTGTTCCGAATTCGAGATTCTGGTAAAGTGTTCCGAATTCGAGATTCTGGTAAAGTGTTCCGAATTCGAGATTCTGATAAGTTCCGAATTCGAGATTTTGGTAACGTGTCCTGAATCGAGATTTTGGTAACGTGTTCCGAATTCAAGATTTTGGTAACAAGTTCTGAATTCGAGATTCTGGTAACGAGTTCTGAATACGAGATTCTGGTAACGGGTTCTGAATTCGAGAGTCTGATAACGGGTCCGGAATTTGAGATTCTGGTAACGTGTTCCGAATTCGAGATTCTGGAAACGAGTTCCGAATTCGAGATTCTGGAAACGAGTTCCGAATTCGAGATTCTGGAAATGAGTTCTGAATTCGAGATTCTGATAACGGGTCCTGAATTAAAGGTTCAGGTAACGAGTTCTGAATACGAGATTCTGATAACGGGTCCTGAATTCGAGATTCTGGTAACGAGTTCTGAATTCGAGATTCTGATAACGGATTTTGAATTCGAGATTCTGGTAACGAGTTCTGAATACAAGATTCTGGTAACGGGTCCTGAATTCGAGATTCTGGTAACGAGTTTTGAATACGAGATTCTGAAACCGAGTCTTCAATTTGAGATTTTGAAAACGAATCTTGGATTCATTGTTCTGAAATGGAGTCCTGGATTGAGGATTCTGTAAGCGAGTCTTGAATTCGAGATTCTGGTAACTTGTAGCCTACTGGATTCAAGATTCTGAAACTGTGTCTTGGTCCAAGACTCAGCTTGGATCGAAGAACCTGTAAACGAGTTCCGGATTCTAGATTCTGATAACGAGTCTTGGATTCAAGAGTCTCATGACGAGTCTTCGATTCGAGAATATTGTAGAGAGTCGTGGTTTCGAAATTCTTGCAACGAGTGTTGGATTCAAAGTTCTTGAAATGAATGTGAAGACAAAATATGTTACGAAACTTGGATTGTAGATTCTGTAGAAAAAAACGTATTGTAGGAATTTCTTTCTTTTGTAGGAACCAACCGTAGCTGCTTAGAAGACGTCAAATCTAACAAGCAATTGGAGACGCCTCCTGTTCTCGCATCGCCGGCTCCGAAACTCCAGGAAGCAGATGTAAGAACAATTCGGGCACACGGCACCTCAACGCTTCACTCACACGATGTAGAATTAATGAGGTGCAAACGTGTGAGCCATATTTACACCCGCTTGTGTTGCTATTCAGCGGAATTCGTAGTCCTTTCGGGCCATGAACCGCCGGCGTATAGAGTTCAATATTAACAGGCCCGATAATGGCAGGGTTCCCAGTTCGCTGTAATGGCGCATTACGCAGCTATCGCCTCTGTCAGCAGATTTCCAAACGCATATAAAGCGGCGCTCTGGGAGAGGAGGGGGTTATGGGCGGGGGGGGGGGGGGGGTTGCTTGCATCCGCACGGCGTCCTCATCAAAAAATATTAGGCCGTATGGCGGTGGTTATCGTGTGTTTTCGGCAGACAAGGGACCGGTTGCTGGAGCTGAATTATTCGACAATGAGGGATGCTGTTACGATGTACGAGGGCTTGTCTAAAAGTTCCAAGGATGCCGGCCGTGTTCCTGTTGGAAGTCTGGTCGCTTAGAAGTACTCAGAAATGCAGAACCAGGACGCCAAACCGGGATATCCTCCTTGAGTAGCACTAAAACATTAATTTTGATTCTATAAGCGTGGCTATTTGTTTATAAAAAGTGTTCTTACAAACCAGATATTTCATATTGGAAACAATAATACGAGATGGAAAGAGTTTCGGAAAAGGAAAACAGATGGCAGCACATGTTGAGAGAATATAAATAGATTGTTGGGAGAAAAGTATTAACTTAGTGAAAGTGAAGATTCAATAGAAATTTGTAGAAAAGGTGAAATCAATGTACAGAAAGTAGATAATAGATGAAAGGAAATATTGGAGTGCTTTTTGTCATTCTACAAGTTAAAGCGCATAGCCAATTCTTAGGAACTCATAATGAAGTATTCAACGAAGCACAGCTCAATGTAGCCTTTGTCCTCGGACCGTATTAGTGTACTCCACTCCCTTGTAACTTCATCTTCAATTGAAATAGTGAGAGAATAACAGTTCAACATAATTTCAGCAATCTCCCCCAAAAATCACGCCACATTTGAAGTAATAAAATATTTTTATATACAATGAACACCATTTTAATTATGTTATTTATAATTAGTTATGGCTAGTCCAAACAAATTAGTATAACGTGCAATCTCAGGTATTTACAACGTAAGACTACCATACTTCGCAATCTACTTTTTATTACACGCACATTATGTTAACCAACGACATTCATTGAGGATTGAAAGCACGTGTATCGCGAGTGGGATGCGTCCTACCAAGAGTCCAGAAAAAAATCACAGAGATTGTTTTTTGGACCATTTAAAGCAGGGGTTCCCAAACTTCTTCGCTTCAAGTCAGAATGTACGCGTATATAGGCTAACGCTTGTAATGCTCTGTAAAGTAACAACTATTTAGGCCAAAGGGTCCCATACTATTCTGAGTATATTTACTAGGAAAATACGCTTTGAATTGATGTAAATGTAGTCGGCACTTCCATTTGTAATTTAAGTTGGTGAGAGTGATTTTCTTTGCATGAAAGACGTCGATTACTAAAACGTTGCACAGTCTGAATGGCCCTTAGACGCACATGCACAAATCATATAAATCTCGAAAGATATTATGCAACTTCTTCAGACTAGTTTGTAAATAAAAGGTGCTCGTCACTATTCCGTGAATTCTAGCGCTCATTGAAATTTAAAATCCGCCAGGTTTGGCGACTTCTCTCTAAAGTTTGCAACTATGTAGTGCAGATCATTTCGAGTACCCCTAGACATGCCTTGTATATGCTGCACTCTGGTGCCGAATATAAGAAGTATTGCCGCTTGTATCAGGGTTCGCACAGCGAAGTGAACATCTTCGGGGTATATTGTCCAACAGCCCCTTAGCTGTCAGTTTTATGCAACACGCACATCAATTGTGTTCAAAGCTCTCCGTTGAGCACCGTGGGAGTCAGTGTTACCAACTATCTAGAAAAGTTATCAGACGTTGAAAGAAGTCGTGTCCGAGTAATTTGTGTGTATATACTCGAACATCAAACCAAGTATTTTTTCGAAATATAGGGTGTGTGCGCATTTAATATGTACGTAATTTAAAGCATATGCATTAGTCTTCACGTACTCATGCGAACATTATCAGGTAATCCGCCTGGATTCATTCTCGAATTTACTGCCGCATAACAATACATACATTGCAAAATAATGTACTGTTATTTTGATATCATTATGTGTGTATTAAATAAATGCATACATACAATAAATGCATTCTTGAACAGTAATACTTAAAGCATTTAAGCCGCCTCTGCCTGGACCACAACCCCTTAAATGCGTTCTTGAATCGGACGAATCTAGTTCCTGTAAATCTTCTCGATTCATCTTTCTATTTCCTAGCTCTGTGTGAAGAAACGTTGACGTCAAAGACGAACAAATGCCAGACATCCCATGACGCATATTTCCGCCACGGCAGCTAAGATTTCTGGAATAAAATATGCATCCAGGAGGGGTAATGAAATAGAATTAGCGTAATGGGGTAATTTGGGTAGATATATAGCCTGAAGATCACAAATTAGTCGCTGTGTCAATGGTTTTTTCTCCATTCCTTTCTCGGCGGAGGTGACAAACTGCTTACAGACACTCCGCGCAAGAGGGAAGGAAGAATGCACTTGATCACCAGGAATTCCCGCCGTGGCAGAAGGGGCTGGTGCACTTCGCCGTCCGGTTTACAGGCAACCTTATCTTCTGGGAAGATTTGTGGTTTGGCGTGGTCTGAGCTGAAATCGTTCTTTCTTTTCTGGCTGCCATGGAGAAGATTAGAGCCCAGATAAATTGAAGGCAAGCGGCACGATGCACATAAATATAGTGGGGAGCTGCTCCTCGCGAGCAATTATAAATGTTCTCGCGCAGTTGCGAGCGGTAGCTGAGGAAAAAAGGCAGTAACTCTCAGCGACTGTCCCTTTCATCACACGTGTCTGCAGCTACTGTTACTGCTGGAAGATTCCCCTTGCTTCTTTTCTCGTTCCGCTCCGGTGGAACTTGCGCCACAGGCATGTATTCTCAGTTCGACAATGGTTCCAAGCGTGTGTCTTCTCCAGGAAACGTAGAATCCATTGCATCTGCATTTTATATTATACTAAAATAAAGAGCACTTGAGTACAGTAATGGACAGAAGTACTTCCCCCATAAGACTACAGGTATCAAGGCTCTATGGGGAAAGTATTTTCCCCCTGACTGTACATCAGTAGACCTCGCTGCTGGTACCCAACTGTTATTTCAGACACTGCAGTTTGGGGAGAAAGGTTTCCTCCACATAAAGTAGCCTCTCATTGGATGATTCAAGGTCGTCTGTTCCCAAATTCGAACACTGATTCCATATTCCATTCCCTGGCCAGGGTGATGGGTCGCATGTTTTGTCAACACGCCACAAGATGGTGTGGTAGACCAGTTTCCCCCACCCCACTTGAAGGAAGGAAGAGAATACTGCGATTGGGACGGCCCCACATCAGTAAAAGACGAACCTTGAAGATAAAAGTGAAGAAATAATGATAAATTATTACTGTAATTCTGTGTGGCAGCACTGCTGGCCTTGCTGTATCGGAGTGCATGCGCATGGAATTCTCCATTCACCAAACATGTGACCGCTGAGAAATAGTCCCTTTCCTATATGTAAGTTCCGGTGTTTTTTTGCCCATGAATATGTTGGTGGTAGCTCTACAACTTGTAATATAATGCCCTACAACTTCAATATAGCAGCTACGTTTGGTGGTATAGCTTTATCACACGCACTATATTCCTACCCGCAAGATCCCTGCACAGGTGCCACTGGAACAACCAATAGAATTTCTCACAAGTCATGTGTATTTGTTTATATTGACTTCGTTCTTGCAGCGGACGGAGAATAAGATTCCATATTTACTGTAGAGATGGCGGAATTTTTTCCAGATCCGGCTCCGAAAAATATTCGGGTTTGGTGAAAACCGGATACCTTGATCCGCAATAAAAATTTAAGCACAAGATATTTCACCGAAAATCGGCTACTTTGATCCATTTTTACCAGGAACCAGAATACGATCTGAATTTCGCGATCCCTAAATGAAGGACCACTGATGGCTCGGATCATTAATTACATAATTGGTTTAGGGAGAGTCGAAACGAGACCGACAATATCGTTTCAAAATGGAGACGAAGACAAAAGCAGACACATCAAAGCTTGTCTAGATGAGACCGAGCGAGATATTCTTGACGAGGCTGAGGCATGCTCTCCGGAAGTCTAGCCTTGTTAGATGCAAAATCGAAGATTCAAACAAATTCTAACAGAACATGGATTGGGAATTCCGTAGCGGAGCCTGGAGTAGAGATTGTAGACAGATTCTAAAGGATCCTCGATTAGAAATTCCGTGTGGGAGCCTGGAGTGGAGATTGTAGACAGATTCTAAAGAATCCTCGATTAGAAATTTAGTGAGAGAACCTAGAGTAGAGATTGTAGAGAGATTGTAAAGGATCCTCGATTAGAAATTCAGTGTGACATCCTGGAGTAAAGATTGTAGACAGATTCTAAAGGATCCTCGATTAGAAATTCAGTGTGAGAGCCTAGAGTAGATATTGTAGACAGACTCTAAAGGATCCTCGATTAGAAATTCAGTGTGAGAGCCTGGAGTAGAGATTGTAGACAGATTCTAAAGGATCCTCGATTAGAAATTCAGTGTGACATCCTGGAGTAAAGATTGTAGACAGATTCTAAAGGATCCTCGATTAGAAATTCAGTATGAGAGCCTAGAGTAGATATTGTAGACAGATTCTAAAGGATCCTTGATTAGAAATTCAATGTGAGAGCTTGGAGTAGAGATTGTAGACAGATTCTAAAGAATCCTCGATTAGAAATTCAGTGTGAGAGCCTAGAGTAGAAATTGAAGACAGATTGTAAAGGATCCTCGATTAGAAATTCATTGTGAGAGCCTGGAGAAGAGATTGTAGACAGATTCTAAAGGATCCTCGATTAGAAATTCAGTGTGAGAGCCTGGAGAAGAGATTGTAGACAGATTCTAAAGGATCCTCGATTAGAAATTCAGTGCGAGAGCCTGGAGTAGAGATTGTAGACAGATTCTAAAGGATCCTTGATTAGAAATTCAATGTGAGAGCTTGGAGTAGAGATTGTAGACAGATTCTAAAGAATCCTCGATTAGAAATTCAGTGTGAGAGCCTAGAGTAGAAATTGAAGACAGATTGTAAAGGATCCTCGATTAGAAATTCAGTGTGAGAGCCTAGAGTAGATATTGTAGACAGATTCTAAAGGATCCTCGATTAGAAATTCATTGTGAGAGCCTGGAGAAGAGATTGTAGACAGATTCTAAAGGATCCTCGATTAGAAATTCAGTGCGAGAGCCTGTAGTAGAGATTGTAGACAGATTCTAAAGGATCCTCGATTAGAAATTCAGTGTAAGAGCCTGGAGTAGAGATTGTAGACAGATTCTAAAGGATCCTCGATTAGAAATTCAGTGTGAGAGCCTGGAGTAGAGATTGTAAACAGATTCTAAAGGATCCTCGATTAGAAATTCAGTGCGAGAGTCTGGAGTAGAGATTGTAGACAGATTCTAAAGGATCCTCGATTAGAAATTCAGTATGAGAGCCTAGAGTAGAGATTGTAGACAGATTCTAAAGGATCCTCGATTAGAAATTCAGTGTGAGAGCCTGGAGTAGAGATTGTAGACAGTTTCTAAACGATCCTCGATTAGAAATTCAGTGTGAGAGCCTGGAGTAGAGATTACCTAACGGAGCCTTGAATCGAGATTATATAACGGAGCCTGGATTAGAGATTCAAACGGGACGTGGATTGGAGATTCCGTAACTGAGCCTGTATTAAAGATCCCACAACAGAACCTACATTTTCTATACAACTAAGAAGTTGTCACGAACGGACTAAGCCGTCGGACAAGGGTACTTTTCAAGTATGCAGCCGTGGACTGAATCGGCCATAATCATTTATTTATTGTCAAGGTATAAATAAGGCCTCTACATTTATGGCACAATATTTGCAGGGAATTTCAGATATATTTATTTTCGTAACATGAAGACAAGACCCAATCAATAAAAGTCAATGTCATTTTCAAATTCAGCATCCAAAATTGAAAAACGAAAGAAAAAATGACAACTCTTGTTTCTGTAATACTGTCACCGTAGACACAGCCCAGAACCAGTGAGTACTGAAAAGGTAATCTTTCTCACTTGATTTATATAATTTTCTTCAAGCAAAGGTGACTTCAGTAAACACACGGTAAATGATTCTGGTTCAGGCGTGATTCCACGGGAGGGCGATAGCCCTTCTCAACTGCCAGCCTCTTCGATGTGTGTATTATTATGATTAATATTTTTGAAGACTCAAGTGTTCTGTCTGTTATCACCAAGTTTAACAGGTTCGAGAATATGTTTTTAAAGTCAATTTATGTTCATGATAAGTTAATCGGAACTGAACGTACAGTTTAAATTTGTATTCGAACCACAGTGCAAAATGCCTCCAAAGGGGATCGAACCCGACACCACTGGAGACAACAGGTGTTTGTTTTCTTTCTTTATTCACTTTACTCCTCATATCTGGCCGTTTAGTATACTGTGGCAATGGGAGGAATCATGATAACGACATATAATAACAATCATCTATTCCGGCCCTGGATCTTTATTTTCGTATAACTATTCTCCAATCTTTAGAACACGGATGTCAGCTTGGCTCCTGCACACAGTACATGTAAGTTAGAATTAATTCTCCGGGAGGTGAGGCACCCGACTGAAATTCCCTCCTCCCAACGTGTGGATCCGCCACTGGTAGAAGTGCATTCACAGATATCCCGTACATACCAGTTAAATCCTCACAGTTCAGCAGAAACCATTCCTTTCCCTGCAAAAACAGAGGTGGAAGAATATCCTGCAGGATTGGATGGGAACTTCGGGAGATTCCCCCCTTTCCGCCGCGCACCTTCCCAGCGTTCCTTGCGCCGACTTATCGCCCTCGCCCGTCGCAGCGAGTTCGAATTTTCCGCTACATAAACTTTCTTAAGAATCCGTCTAAAAAAGAGAGACGGGGGAACTGCAGCCGAAAAGGTTGAATTATGGAGTGTAAAAATAAGCGATATGTGGTTGATCCCTTTATTGCCTTTAGGGCTGTAAATTACAGCGAGAACAGATGCCCCGGAAAAAATCTTTACTCCAGAAAGTGGCGAGAAACAGGGTTGCAATCTGACGGAATTTTTCCGGCACTCGAGTGATAAATTCCGAATAGATATGGTTAGGATTTTCGCCAGGTGTGGTGTGATCGTAGGGGAGGAGGAGGTAACGATTTCTTATTCTAGCAGTCAGTAAATTATGCCATCTTTTGCTGCAATCGACATTATCTTTTTATATGAGGAACGAGATTTATGATCACCACCATCACCACCACTCTTTGTGGCACAACATTGATGGTGTAATACTATTCACTATGTAACTATTACTGACAAGCTGATGCGAGCATTACGCACTGTCTTCTCGTAATTAATGTAATTTTGTATTTTCTCAATGAATAAGAGGGTTTGACAAATCATAGCTTCTGATTCATGGTACTTACCTTACCTTGTAGTTTTACACTACAATGTACCCTACTTTCCTCCACCACTCCCTCGTTCCCTCTTTCTTTGTTCGTTCTCTACTTCCTTCAACCATCGCTTCCTTTGTCTTCCCTCTCCAGCCTCCCCCTCTAAGTTTCCTCAGTCCTTCATCGGATTTCTCCAGCATCACTTCCTTTCCATTCATTCTCCTACCTCTCACTCTCGCCTTCCTGAGATCTTGAATTGAATCCTCGAGCCATCACTTCCTTGGTCTTCCTCCTCCATTCATTATTTCCTTTGTCTTCTTCGCCCACAAACCTCTCACTACTTGCTTCCTTAGACCCTCGTCTGTTCCCTCTCTTCCTTCAGTTGCCTTATTTCACCTTCAGCCTACACTTCCGTTATCCTCATCCTCCAGCCATAACTTTTTTTGTCATCCCCGTAAAGCCATCACTTCCTTGGTCTTCCTCCTAATGCCATCACTTTCTTCGATTTCTTCATCCTCCTACATTCTCATTCCCAGCGTCCTGAGATCCTCATCTGACTCATCCAGCCATCACTTCTACTTGTCTGCGTCCTCCGCCCTTCCACTCCCAGTATCCTGAGATCTTTATCTAACTCTCTCAGCCATCACTTCCCTTGTCTTACTCCTCCAGCCATCACTTACTTCTCCAACCTCTGACTCCCAGCTTCCTTAGATTCTCATCTAATTCTTCTCCTCCAGCAATCACGTTTATTGTCTTCTCTCCCCACGAACGTCTCACTACCATCTTCCTTAAATCTTCATCTGACTCTTCCAGCCATCATTTTCTTTGTCTTTCTCCTCCAGCCATCACTTCCTTTGCCTTCCTCCTAAAGCCATCACTCTCTTTGTCATCCTCCTGCAGCCATCACTTCCTTTTTCTTCCTCCTAAAGCCATCACATCTTTGTGTTGTTCCTCCTGCAACCTCCCAGCTTCCTTAGATCTTCATTGGCTCCTCCAGTCATAACTTCTTTGTTTTCATCCTCCAGCCATCACTTCCTTTGTCTACTACCCCCAACCCCTCAGTCCCAGCTTTCTTAGATCTCAATTGACTCCTCCAGCCATCGCTTCCTTTGTCTTCCTCTTCCAGCCATCGGTTCCTTTGCCTACCTCCTCCAACCTCTCACTTCCAGCTTCCATAGATCTTCATCTGACTCCTCCAGCCTTCATTCCCTCTGTTTCTAATCCTGCCATCACTATCTTTGTATCCTTCTTCCTCCAACCTATCACTCCCATTTTCCTTAGATCTTGATTGACTCCTCCAGCCATCCTTTCCTTTGTCTTCATCCTCCAGCCATCTCTTCATTTGCCTACCTCCTCCAACCTCTCACTTCCGACTTCTAAGACCTTCATCTGACTCCTCCAGCCTTCATTTCTTCTGTTTCTCCTGAAGCTATTACTTTCTTTATCTCCTTCTTCCTCCAACCTCTCACTCCCATCTTCCTTAAACCTGCATTGACTTGTCCAGCCATCACTTCCTTAGTCTTCCTCCTCCTCCAAAATCTCACTACCAGCTTCCATAATTTTTTTCTGATTCTTCCAGTCATGACTTCATTAACCTCCCTTCCTTTCGTCTTTCCTGTGACCTCATACAATAATATTCTCCCACATCTATATTCTTCCATTGTTTCCGCGTGTTCCAACGATCTCAATTTTGTCCCACCGCTCCGTCACACAGAAATACCATAACTCACACAGTAAAGCAAATTTGTTATATGCCTAATTTTTTAATATATTATTTAATACATATTTAAATATTATACTCGTAATTTACAGAAGTATCGAAAGAACAAGACTTTCAGTCTTGTGTCTACAAATGGCCGAGTGGTTAGCACGTCGCGCTGCGACGCCAAGGATCCCGGGTTCGAATCCCGCTCGGGCTTGGTTGTTTGTGAATGTCCATTCATCAATTTATCACTCATCCCCATCTTCGCAAATTAGCCAAGAGGCACAAAACGCGAAGTAAAATAAACTAAATCAATCAATTGTGTCTACAAATGTCGAGGATTCTGATCTTGTTCCCGTCTCGAATTGCTTCGATGTTTCCAAATCTTGTAAGGACACCCACGTCGAGAGAGCAGTTGTGGTCGATGGAGAATTCGTTCGCACGTTAAGTTCAGTAGAGGTCACGGGGAGAGGGGGATGTAGCACAAAAACAAAAATGTAGCAGCGCCAAAAACTTACACTCGAATTATATTTTCCTGTCGATGTACTGGGAGAAATGGGAGAGACACTGTTGAGAGTTTCAGATATATATTTTTTCAGAACAAAACTTAGCTTTAACGGACTTCTGAATTTTCTTGAAACAGTGATTGATACACAGATCTCAACATTCTCCTAACGCCCTCAAAATTTCGGCAGCACTTCTAAAACTTTCACAAAGGCCCAATTTATGGTTATTTTGGCTCCAAATTTGTCCTTACACCCCCTATATGCAGAGTGGCTATAATTAAACTATAGAACCCTCTGAAACCCGTTCCAAGCTACAGATTGCGCTGAAACTTGGTAAATAGGCTATGGGGAAGTAAATGCTGACGAAAAAAGTTTGATTTTTCACCACCAGGTGAAAATGTGGCGATGAAATCTGGTGCACAGCTTCACAGGAAACGCTTCGTGGGACCAGTAGAAGCATGATAGTGTGATCAAAAGCTCGTTCGCGTTGACAGGGTGTATATTGAACACTGCTGTAATGATATAGACTCAAATTACTGATTGTTGTTACTTCAGCGCGATATATCAAGCTGTAGGTGAAAATTTGAACTACTTTTCTCCATCTGCATTCGCTTCCACATGGTCTCCACAGTCTCTATAACAAGTTTCAGCTCAATCTGTTGCTTAGAACGGGCTTCAGAGGGCTTTGAGTACGGGAAATATAATTTTAAGCGCCACATTTGCATCTGGTGGTGAAAATTTGAACTATTTTCTTTTTCACCAGCATTCGCTTCCCAAAGGTCTCCATAGGCTCTATACCAAGTTTCAGCGCAATCCGTTGCTTCGAACGGTCTCCAGAGGGATCTGAGTACGGGAGATATAATTTTAAGCGCCACATTTTCATCTGGTGGTGAAAATTTGAACTATTTTCTTTTTCAGCAGCATTCGCTTCCCAATGGTCTCCATAGGCTCTATACCAAGTTTCAGCGCAATCCGTTGCTTCGAACGGTCTCCAGAGGGATCTGAGTACGGGAGATATAATTTTAAGCGCCACATTTGCATCTGGTGGTGAAAATTTGAACTATTTTCTTTTTCAGCAGCATTCGCTTCCCAATGGTCTCCATAGGCTCTATACCAAGTTTCAGCGCAATCCATTGCTACGGACGGGCTCCAGAGGACTCTGAGTAGGGTAAACTTCAGTTTTCGAGATCCAACATCAAAAAATCTCTCCTGCTGTTAGGTGGCAACCTTGGGGAAAGCCGGGGAATTAGATGCAAGGAGCATGGGGCCCGGGATAAACGGGAAAAGATATATTAGGTGTGGAGGAACGCTAATGGGGCCAAGTCACGGGACATGTCTGCCAAAATACTCAGAGCCAGCTTTCTCGCCGTCTCCTACAAGGCGGAGGTCGGGAGGGTCTCATCCAGCAGCCCAAACTTGAGGACCGTCAGCTGCCTAGCATTGCGCAGAGCAGACTTGACAGTGACAGATCCTTGGTCTTCTCCAAAACAGCGAGCGGCGGTTGTCAGAGGAAAGAGAGAATGTCTTCCGAGCGACTACTCCTTCCATCTTCTCCTCCTTTCTGAGCTCATCACCACACACGCACATACCTTCTTGAAGATGTTAGAAGCGTCGCAGGTTTTGTTGTGTCTCCGGATTGCCTATGCTATCTTTGGCATCCGGATGCGTGCGTGTGCGTGCGGGAGAGACAAACAACCGCAGATGGACTCTTGAAAAGGGAGACTATAAATGCCAGAATTCAATACGAGGATATGTTCAGGTTCTTCCTCTGAGGGTATAGTTGGAAGGGTACGGAATTTGCTGTGACCTCTGCGGAACGAGCACATCTGCTGCAAGGACTATTTAAGGTGGGGGGGGGGGGTGGTTCAGGGGTACCGGGTATATATACCAAGTAGTGAAACAAAATAATGAAAATTTGCTTTTTAGCATTTGTTGTACTGTAATCGATGGTTATTTTTTCCCTCTGAACTTGGAAGACAAGGATTATTATATTGGGATCGAACTGATTTGAAGGCCAGTACAAACAAGCGTGTATAAACACGCTACTACTTATGATAATATGCATTATTCCTTCGCGCTTTTTCCATTTTGCCCTTAAACGTTTTGCGCTTAAACCATTCGCTCTTATTCCGTTCGCGCTTGTTCCGTTTCGCTCTTTTTCATTTCGCGTTTAATCCTGGGCTATGTTTCGCGCTTAGTTCGTTTCACGCTTAGTCCGTTTCCTGCTTAGTCCATTTCGCGCTTAGTCAGTTTCGAGCTTAGTCCGTTTCGCGCTCAGTTCGTTTCGCGCTCAGTCCGTTTTGAGGTTAGTCTTTCTCGAGGTCAGTTCGTTTCGCGCTTAGTCTGTTTCGCGCTTAGTCCGTTTTGCGCTTAGTCCGTTTCGCACTTAGTCCGTTTCGCGCTTAGTCAGTTTCCCGCTTAGTCCGTTTCGAGCTTAGTACTAGTGTTGCCCACGAGACGAGACTTTGGCCTGTCTCGTCTCGTGGAGTCTCGTGGAAATGCTGTCTCGTCTCGAAAATATTCGTTTGTCTTATGACACATGGTCAATCTCGTCTCGTGTCGAATTTTTAAAAGCCTGTCCCGTGGGCAACACTACTTAGTACGTTTCGCTCTCAGTCCGTTTCGCGCTCAGTCTGTTTCGCGCTTAGTCAGTTTCGCGCTTAGTCCGTTTCGCGCTTAGTCTGTTTCGCGCTTAGTTCGTTTCGCGATTAGTTTGTTTCGCGCTTAGTTCGTTTCGCGCTTAGTCCGTTTCGCGCTTAATCTCTCTCGCGGTTGATCCACCATTCCGTATATTGGTTAAATTCTATATGGAAGCACAAGCAAAAGCTCTTTTCTGAGAGACAACCTGTATAAGTTGCCTCCGCCAACCGCAACACCAAGGGCCAAACGTGACGAGGTTCTGAAGGAATATGACTCCTCCATTCCAGCACTTGGCCATCACCAGAAGCAACGTGCATGCAACAAGACACCCCATTTGGACGTGTCATTTCGGATGAAATAGGAAAACGCTCCGTGGCCACGCACTTCCATGAAATATTCAAATGCTCTCATGTTGACAGTCACTTGTCTTTTTTTGTAGAAGTTTGGCGCCGGCGAAGAGAGAGCATCTATTTGCATGTTCAGTGCCATCAGGATTCGTTTGGGGCGAGATGTTTTTCTGAAGGAACGTCTGTCGCTGCAGACCAAACAGGATGTTGTGAAAAATGTTACGAATGCATATGAGCTTGTCTTCTTTTCTTACAACATACATCTTGACGCCCATTTTTTTTTTAGTCAAATAACATTTTACCTTTTCAGTCATGGTGGATGTTCGTTGGTGCATTTACAAGTTTACGGCTGAACGGTTAGAAGTTTTCCATAACATTTTCAATATTATCATAACGTTAATTTCTTACGTTTTTGAGCCGCCCCCCGTGACGAAGTGGTTAGCACATCGCGGCACGACGCCAGGGGTCCCGGGTTCGAATCCCGCCCTGGGCATGGACGTTCGTGAGTGTCCAATCATCAATTTCATCATATCATCACTCATCCCCATCTTCGTAAATTAGCCAAAAGTGGTACAAAAGCGAAGTAAAATAAAGCAAATTAATCAAACTTACGTTTTTTGGAATAAAATGTCGGTGCTTATGAATAGCATGGATTTCTGTTACCACCTTTTTAGTTGTCAAATGTCTGTGAAACTACGCCATGAATGGAAAAATGGTTTCTACAAAAGTTGTTAATTTTTATAAGAGGAATAAAAATATTAAACAAAAAAATTAGGTTTCCATTTAAAAGATTCCAGTGACCTTGAAATGACCTTAAAAATGGCCGCCAACTAAAATATACCTGGACGCCATTTTAGGCGAAACGGTATATTCCCTTCCCCCAAATCCTATTTTGCCTAAACTGGTTGAGAGCGAAATATTTCAAATAAGGGACATTTAACGGTTTCTCAACAGAGAAATACGTGCTCTGTTTTTTGTTAGTTCATTCTTAGCTTTTCTTCATGTCACACACCTGGTCTAGCCAACTCGTGCGGTTGGGAAGTAAGAGAAAGTGGTATAATATTTCACTTCTGGCCGAGACCATGCCCTTTGGAGTGAGAATACTACTACATGTATTCCTGAATGTGAAACGTCCCAGACCCCAAGTTTTTAAGCCCCGTTCGTCTGCAATGACGTCATCAAAATGTCGCTCATGACGAAAATATTATTGGTAAACTCTGTTACTTCATTACAGTTATTTATCTTTCATTGAATCTTATTTTTACGCAAGTTTCAGTTTAAAACTCTGCCATGAAAATAAGAAATAAGAAAGACCCATTTTATCATATAAAATATGGTGGCCAAGATGGCCGCCGAAAGTCCCAATAATAAGAGTTTCAGCAATTATGATTATGTTTGGAAACAAAATCTGTGTTTTGGAGGTTCCAGAATTCAATCGTGGCACCAAAAATAGCGTGACACTAAAAATAATTGTCTTGTTGACAATCTACATATGTAGAATAAAATAACCGAACCCGGACCCCACTCCGCTTCCTGTTTCCGTAAGTAGGTGCTGCCGCGTGGTGGCAATGGGCGAAACACGTCAAGAATAACGAAAAGATTGTGTAGGGAAGGTATCAGCAGTAACGTGCAAGAATCAGGTGCTGTAGTCCGCCATGAATTATTTTTGTGTGAATGAAAGTTTGTACATCGGTGAACAACAGTGGGAATTTTGC
The DNA here is from genome assembly GCF_977018435.1 of Lepisma saccharinum. NCBI lineage: Eukaryota > Metazoa > Arthropoda > Insecta > Zygentoma > Lepismatidae > Lepisma > Lepisma saccharinum. The sequence goes on from NC_139248.1 coordinate 63,009,216, forward strand.
TAATTAAGAGAGAGATAAGTAGCAATCTTATCACAATGTAGACACTAGTAAGTATTGTACTTTGAAATTATGGTAATGGTTTGTTTGAAGATACGTGAGGTTTTATTGTATAAACAATAAGACTCCACGAGTAAAATGCCCTAAGCAGGGCCCCTCAATGAATGCCTAACATTACAATTATAATTGAAGCAAAGGGTCGTTACTCGTTAGTAATGTCCTTTCACATATTGTTTCAGATGTTCAAGGGAAAAGGCAATGCAGGTGGGAGAAGGTGGGATGTCCAACAAATGGAAAGGGCCATTGACGCAGTTAGGATGTTGGTAGTCTATATTATATTACTTTTGTACATCTATATTCTTTATGCAAGCTCAATAAATGTAATTCATTCACTACATATCATATATTAACATTTCTTTGCGTCTTTTCCCATTTTTGGAACTTGTTAAAGGAGGGGTCCGACTTTGGCCCCTTTTTCTCCGTTCTTACTTTTCGTCCCTTTTTACAGAAATGCTTACTGGCAAAGCATCATGCGCTTTAAGGTGGATTAAGTTACTCAAAACGTTAGCAAGCATATCAAAGAACCCATTTTATTAAATTTCTAATAGAAATAATATGCCATAATGACACCAGGGATGAAAACAAAACGGGGCTCCTACTTTGGTCACTTTTCTCTATATACAGGGTGATTCAAAAGTCGGTTATTAGTGCAGATAGCGAGAAAAGTAATCAGGGGAAAGTTGCTGGAAATATGTGGGTTTCAATGTAAATTCAAACAAGTCACAACATCGAAGTTATCAAATGGTCGAGAATGAAATTCTTTCCTGGCTTTCAGCAAAACAACCGCCCTTCAATCAAAGTTTATGGAATCTCTTATTTATTTAAACACAATGATAACATATTAATTTGATTCTTGTTTTGATGCTTAGTTTCAATTTTTAAATGGTATTTCTGTATTCTAGACGAAACTCAGGGTCAAGCTTGTCTTGATCGGCCTTGAATTCAGTCAACTGAAGAACGAACGACAGTTGGACAATTCTGTATGATTTTTGCATCCGCAGTTCAGGATACTGTTTCATACGACACTTTAGAGACCGTTAACTTCACAAGTCATTCTCAGAGGACTTTTATTTCAGTCCTTGAGTCAGAATTGTAAGCTAACTTGTAATTTCAATGCAATTTTCTACATTCTCAGTTCAAGATGTTGTCTCATACAAGATTTAAATCAATCCTAGACGACACTAAAATCGAATCGAACGTCATCCTCAAAATTTTATAAGATTTTCTTTCCCAGTCTCTTACCACTGGAGGATATTCTCTAACATGAGTCTAAAAGTTGAAATCTTAATTTTCTCGGGGAATACTTGCAATTAGAGAGAACAGTATATTAATAACTTAAAATAGGATGACATATGTGGTACTTACCGAAGTCAGGATAGGCAGTCTGTGAAATTGTGGTTCTTTTCCCAAATTAACTTATACCCTGTAACGAGATGAAAAAGTCTAATTTTAAAATTATTCACAAGGGGCAATTCCATGAAAAATTAAACCCAATAAGCTACATACAAAAGCATGTGTACAAGTAAAGGGAATGCACAAATTGCAGCTTCTGATGATGTCAGCAACATCCAGTTTGTTGTCAGTAGGCAACACTGAAAGTCAATATGGCTTCCAGTGCCCTATGACTACATAGAGTGAACATATAACTGCACAGAAAAATCTTAAGTGTATATTTAAGTTCATTATTGCAAAGTGTTTGGTATTGAGAATACAGATATATAAGAAGGAATTGCTGCTGGAAACACAGGAGAACATCAGCTATAGAAACATAAAACATGTAGGCTGATTCCGTGACAAAGTTTTGCAAAAGTGAGAGCAGTGGAGCTGTTAAGCTAAGTTTTCACGACACACAAAGCTACAGACTTCAACAGGAACTTCTAATTATTTATGTTGCTATAGTGGTATTATGGAATCATATGTATGTGAAGAAATTACCTAAGATGGTGCAGGGTGTGGTAACGATGGCTATCCCCTAGAGAAAAATAATAATTTTTCATCATGTGACCGATACTTTGGTACACGTGAACTGTTTACCATAGCAAGCCTGTACTGTACGTTGTAGACTCATAGCCTCTCCCTTATAGAAAGTGTGGGTGAAACAGGAGACTGTTACTGGGTGTCTTGTGCTGGACAGTCAACTTTCTGCATTTAAAAATGGTAAGAGACCTCTAGGAAGGCCAAGACGAAGATGGAGGGACAACGTTGAGATTGACCTAAAGGAAATCGATAGGGATGGAAAAGAGTATATTGCTCAAGATAGGAACAGATGAAGGCCTATGTTGCTGCAGCCATGAACCTTCGGGTTTAAGAAGGCTAGAGAGTTAGTTAGTTAGTAACATTTTTCGGTGTTATGGGATTTGCGAAAACTCCTAAACATGGGGAATTTAAACGTGTTATCGACAACGAGAAGCATAGAAAAACGAAAATTAAGTCTTTCAGAAGCCAAAATGTCTCTGGCTCTCTGCATTGGTAAAACCGAGCGAGAACTGAAGCCAGGGTGATTGGAAAAGGGTGACACGGACATAAATTAACCCAGAGAACTTCCCTTGTCACTAAAGAAAACCTAATTATCAAATTCGACGAAGCAATAACGCAAATTGTACAGGAAAATACGAAATCGCTTTTTAGCAGATGCATTGCTCCGGAAAAGCTCTTTGGGAACTTTTCATTTACGGGGGTGAGCCGTTTTCGCTTTTTTTTTCCTTCCCTTTCCAGCTTGAAGCGTTCCTTCAGGTTTATGACAGCAATTCAACCCTTTCCTTAGGTCGGGTATTTAGGCGCAATTGAAATCCAGGGCTTGTCTGATTTGTATAAAACGTGTTTTCCTCAACCGGGTTTTATTTCGGTGATTTTCCTTCAACGTTACGACGCGACCTTAAAGCGTCGGAGGGAAAAAAAAAGACGATGAAACGAAGGGCGGCTGTAGACATATAATAACGGGAGCTAAGAGATTTTCAGGTAGTGACATTTTGTCGCAGTTCTCGGCTCCGGATTTGACGGCGGGTCGTGAAAAAAATCTTAACGCTTTTCATAAAGTGTCCCAACTTCTCCATTAATCGCCTTGAATAGGGTCGACAAAAACTGCCTTGCACTCTAATTTTGAAAGCCGCCTGAATTTATAGGCAATTTCTGCCTTGGAGATTGATTGCGCTGCGGCCGGCCTCAAGATGAGAAGTAGAATGGGGTGGGAGGGTTGGGGGCTCCGAGGGGTCCGGTCGTGAAGTAGTGGCTGGTGAGAGGAAGGGATTCGCGTCGCAGCTGTAAATCGGCCATTACCTGAGATGGTGCTGCGGGGGTGTTTTGCGCGGCTAGATGAGTCGCGGCGATGGATGAAGCTGTTTCAAGGCTGCTGCTGCGTGGATCTTTTCATGAGTTCTTGATTCAGTGTTCAGATTGAACCAGAGGCGTTGACTTTAAATCAAACCTCCCCACTCTCACGACACGTCCTTTGCCCTCGCCTCCCCTCACCGCCACCCTCACGCATCTCCCGGACGGCCAGGTCTAGGAGATATCCAGTAATATTCAGTACGGTCCGGCCAAGGAAGACGAAACTACCTGGAAAGGACGATTCCAAACGCGAGAGGGGAAGCAGGGAGAAGCACTCGCCGAACTACCCTGTGTGTTATTTCGCTTGTGTGGGGTTGCTTGTTGTGTTTATTACCGCTTTCTGTGTTGTGTTTGTGATTTGTGATGGCTCTTACAATTGGCAACAAACCGTTTCGAAGTGGAATGAGGAAAATTGGGACTTTTTGGCCCCTGTCGCACATTCTACAAAACACCCTCGTTTTACTAGAAAATGTCACAAGCCATTCAGTTACTACATTTATACTTATAATACTATATACAACAATATTATTATTATTAAATACTATCCTGATTAATGTTGTGTACATTTATGCTAATTATAATATTTACTAAGAAGATCAATTTAATTGAATGATCTAAAATAAAGCTACTGTTTTACAAACAAGTTTATCTACTAATGTGACGATATGAATACTGTCCTGATAGGTTCTGTTTGCTGTTATAGTATATTACTGGCTTACCTAACCCTTACATAATTCGTAAACATCTCTGTATGTATTTTGGCGGCGATGTTACTACGTGGAAACTTCATTGCTGTTTCTACAGCAGACGATTTTCAAGGAACCCGCTTCCTGTCCAAAGCTCCGTCACCCCTATTTAGCCACTGAACGCATCCGGTTGGCGCATGCGCACTTCCGTCCATGGTCTCGGCTAAGGCAGCCAGACAGTACAGTGGTACCACGTGCGAAACAACCTGCGCAGACCCGCGACTCCTGTGCACCGTACCCCCGCGAGTAGGGGAGGAGGAGAGTGGACCATGCTTCCTTATGGCCCGATGTGGAGGGAAGAAGGGAAAGCTGCGCGGGGACTTTTCGTCCCAAGGTTTTTTTCCCTGTGGTCGATCTATAGGCATACATTGGAAATCCATATGTCTTGTATGGACTTATCAGTGTCGCCTCCGGATGGTGAACACGTCCGGGTTGAACTCGTGAATGGGGAGTGATGAAATAACACTCGGTTCAATTCTGTTCGAATGTCGTCCTCCTGAGGTGCCGAACGCTGCTCGCAGCACCAAACAAACGAGAATCGGAAATACTCTGCATTGCCAAACGTGGCTTCTTCCCGCGCGTAATTGTAAACGCGAGAGTTCCTAAGTAGTTAGGAGTAATTCTAGGAAACGCTTGAAGAGGCAAGCAAAAATTATGTTCCAAAAGCATGTGAAAAGTTAAGCCCTTATCTCATCTCTTGGGACTTCAGAACAGCTCGCAACGCTCTTCCTGTGGCCGTTCCCAAAATTAAATTGTCGCATCTCGTATATATGTACACATCGTACAAGCAAACTAAATATGTTTTCTTGCAGATGCGCGTGGAAAGCTAAAACCATACCTGATCTCTTAGGATGAACATTATGTCCGACTCGGCACACTAGCACCTCCACACGGCCGTTCCAAAAATTAAACTGTCGCACCTTGTATATATGCACAGCTAATACAAGCGTGCGAAATATGAGTGCTACAAATGCGTGTGAGAAGTTAAATCTATGTCTAATCTCTTGGGACTAGAGAACATATGCCCGACTCGCTACCCTAGCGCCTCCACGCGGCTGGTAAGTAAATTAAATTGTCGCACCTCGCATATATTTACGAGACTAAATATGAGTGCTATAAATGCGTGTGTAAAGTTAAACTCATGCCTGATCTCATCAGGTTTCAGAAGATTACTCCCGACTCCCGAATTTGCTAGTTCATTTAATTTAAATATTCGTACTTACGTATTCTGCATCGAGAAACATTGGTGAAGGTGGCATTTCGCTTATTTCACGGAAATAAGCTCTATTTGCGACATATCGAGTAAGTTTTCTTCGTTCCTTTTTGCCTTCGGTAACAAGCAAAATGGCGGTCACAGTTTCACTAACGTACTCGGCATGCAGTGTTTCCACCCCACTGCACCCAAAAATATCTACGTAGCCCCACAAACCATTGACGCATAGCCCCACGAACCATTCATACATAGCCCCACTAACCATTTTCGGTAAGGTTAGGTTAGGTAGGGTCATATTTAGGTTTCAATAGTTCGAAATAGGTTTAGAAAAAAATATGCGTAGCCCCACACTCCATTCTCGCATAGCCCTACGAACCATGGACACATACCCCCACAAATCATTTGCGGAAACGTACCTTCTTCAGTAACAAAAACACGTGTTTGGAAACACTGACCGGGATTGACCGGGATTACGTCATCACGCACAGGCTGCATCCACCTGGAAGTAAATGGATGCAATAGCTTTCGTGCATCGGTCACACATTTATATTGAAAAATAGATGATTTACCGGCAAAATTCGATGAACGATGCGAGAAAGCACTTCTCCGAACTTCCACAATTATAAAAGAAACTGCATTCGGTAAGTAAATTCTCATGTAAATTTGAAGAAATCCGTTTTCCGGAGATAAGAAATTTACCTATGCTTCCTTGCAGAACGCTTACTGTGCTACAATCATGCGTGTGAAAAGTTAAACCCATGCTTGATCTCTTGGGACTAGAGAACATTATGCCCGACTCGGCACACTAGTGCCTCCATGCGGCCGGTCCGAAAATTAAATTGTCGCACCTCGTATATATGTACTGATCGTACGAGCGAACTAAATATGCTTCCTTGCAGAACGTTAACCAAACTAAAAAAAAACGCTAATTCGTCCACGAAGCTCGCCGGTGTCAAATTTCGCATGGGTTCGGTGAAACCGAGCAAAAGCGCCAATACCCATTACATCAGCTCCTGTCGCCCTCTGGATTGATGAATCAACGAACAAATGAAGGTTGGTGTGCATGACGTGGAGACGATGCTGGTGACAGGTTGATCACATCGACTTGATGCGCGTCGCCGTGACGATGAGTGATGATGATGCCTGGCCCCGCTCTAAACGGGTCTGGTTCCCCGCTATGACGGATCACTCCGCGGTAAGTATAGTTATTCTACGCCTGACACTGATGTATGGGAAGGGGTAGGAAGATCGCGAGGAACACTATAAATTTTGGCGACGAGCTTCGGATCTCCCCCTGCCCTTTTTTAGCGTCTGCTCCTCTTATTTCCTCCGACAAGCAGGCTTGCCAACCTCCATCTTCTAATATGTCTGACAGAGAGGGAGACACACAGCCACCTCTCTTCGTATAAGGTGATTCTATACCCTAGCGAACGCCTGCGTCATGCCTGTGTAAGCTTATGGGGTACATTTGGTCACGATTATCTCCAGAATCTGCTGACAAAAATAATTCAAATTTTACCTGAGCACTGAGAAAGTCTCTCTCCAGAGAACCATTGTTCGATATTTTCATTTTCTGCATCAACGTACCGAAAGTTAATTAATTTGTTTTTGCTACGAGCTTCGGATCTTCCTCTTCCTTTTCTTATCGTTTCATCCTCTTATTATTTTCTCCGACACTCAGGCTTGCCAACCTGCATCTTTGAATTTGCCTTTGAAGAGAAGAGACTACAACATATCTTCGTTTAAGGTGATCTTATACCCTAGCGAAAGCCTATGTCAAGCCTGTGCAAGAGTATGGGGTTACTTTTTTCACGATTATCTTGAAAACCGATCGAGAAAAAGTTGTCACATTTTACCTGAGCATTGAGAAAGGATGTTTCTAGAGATTCACTTCTTCATATTTTCATTTACTGCATCGAAGTTCTCAAAATTAATTAATTTTACTCTTGAAATGCGGTGGTTTCTTTAAGTCTCTCCTCCTATTTTCTCCGACACTCAGGCTTGCCACCATGCGTCTTATGCCTCTCAGAGGGGAGACAGCACTTCTGTTTAAGGTGATCCTATAACCTAGCAAAAGCATGTGTCAAGCCTGTGTAAGCTTATCGGGTAACATTTGGTCACGATTATCTCCAGAACCTGTTGAACAAAAATAATTAAATTTTACCTGAGCACTGAGGAAGTATCTTTCTACAGAACCATTGTTTGATATTTTCATTTTATGCATCAACGCCCCTAAAATTAATTAATTAATTTTGGCGACTAGCATTTTTTAAGTCTCTCCTCTTATTTTCTCAGACATGCAGGTTTGCCACACCCCGTCTACTAATATTCCTTTGCATGTGACCTTCTGATAAGGCACCCAAATGTCAACCTCACTTCCACGTAGTACACCCCGGTATACTGATTTTTGCAGGCCAACGAGGCTCTGGCGTCTGGACCTTCAACCAGTGTAATCATCTGTAGGGCTGTGTGTGTGTTGTCCTATGTTTTGTTCTTATATATGCTGAGTGCCTAGTGTTGCCCACGAGACGAGACTTTGGCCTGTCTCGTCTCGTGGAGTCTCGTGGAAATGCTGTCTCGTCTCGAAAATATTCGTTTGTCTTATGGTGCATGGTCAATCTCGTCTCGTCTCGAATTTTGAAAAGCCTGTCCCGTCTCGTCCCGTGGGCAACACTATGAGTGCCCCTTTGCAGCCTCAGGTTTTAACATGGATAAGGAAAATTTAAGAAGAGACAAGTGTGGATTTTAGTTAGGGTAAGGGGCTGGACCCCGTATAATGTTCAAAATAACACAAGTGTTGATGCACCACAAAATTTAAATTCAATTAATCAATAAATCTAATATGCCCGTCAGGCTACTTCTCTTTGTTTAAGTTGATCTTATACCCTGGTGAAAGCTTGTGTCAAGCTTATGGGGTAACTTGTGGTCACCATTATCTCGAAAACCAGTCGACAAAAACCTGTCAAATTTTACCTGATCATTGAGGTTCTGATGTGTTAACTGGCATAAATGCAAATCGAATCATGTAAAAATGTCCATGTATCATGATTAATTCGGATTTAAACAATCAGAACTTGGGCCAATAGCACTTATTTGCACCGTTCTTTAAAAAAATACAATTTATTCAAATTGTAAGATGACTGAACAAGATCTACTATCAATTTAACGAATTTAGTGGTTGCTTAGAACACGTTTGTCAGAGCCACAGTAATGGGAGGCAACGAACAATAATACGTTTTTCATAGCTTCGTAGAGAGCTTACCTCCAAAGACAGCTGAATAAATTTCACCTCAAATTCTTTCGAAAACCACAACTCCCTTCTTGAAGTTTGAGGCTTACATAGACATGGATGACTTCCCGGAACACGGTTACACTAATCAAGAAACTTAACAAGCACAGAAAAGTTGCACAAAGATCATCAGAAATGAATACATTTGCATGAAGACGTATCCAGACAACCAGTGCCGTTACTCAATGCTCTACGTCATAATGAGCAATTCAACAAACAATTGATTGTTACCTCTTTTAAAGCAATAAATTGTTTCTTTATTTCAGGAGATCCGTATGGTATAGAATGTTCATCAAAATCTGCACAGACATTAAAAGATTTAGCACAATAAACTCAAGAGTTTTTCAAAATGTCCTTCTTTAATGGATACTTTCCGGACATGTTGTACGACTAATCATGAATGATGTCATAGATGAATTACCTGAACAAAATTTTGTTTATACACTGTGATGTGTAAAATAAGCGTTACTCACACCAGTTCAACTTCTAGTTGAGCTTATTCGTTATATTCACATTAATGCACCAACCAAACAAACAAAATTCCAACTATTGCAGTTCGTGATACACCATTAGATTTTACAAATCAGTTATATGACAGATACATTACATAATATTTGATGGTGTTGGAGCATCGCTTGAATAAATGTATTGATCATAAGGAGGATTATGTACAAAAATAAATTTAAATTTGAAATTATACATTGTTTTTCATTCTTAGGCCGAGAACTGTTCAGACAACCCTCGTATATACTTCGAAATTGTGGCAATGCTTTATTCTGGATCATTGGGAAAGGTAGTAGCATTTATTTAATTTACAACGTAAAAAGCACAATGATTTACTTCACCATTCGTTTTCGAGGGCGGGGGCAAGTGCCCCACATGCCTAGGCTGGGTACACCCATGCCTTCCGGTCCGTTCAGGAAATATCCATTAGATGTGTTTCGGCAACACTGCAAAATGAACAGCTTATGCGAGCCTCAAACAAAGAAAAAACAACCTTTGCTTGACACATCTTTCCTGCCTCCAAAGACTTGAAAAATCGTCGCGGTTTGCACCACTGACACAGCCACTACTCCTTATAATAGGACCGGCTGTTCGGTGTGTATTTTTCGACAAAAGTAGATAATAAATTTTCGGCGTCAGAGCGGAACAGTGTACATATTTCATCGAGATCTTCTCCCCTCTCTGTTTTCTACGTTGGGCCGTACTCTAGCGAGGAACCGTTCATCACTGCGGAGCGCCGTGTGATCGTCAATTGTTGGCACAGAGAGAGGTCCCGCCCCCTGCCGAGTTGATGGACAGGCGCGCAGATAAAAGTAGCCATAAATCGCAGCGGAGGACTAGTCTCCCGCAAAGGGTACCCGGGGTTCCAGGAAGAAAGGGAGCAAAAAAAAAACCTTCCGTAGCGAGTGTTTGTTCATGTGTTTGAATGTGTGTGTGAGCCTTTCCCTTCCTTCTTCCTGCTCTGTTCATTTGTCGGGCCACGACGTGTGACTCCTGTCTACTGATCTGTCTAATGAAATGCTTGCTTCTGTTTTCTTACGCTGGATGTCGCCACCTGTCTGTACTGTGATACTCTGGATGAACAAATCATGTTGCTAAAAATGGCGCAAGATGGCACTGCGATCTCAATAAGATTAATTAGACGAAGCAACAAAGTACAAGTTAATTCTAGTGCATTATGCTGCCAATTGATAATATTTACGTCACTTTGAAAGGCCAGAACGAGAGCTAGTTTCATGTTAAATCAATTTCCAATAAACACCCACTATACATTCTTGGCACTGCACTTCACTTTCGCAATATGCCCAGTTCTCACAGCCTAAACTACATTTATTTTTCTCAGGCACCGCATTCGAGTCTATAATGTGTGGCAATAAACTTTCCAAATAACATCCCATATGTGCGTGAACCAATTGTGATAAATTTTAAAATGTCAACCAATGAAATCATCACTATCAGACATATACTCCGTCCCAGCTAACTGTGGAGCAGGCGAACGAAAACGAGTCTGCGAAAACAAGTAGTGACGTGAGACGGCTCCACCAATGAACACGTGAGAGGAATGGAATTGCGTGTAGTGGGAGAAAGCGACTGCAGTTTCCAGCCTTCCCAGCAGCGTGTACTGCTTCGCTCTGGCCAATAGATTTCCCTCGCTTCTCTGACGTTATGCGCTGCCTTGCTTCACAGTTAGCTGGGACAGGTTAAGAAACTTGGGACGAACAGCAGTTAGAGAACAACCGTCATTGAACGAAATCACAACGAATGAATAACAAACCTTCTTCACAGCTTTCATTTCAGAGTTACACTAACTTACACCCCATAGAAAATCGACTTTCCACGGGGTGTAAGTTAATGTAACTTGACAAAATACAGTACATCCGGTACTAAAATTTTAGTTATTCGAACCAATTATTTTTCATAATGTTGAAGTTGTCTGCAGTACTTTTGCATCACTGACAATGCCAGAGGGGGAGCAAAGAGAATGTCCGCTCTCAATATAAACGCAAGTTAATAATATTTTTTTGTTTCTTTAATTCCATCCATTATACCTAACACTAGCAAGCCACACGCCGCTTTGCCTGGCAGAATGTATTACACACACAACGCCATCTCTTGACGACTTTTGTTTTTAGGTCTATATATTCTAATTTTTTGTAGATCCTGAGGTTTGGTGGGCTGTGTCTTGATGAAAGAGTGAGAAGGAATTCTGTATACAGTGTGTGAATTAACGGGGCGGGGGGTTGCATGGGATTTCCACCACCGAAAATGTTATCCCTGTCAAAGAAAATAGGATTGAAAGCATGTAGCATACCATTTCTTAAATGTATAACAAACAAATCATTCGCGTCCAGTCATCAAAAATTTCCCTGCCAAAACGTATGCAGCCTTGTGGATTATAGAAGGACACGATTGTGAAACTGGTCAACCTTTCGGAGCCGAGACAACAGCAGCCATAGTGCTGAAAATTTACAAGTATTAAAGCTATCACAAGAAACTTTTAAGTAAATTAGATTGACATTAGTTTGAACTTAATATACAGGGTGACTGGTAATTAGATGTATTCCCTGCAAGGGGTTAAAGTAGAGACAATTTGCAATAAATTTGACCATATGATACCCCGTCCGAAAATTAGTAGTTTTCGAGATAATCGAATTTCTATTGTTTTTTTTAAAAAAATGACAATTTTCCACATAAAAAGATGAATTGAGAAAAAACTGTTCATTGTATGGAACCTATTTCAGCGTTTTCTGATAGCTAACAAATAAGTGGTTCGTTGAAAAAAGTTTTTCCCAAATAACAATCATATGTAAGTAACGGGTGGGTCTAAACTTACAAGTGATGATAAAAAAAATGCACTCTTAGTTTACTTGGCAACGTATTAATAACAAAAATGGTATGACACGAAGCGTACAAATTACTTTAATTACTTCCTTGTGTCATCTGCTATCCAACAAGGTACAAATGTTGCTAACATTCACATTTGTGTAAAGTAAATAATATTTCATTCATCTTCATGTGAATGGAATCAATGAACAATATAATTAAAGAACATTACACGTCTTGCTCAAAGTGGGCACCTCCGTTACGAATGCAGGCACGCAGGTTTTTAAGGACATTTGGTCTCTTAACTCGTGATGTGATGGTGTCCTTGATGTGTTGACCAGCTGTTAAGATCCTCTCCCTGAGCTCTTCTTGCGAGTTTACCGGTGTCTTGTCATGTGGCTCCAAATGTAAAAGTCGCACAGCTAGCTCGCTGCACCTTTCTGGAAGAGTGAGTGACCACTGCCTCTTTCTACCTCGGCCTGTTTGTTCGGCTGAAGAGCAGACGACACGAGAGTATCGGCAACAGTGTGCGAGCGACGTCTGCTGTTAGCCCGCGAAGCGCTCTTTCTAAGGCCACCTGCAGTATAGTTACTTCTGCCTCGGTTGTGCCATTACTCTAAACTGTCTAAATCGAAACAGTATATGAAGCGGCGAAAGATTGTAGCTTTTCGTGCTTCAGGAAAGCGGCACTAAATAAAGTATGCATCAAATAAACAACCCTAACCTTGAATAAAAATGTGTTAATGATACTATTTTCTCTGCCATGATGAAATACCTTACGTTTTCTTGTCCAACGACTGGAATTCAGAACTTAGGGCTAAAAGTGGGGAGGATGCGAGAAATACCGTCGAGTTAGGAAGTGCCACTCTCAAGGAACAAACATAATTTTCACTACAAATTTACCCCCACTAGCAGACAACTACATTGACATAAGAGTAATGAATATAGTTGCAACTCTTGCACAGGGCATTTTGATTAGTGGAAATAACTGCTGAAGATTTTAATTTTATTTCACAATATATTATGCATAAATCCTGATCAAAATTGTATGAAAGATTGATTCTCCTTTACGGATATCACCGTAACGGTACTGAAGAATTATTTTCTTACCTCACAAATGAATTAATTAACATGTAGTAGGAGGACTGCGAGCAATAAAATTGCCCAAGCGTGCTGATTTTCGCACCGTATTGCAATGATTAGTTGATTGGAATTTGTATTAAGGTCCACTGTATGCACGTAGGCCGAACCCGGAACTCCTTGATATCCTGTTTATCCAATATATATAAAGCCCCAATCCCACCACTGACTGACTCACTGACATACATGTTCTCCATGAAGGAAGTCCCGGAGGCGAAAAATGCCCGATTACGACCCCCCATGAAATTGTCCCAAAAGGCCGAGAAAATTAAAAAATCGCTCACTTTGCCCTTCCTTAAGGGTGAAAATGACCTTTTCTCACGTCCTTAGCAACCGTTGCCACGGTAATTTTTTGCAGCACACATTGTTTCCTTCAATTCTTAATTGTCTATAGTTCAAATCACAAACCCTGACACCTTCTGTAAACAAAACCACCTGCATGCAGAAAGCATTGCAAACTCATAGAAGTAAAATAATCCACACGAAAATCCAGCGTTGTTACAGGATTCATTACGTAAGGTAAAACAACGGCCAATTTGTAGTATGGGATACGCTGCCGCAAATGACGTCTCACTTTAAACCCAATGCTCTTTCTTTTTTTACTTATTGCTTCACCTTTATGGTTAACTCTTTGCACCAGTAATCATTTCCCATAAATTTGGCTTCTTTCTTTGAATATATTTTACTTGCATTTTTTAGACAAAATGATATAACATGGTAATGTATATTTCTAAGGTTTGATATAGATAGGAGTGTATTTGAAATTTGTTTGTACATTTTATGTAAATTGTATCTTATGTAAATAAAATATATAATGGGTATAAACAGCCATATGCATTGCTGTAAGTCCAATAAATATATTGATGATGATCAAAACAAGACAAAAAGTTCGTAAATTTATTGCGGTTGGAAACTTTGACAAGCATCCTAATAACGATTTTTGTTCCGCCAAATATAGTGCACTTCGTAAAATAACTTGGTGACATGGCAAGGCAAGATAAGTGTGAACATTTTGTAGTAATATAACTTTCAATGAGCTTAGAGATTTGTGTACATAATGATATTTTATAACATTGGTTATTTTCTAAAAATAATCATGTGAACAGCAAGGAAGTAGTGCAACTTAGTAATATTGCCTGACTTAGCCTTAGAAAAATAACATGCCGAGTTCTATGCGTGAGGGAAAGTCTCCGTTTACTCCGAGCTTGTTTTCAAAACACCAGCAAGGACAGCCTTGAAAAGGGGTGAGAAATAGATTCTACTCAATATTTATGTAACGTTCTGTCAGTAGTATCCTGAGAAACCAGTAAATGAAGTGGTTAAGTTGGTATCCCATTGCAGTGGTGTGTCAGTGTCTGCCGTTTTAAGGGTTATGAAAGAGAGAAAGACCGGGAGAGTAACAATGTATGCGGCTGCATATTCGTCTGATGTTTTGAGAGCGGGTTCTCACATTCAGAGGCTCTTATATAAAATGAATAGGTGCGGCGAACTATGAGTGTAACAGCAGATGATTGCGGTCATGGATCAGCTGACGCGGAGTGATACATCGAATCGGCGAGACCGTTTGTTTACAGAAGGTCTCAGGGATGGTGATTTAGACCTTAGCTACATTATATTTCTCACAGATCAATAGCACACAGATGAATGAACTCATGACTTTGAAAAGGTGCCTGAAACAAGGGTGACATCTACATAATAAGGAGTTTCAGCCCAGATACAATTACGTATATATTGTTATACTCAATGCGTAAATATCTACATCGTGCTTGTTTTAACTAAATGTTTAGGGGGTATAATGACATGCAATTGCTTACAGCTTGGCGTGACTGTTGTTGTCAATGGAAACGGACGTTGCTAGGGAACTTAAAAAAGTTTATTTTCACCCCAAAAACTACTGTAAGGGAATTATGCTAGACTCTTCGAATTTCAAAATGCGAGCATCAGAATTTATTACAGAGGCAAGGTAGGCAAAAGAGGGGAATGACAGAAAACAGTCATTATCCAATTACATTCAAAAATGTGAAAATGACAAAAGAAGTAAATATAACATTTTCAATTTAGTGTCGCAAATTAATTCGTAAATGCAAAACATCCAACTAATTATCTTGA
The DNA here is from genome assembly GCF_977018435.1 of Lepisma saccharinum. Lineage (NCBI taxonomy): Eukaryota > Metazoa > Arthropoda > Insecta > Zygentoma > Lepismatidae > Lepisma > Lepisma saccharinum. The sequence goes on from NC_139248.1 coordinate 63,024,424, forward strand.
AACGGTTATTACTTACTCAGTTCATTATTAAGAAAATAGACAATAATAGTTTGAATATTTGTACCTTATTAGAACCCATACACCCATAAAGCTACTTTCTAAACTTTACAAATTAGTGAACTTGTACACATGTTCCCCATCATCCAATACAACATGCACGCATCTTCAAAATCATTAAGATCATTGAGGAACCCCATCTATAACATTATTGCGCCCACAACGTGGCCGAAGGTCAAGCATGAGAGCGTACAAGACGTGGCCAAAGGCCACGTCGAAAGTACGCGAGTCGATAGACTATAGGGGCTGGGAGCCCAATTTTAATATTTCCAATTCTTAGCATTTAAGAATTAGGTAGTTCGTGTACTCTTTGATTCTTCGTATCAATCCATCAGATTATATTTTATTAAAACTCTCTCTGGATGCTTCATGTTGACCAGGGCATTCATTTGTTTTTCTCAGTTGTCTCAACCTCTGTGGTATGTAAATAATGCACAGTGTTGTGCTATGCAAACCTCCTGAGGTATTCAGGATATAGGAAGTTCCATCAGGCTTATGGAGTCAGCGGTTTGCAATAGAGGTAGTAAAAATCACGTTCGGCACTTTCTCTCTAATTGCAGAATAAAGTGGAGAAATAGTATTTTATATAATTCAGATGAAACCTATTTTTCATTTGAGAATAGCAATTTATGGAGAAAATATGAAAATGCTCAAACCAAAGATAATGGATATTTTATGTGTAAGCTTTTAAAATAGTTGTAGGGGAGGCGGGGGCTAGTTGCAACAATTTTAAAATTTTCAACTTCAAAAAATTGTATAATTTTTGCTTTTCAACATACGTCCACGAAACTTTGTAGTTGAAAGGCGGGATACATTCCACTTGCACAGAAAATTTGAGAACCGTATGCGGGGCAAGTTGCAACAGTGGATGGGGCATATTGCAACACATGGAAACATAAATGAAAGTAAATGATACAAAAAACGATATGAATAATATGTTAGAAACTGTTCAACATATGCTGACATTGTGACAATATTTTAAACTTCAAGTAGACCTAGACCTAAATTTAGCATACTTGTGGTTTACAAATGTACATAACGGAGTATACAAACAAACAAAAAACCACTTTCTTTAATTTGAGAAAAAATTATGACAGACATAAAACGCATCTTCTTTCGCACATTTCTTGAAATGTGCCCACCCGTCACACTCTATACACTGTACCCACTCCCTTCCATCATCTTCATATGCCTGTTGCAAATTACCCTCACCCACTTTACTTAGCAAAAGGACGAAAATGTCTTCAACATGAATCTCATTGTAAACATGGCTTTTACAGGTGAAAGTACATGTGTATTATTAATAGCAACATAGTCAACGAAAGTTACTTGTCCTGGTCGCCAGTCACTTCAAAATAAATTCTTCAAATTTTAATCACCTGGTCTGAAAACAACAATTCTTCTTTCCTGTAACTGTTATCAGCTCACGTGCACCAACAATCTAGAACGTTTCTTGCTCCACAAAATGCGCATGCGCGAAGGGCAAGTTCGTTCTCGTAACTCTTCACGTTGAGGCGATATTAACAGTGTTGCAACCTACCGCTGTTGCAACTAGCCCCCGCTTCCCTACGTATAAGCAAAATTGCTGACAACTATTACTCAGGCGCGGATTAAGGGGATGGGCGATAGGGGGCGATTGCCTTTTCCAACCTATGCCTAACATTTTTTGAAGATTCCAATGTTCTGCCCTTTATCACCAAGTTTAACAGTCTCGAGAATATTTTATTTTCATTTTTTATTAAGCCTACTTTATGCTCATAATAGGGTACTCGGAAGTAGACCTACGATCCGAACCACTTGCAATAATGCAATTGAGACGAAAGAATAGCTTTTTCCTTTATTTTTACTCATATCTCATCTTCAGATTATCGAGGCAATGGAATTAATTATGTTGGCACCTAATAATAATAATAATAATAATAATAATAATAATAATAATAATAATGACCATAGCTATATTCCGGTTAGGTGAGGTACCAGACTGGAATTCGCGCCTCCCAACTGTACCTTCTGGATCCTCCACTGCTATCACTCACTGTATAATGTAAGGAAGGAATATTTTTATCAGAAAAAGTGAAAAATCAAGTGTGTTCGTTGAATAATATGGTGTTCTTTTTTAGAAATACAGTAAAACCTCGTTAATACCCCGATAAGCCGGAATTCGCTTAATCCGGACAGGCAAAAAGGTAAAAAAAAGAAGCAAAAAAGCAGAATGCTCTCGGAAGAAGCCGCATTCACACAGGAATACCCTCGTACTGCATTGTATGTACAGTATTGTTTTACATTTTACTGTACTGTATAGTGTATTTAGGCCTATGCCCTTTAAATACACCATAATAAACGTGTTTTGTTGCTATAAACGGAGTTTCAATGCACTTTCTATTGTTCTTTTAGGTTATTTCAGTTAATCCGGACTTTCGATAAACCGGTAAACTTACCCCCCCTCCATTAGTCCGGATTAACGAGGTTTTACTGTAGTGTATTTTCCTGGTTCAAAGAACTTGTGGGACACGTGCCAGAAGGTTTTTGTTTTGTAACAATTTTTCACTCGGAGTGGCCGAGAGCGTTTAGTCGACTCTCTATCTACCCTTCGAAGTTCCCGGATTCGACTCCTGACCAGGGCGTTCTTTGCGACTGTCTCTTCAACATTTTCATATAATCATCGCTCATCCTCACCGTCGCGATAGCCAAAAGTGGCAGAAAAACGACGGGCTAAAGGAAAATACAAAGTACGATGAACTCTGGATGTTGGCGAACTTGGTTGTAGTGCACATCGAGTATAGTGAACCTACATCACCAAAATACATTATAAATTTCATATTTCATATTTCTACAATTATATATGTATATGTCTTTAATATATGTAATTATTGCACAAGTCTTTGTTCTTGTATGGTGAAAGACAAGTGATAAATCCAGATGGTTTAATTTGATTCGGAGTGATTTTGTATTTGATTACTTGTATTATCGGTTGATGTATGTTCGTATATTTGCTAATTGTATTGTTTTCTGTATGCTTTTGTATGTGTGTGCTATTTTTTTCTGTGTAAACCAATCTGCCGTCTGTAATTGGAGGTGTTTTCTGTGTAAACCAATCTGCCGTCTGTAATTGGAGGTGTTTTCTGTGTAAACCTATCTGCCGTTTGTAATTGGAGGTTTTTCTGTGTAAACCAATCTGCCGTCTGTAATTGGAGGTTTTTTCTGTGTAAACCAATCTGCCGTCTGTAATTGGAGGTTTTTTCTGTGTAAACAAATCTGCCGTCTGTAATTGGAGGTTTTTCTGTGTAAACCAATCTGCCGTCTGTAATTGGAGGGTTTTTTCTGTGTAAACCAATCTGCCGTCTGTAATTGGAGGTTTTTTTCTGTATAAACCAATCTGCCGTCTGTAATTGGAGGGTTTTTTCTGTGTAAACCAATCTGCCGTCTGTAATTGGAGGTGTTTTCTGTGTAAACCAATCTGCCGTCTGTAATTGGAGGTGTTTTCTGTGTAAACCTATCTGCCGTCTGTAATTGGAGGTTTTTCTGTGTAAACCAATCTGCCGTCTGTAATTGGAGGGTTTTTTCTGTGTAAACCAATCTGCCGTCTGTAATTGGAGGTTTACTTCTGTTGAGTGCAGTAAATAAACAAATAAATAAATGTATTAAACCCCATGTCAGGGTTTAGTGAACCTAAAATTGATTGATTGATTGATTTGCTTTATTTTACTTCGCTTTTTGTGCCACTTTTGGCTAATTTGCGAAGATCGGGATGAGTGATGATATGATGAAATTTATGAGACTCACTCACAAACATCCATGCCCAGGAACCTAAAATTATAACATATTTATATTATACTTTCGATTCATATTGTAATGGCCCTGTAATGGGAGAATTTTCTCCTCTATTGATGGCAAGTAAATGAACTGCTAATAATGCACTTTAGGAGCATCAAAATCAGTGATGATCTAGGGGGCTGGCCCGGGGGAAATCCCTTGTGGAAATTGGAAAGACCCACCGAAAATTTCAATATCCTGGCAGAAGCCATTTCGACCATAGCCACAAAAATTGTCAACCATGTTTATATTTGGGGCTTTCTTTCATTCACTTTAACATAGTGTGAAACTCCCTTGTGTAGACCACGTGTTCAGTTGTATCATTAATACCCCGCTGATTTCAGGTGCTGGCCGAGAAGACTCCCTTGCGCTTTACAGTTCGTTTGGCAACATGTGATGGACCCAACGCTCATTTGTCTCATCCCGCGAACAACGTTCGGTACCTTGTGACTCGAAAATGCCCGATCTCAGTCGAAGAAGATTCAACTGATCGCTGATTCGCTATTTCCCCGCCGCCAATTGGAGTTGCGTTCAGTATAGTAGCATCGTGGCCATGTAATCAAGGGGTTCTGTGGAGGCACATAGTTGTTCAGATCCCACTTTAAGCTGTATGGCCAGTCCCGATTAGCCTTACTGTGCATAGACTTAAAACAGCAACTCAATCAATCAATTAAATTTTCAAACATGTTGTTGTGTTAAAATATAGCAAAAGTGAAATAAAGTCGTTAGTTTCATTAGCATATTTTCATAGGTGCCTCCTAAAATATGATTAGTATTTGGTGTCGTGGCTAATGTTTGCATGCCTTCTTTATGTTTTCCTTATTTTCAACATCGCACCCCTTAAATTAGTTTCCGCACCCGCTCAGCACCGCCAGATGATTAATTCTGGCGCCGCCCCTGGACGCGATAATTTCAAAGAAACCAAATTACACGTTTAAACGTGTTAATTTGTGAGCAAAAAATGCATCAACATTCAGTTCGACTTCTCATGCATTTTTAATCCACTGTGATACTTCTTATAAGGCGAAGAGGGACAATTACGCACCAGTTATGCATTTATTTCAGTATCGTCGGATTGGGCACTGCTATTTAAAAAAGAGTTTAGTATGCAAGAGAGTGTGAATTTCTCTCCATGTTGCAAGTGGAAACTGTTTTTCAAGTTGATTAGAAAGCTAGACACGATGTTTGAAAAATATGATTAATAAGTATTTACAGAATCCCATGTGTTCCTTACGGGAAATCGACTTCAACTTCAAGTTACGGCTAATCAAATAGGAGTTTCGACTCTTCCTACTACTATGACATAGTTCAACGAGTCCTTTTTCCGCCCATGTACTTTTCTACGTCATTGGATGTTTGATATTCCCGAGAGAACGGGAAAATAATGGTCCCGTAAGCTTAATTCATTTCTCCTTACCTCCTACGGCCATGCTGGCAGTGTTGCCAAACCTGATGTGCATGAAAGAGCTAAATTTCACCTTAAATAGAGCTAAAGATGACTTTCAAGGAGCTACATTTAGGAAAGCTTGATAAAGTGCTTCCTGGGGCAATTTTAGGTGTCAGAGCGGTGGGAGCGCTGCTATTACCGTTAGCTTTAAAGTGACGGCAATTTAATCTTAATTTTCACTGCCTAGATCTGACGGCATCACCCATCTCAATAATCCGCTGATGCTAATATAAAATCGAAAATGAAGGTTTCCCGGATAACAATATTGCCATCTTCACCTCAGTCAAGGCGCTATATAAAAGTAGCTGGGGAAGTAAGAGGGGGGGTGGGTAACGCAGCCAATATAACAATATCACGTGCAAAATGTACACTCATGGCAAAAGTTGGTGCTTGTGGGCCGGAGCCAGTGGTGGTGGCATCATGGTGGGGCAGGGGGCGGGTGCCACAGTTCACAGCCAAACGAGTGCACAAAAGAGCCAGATCTGGCTCCAAAAGAGCGAAGTTGGCAACAATGATCGGCAGCTGCCTCAGAGAGGACGACCTAAGAGAAATTGGCCCTCTCCCCCTTAAGTACCGTTTGTCTGTCCATATGCTTGTATGGACAGACAAACGCACACACATACGTGGGCATATGCCAATCTTACCCCTTCCAAACTATCTCAAATGGACGTTCCTAAGATTAAATAACGGAATTATCAATCGGAAGCGAACACAGGAATCGAATTTAGATCTACAGCATGATATTAAAATCTCATTTATGCAACATTGGATATTAGGATGCCCCTTCATGAGGTTGAAATGAGAAATTATATGAATATAATCGGTAATTGACTTTTAGTAGCGGGTAATGGCTCCACAGAAGTTGACGATGGAACTCTGTCTAATTTATACGCCTCTATTAGCATAGAAGCTGAAGGTACTCCATTAAAATATAATGAATAGATAGAAGATTTCATCAGGATGAGGCTACGACCAATTAAATTTTCCAATGCCCAATACCCCAAGTTCTTTTTTTCTCTGGATCAGTGTCAGCTGACAATTCTTGGAAATCACACAAAATTCGTTCATCTTTTTTTCAGAATATTCTATCTTGCAAATGTATTCTTTATGAAACGAGTATGTGCGAGTGCAATTTGACACAGAATACAAATGAATACATTTTTAAAATTATGGTCGTGAGCAAAAGTGGGATGTACAGTAGTTCTGGCACCTTGCTGGCAGGCAACCTGCATGGCACATTGAATACGGACATTGCATAACCTGTAAGGAGAGCTTTGATGTAATCCTAGTAACTTTGTATAATTTGAATCAATTGAAGCGTGAACTCGATCCCTAGCGCCAGTGTAAAGCTTAATATTATTTGTTATTCTATGGACTTTTCGACATATATACTAACTGATCTTTTTTTGAAAATGCGTAATGTCAATGCGTTTAAATTATTTTAGACTGTCAAATTTATTTGGAAAGATAGTAAATTGTATGTTTAATTTGTATATCTTAATATATGTATTTATTTCATAATACATATGTAGTATTTACTATGAACTTGACCGTGAATGATGTACTGGTATTCATGATGACTGTTGAACAAGAGGTGTTGTCAAGTATGACTTCTCTCGTATTATCTCTTAATGTACAACATTTATTTATACTTCTACCCTTCGCCGTATATACATCTGTTCATAACAAATCCATTAATAATATCTAATCACAATAATAAGTTAGAAGAACAAATAACTCGCCTTTTCACAACAGCTACCAACATTCTCGTTTTTCTTCATCACTTCGAAATTTTTTTTTTACAATAATACTTGGTTCTATTCCTTTCGCGTATTTCATAAATATCTATTGTGCATATGGCAACTCTGAAATTGAGCCTAACTCTACACGCAACCCACCAGCGCCTCACGTAATTCGGATTGCTTAGTTTAAAATGTCGTTGTCCTAAAACTTTTGAGAGACACTGTACGTATAGTTATGTATCCCTCTGTATATAACTCTATTGTAGTTCGACTCATGGCTTTCTTAGCCCGTGTATGAAAAAAATGCTGGCTCCTGAGAAAAGGGGGCTTGTGCCTAAATTATATTATTTTTGGTCTTGTCTACCCTTGCATATCAGGATACAAATTGAAAGCAGTAACTTCAATAGTACACCCTACGCTTCATAAATACGAATATACACATGCATGCTCCCCCCCTAATGTTACACAAGGTGCGGGGGTTGTCACGCAAGAGAAACACCACCTTTGTTGACTTAAACGTCTTTATTTTGTCAAGGTAGAAGATATTTCCTGCAAAGAAAAAAGTATTTGATATTCTGTTGCTATCTGAACAGCCCAAAAAAATTCTCTTGCATATCATCGTGCATAATAACCGAACTCAGCATAATGCTGACTGAAGATTAATTATCGAACGCCGTTCGCCCTTTGAAGCGGACGACGGAATCATTTCTCAAAAATAATGCCTGTCAGGCCGGCAAATTACCCTCACTTTATGTCACCAAAGCATGCAGAGTTATAAAGACGTCTCAGCCTGCAGTGCTGCAATTTGCAATACACCAAGCTGGGTTGGGTTGCGTGCACGAAGGATAATCACCATTAAGATAAAAATAAAAAGTTGGAAAAAGAGGAAGAAACCTTGGTGGGCGGAAACACTGATTTATCTTTTCATTTAGCAGTTCATTAATGACCTTCTCCACGGCAGTTTAGATTGGTTGGCATTCAGGGCCGGCCATAGGTGGAAGGAAGGCACGTACCTAGAAATTTATTTCGGGGTCCGAACCAAGTGCCCCAGAAATATTATTTTTATTAAAGTTTAAATTATAGAGGAGAAGGTCTAAATATGGACGAAGGTTTAAATATGGGTTTTGGAGTTATCAGCGCTCCCGGGTGCTGCAGCCTGGCAGAGGCTAAGGGAACTGGTTATCTGTCAAGGACAAAGGTTGCGGCGCCAATTCGCAAGAGAAAGTGGTGGTTAGTTTCGGCCTTGGACGCTGTTATAGAATTGCGACCTCCGAAAACTTTTTGCAGGTATGTTTTAACTCAGCGTTTTCTGCATTCTCATCTGCTTTGTATAGGTTATGATATTAGCGGTACATAAAACAAATGTGGGCTTTTATAATGCCATGATTTGTTTGTGAAATACATACCACAGAGAGCGAAAATAAATTGAAGAAGGAAAAATAGCGTGATGGTCTAAATATGGGCTATGACATGAGATTTAATGCCGAGATCACAATTTCAACAATTATTTTGATGTTTTTCTTAATTTCGATTTTTCCCATTCCGCGTGATTTTCAAAACAACAGATTATTCATAAATATGAATTTGATAATGTATTAGCAATAAACGACTGTTTTTTAAAATTTTAATTGCTTTTTGTGATATTGACACTAGTAGCCCATATTTAGACCACAATTTTGAAATACATGATTTTACCATTTTGTGGAAATTGCTTTTTTTTTAAAAAAAAAAAATTGAGACCTTCTATACTTTAGCATGCTACTACATTTAAGTATATATTTCATAGATATGCATTTTAAAGGCAGGTGCTTGATATATTAATTTTTTTCCTCCGAAAATGACAAAATAAAAAGGGGGCCCATATTTAGACCTTTTCCTCTAACAATTAAATTATAATTAAATTAAATATCAATTAAAATATGTAAATATTGCATTTTTATTATTACATGAATACTTAAAAAGATGGTATAAGAATATAAATAACACAGCATATATTTGAAGGTCTCGGGTGTAAAACAAGGTAAGTGACATTTTGTCATTTCTGAGTTCATTAAGAAAAAAGGTTATTAGGAGCAATACTGTAGATAAATTGTTTTCGTGTTGTGTTTACCAATTTCAGAAGGCTTCAGTGAGTCACTCGAAATTTCACTCGAAAATTGAAGGATGGCAGATTTTACTTTGTTACTAAGAAAAGAACAAAAATGTCACTTATCATGTTTTACACCCAAGCTCTTCATTTATTATCTAGTTTGCGTGTACTTAAAATCGCCAAATTTGTATAAGAACAAGGATATTAATGTCTAATAGATAAAGAATTGTGAATATTTATTGCATAGTTAAAAAAGGATGTTCCTGATTAATATTTTATGCATATTTTCATAAGTAGTAGTGTGCATAAATCTTCTTTGTTACTGTCCTTCAAAGCAGTATGATCCCAATATAATAATCCTTATCTATCAAGTTCATATGAAATAAATAACCAACGATTGTAGTACAAAAATTTTTAAAAAATAGTACATTTTCATTATTTTATTTTAGTACCTGGTAAGTCTTTTTGGGGGGTCCGGACCTCCTTGACCCCCCCTTCCAATACATACTTGGTGCGGAGGAGTGCAGGGCCTGGGGCATACAATATCAAGGTGTCTACCAGTCTGGAAAGTGAGCAAATGTTAGGGAAATTTGCTGTGTTTCTGGAAAAATCAATATTTTTGTGGAAGTGCACTAAAAATAGATCCTTCAAAAGAAGAAAAGAACAAGGAGAAATTTTAAGTGTGTTGTGGAAAACTATGCTACAGTTTGATACACTGAGTATTACTGTCAGTTACAGTACAAATTGCATATTAACTAGTGTAGAACTATTTTTAACTTGAAATCCACTACTGTAAGTGGCTGTTGTTAACACTTTCATGTTGCAATTGTTGGTTTGTGTTTGGTACATATACATTCCTAATTTTTAATATAATTATGCTTTATTTATGCTATAATTATGATTTTTATAAAAAATATCATTCGTGAATACATGGCAAGTATTGCATAAAAGTTCACCCCCAATGCACCTATCTCAACAGTCAATTTGTGTTCAGATTTTCCTTTCTTTTATTACCTTTAACTTCGTTTAGTGTGTTTCTGAGTGTGGAGCTTAGCTAAAATCAGGGTGGATTTAAATCTTTTTCTTTTAAACGAAGCTTAAAATTGCTTCTATGGTTCTTGACACCATTCAAATAGATATATGTTTTTAATAGAAAGGCTTTTTTAGTAATAGACCCTGTAAAATATTTGTGAACAGTTTGATTAAAGCAAATAAAAAAATCCATGTAAATATACATTTTTCTGTTTCTGATACTGTACATATGAACCTACTATGGAAATGTTTGTTGAGAGTGTTAATGAAACTATAATAATTTCAGTAATTTTTTTTTCCAGTGAAATTAAATATTCTGGATGTACTCTACAGTTTTAACTTAAAACATTTTTATATTCTTTGTATCTGAATTTTGGCAATTTTTTTAACGATAGTTTGCAAAATATCAGCTGCCATTTCTATTTACAAATTAATGATAATTGCACTATTTACGGTTTAACATGACTTGTATTTTGTATATTTTTCTACACAAAATGTTTGCTATTTTTGTCCATTAAAATTATTGATTTTTCAATCAAGAGAAATGTAAGTGTATTTACAGTGTACATGTTACATTTCCGTTCGTATGTGCTTCACACTATCTGTACATATATTTTTTTCCTATCTTCTTCTTCCTTAGAGCTTAATAAATGTCATTAAATGATTACAAGATTAATGTAGTTTCGCGAAAAGTGATTCTGATATCTACCAAAACCTTATGTACATTATTCTATAAATTATGTAAATAAAGTGATTTAAATCAGTGATTTTTTTTTTTAAAAAATCACCTAATTTAAATCTTGATTTAAATCGAAATTACACCTTGGCAAAAATGTAGTGTCTTTCTTGTTCCAATATGTAAATACATGAATTGCCCTAATGAGTTGGTGTGGAAGATTTTAGCTCTTGGTCTCAAAAGCCTGGTAAAGTCAGGGAAATTTGATTTTACGAAATTGTAGACACCCTGAATATAGGGGGGGGGGGGGCTTATAATGTGAAGAACAGGAGTCCTATAGAGTCACAATGTAAACATGATTACAATACATGGCAATGCAGAAAGCAAATCAAAATTAAAGAGATAGAACATTTAAGAAGCAAGTAAACTTGCTGAGTAGAATAGTAACAATTCTGGTATAGAAAGACAATTAAGGGAATATAAAATAAAATAAAAGGAAAAGTTAAATCACTGAAGATAAACATAAATATTTTATGCATAGAAAGACCAAAAAGTACAACCAATTAAAATATAAGAATTAAGAAGAAAGAACAAAATAGCTAGCCAGAATAGCTGCTCTATGTGTGAAACAATATAAATATAGAAATAAATAAGGAAGAAATAAATTTAAGAAGAAAGGAAAACTGAGTAGAATCGTAACTTGTTTTTACACAAAGTTAGAGGGTAAACAGAACAAATTGTAAACAGAACCGTAAAAATTCTATGCAAAAAGTAAGAAGAAAAGACAAATGCTGAACGGAGCTGTAAAAATTCTGGGCATAATGAGAAGGAAAAACAAATGCTAAACATAACCGTAAAAAATCTATGCAAAAAATAAGAGGCAAGGATAAAGCTGAACAGAGTTAAAAATTCTGAACATTATAAGAAGGAAAAAGAAATGCTTAACAAAGCAGTGAAAAATTCTGTACATAAAAAAGAAAGGCAAATGCTGAACAGAATCGTAAAAATTCTATGCACATAATAAAAAGGAAAGACAATTGCTGAACAGAACCGTAATAATTCTATGCAAAAAAACAAGGAGGAAAGACAATTGCTGAACAGAACCGTAACAATTCTATGCACAAAACAAGGAGGAGAGACAATTCCTGAACAGAACCGTAAAAATTCCATGCACAAAATAAGAAGGAAAGACAAATGCTGAACAGAATCGTAAAATTTCTATGCACATAATAAGAAGGAAGGACAAATTCTGAACAGCACTTTCAAAAGTTATATGCACAAAATAGGAAGGAAAGATCAATGCTGAACAGAACCGTAAAAATTCCCTGCACAAAATAAGAAGCGAGGAGAGATGCTGAACAGAATCGTAAAAATTCTAAGTATGGAGAGAGGCAAAGGAATGGGAAAGGAAAAAAGTGAAAAAATTCAGGAGAAAGGAAGGGGACACGAAAGCAGAACGAATATGCAGTGGAGGTACATTTTAAACTTGGAGCTGTGCCTACAGCCGAACAAGTTGACACGTACCCCTGATGACGTAACTCCCGTCTTGCAAAGGCCGGAAGCTGACAGCGGCGACCGTTTAGGATGAAGATGAATCTTTGGCTGGAGGCAGCAATTGGACCTCGAGTAACTCGTCCAATATTTATGTAGATGTTTCACTGGGTATTTCATTCCGGCAGAAAAGCCTGGAGGAGGACATCCCGAAAGGGAAACGCGGCGTTGGCAGTGGAGAAAGGGGGGGGGGGCGGGGGGCTGGGAGGGGGAAACATTAATCTCTCTCATACACTCGCCCTTATCACGTATAAATCATGGGAGCCTCGGTGAAGCTTGTCGACTAATGTAATGAAACTGGGCCGGTAATCTGCTAGGGCATTTATCACGCTCTGAAATGGCCGCCCTGAACCTGTCGTCCGGCCTCACGATTTGTGATCGTCAGATCTGCCTCCGAAGCAATGAATCGGGGGAGGTTATAAAGGGAAGGGGGGTTGCAAAAAGAGAGAGTAAATTGTTCCGCCCTAAAATTTGAGGTGCTCCTGCCGTAAGAATCGCTGATGGTTTTCAGGGGGATGAACCTTCCCCCCCTACCCACCAACACTCTTCCCCACCGGGGTTGGGGCCTTAATTGATGAAGCAATTGAGATTTCTATCGGTCATGATGAAACAACCGGGGTCGAGGGTGGCTGGGTGAGGGTGATTATACACTGAGGTCAAAGACAATGGGATTTCTACTCTGGTTCGCAGAACGGTCTGTGATATCTGAGAACCGAATTCGCCTCTCCCCTCACCATCCCTACCGACACAGACCAATCTTTCCCTCTACATTAGGTGGTTTTGTTCAAATGGAAGCTGATGTTTGTAGTTACCCACCTGTCAACGTTATTATCCACCCTCCTTACCCTGGACAACTTAATGAGCTTATTTCCAGGATCACAACTAATGCATAGTTCCGGTTCAAGTCTATCGCCCTATGTTCCATAGTAGACTCCTCCCTTTAAACGCTTTTCGATCCTCAGCGCATGCGCAGAATGCCACAGCACATGCGCCTAAGGTTATGGTATGCGCAGATCGTCACAACGCATGCGCAGATGGTTGTAGGGCATGCGCAGAAGGTTACAATGTGTTTTCCTCTCCACGGCAGTTTTTAATCTAGGATCGTTGACTAGCTTCACGATTAAATGGACGTGACAGGTGTGAAACAGCTTTACAGCACTGCCATAAAGCCGACGCCCGTTGCGGAGTGGTTAGCATAGTGCGCTACAACGCCAGGGGTCCTGATTAGGTGGGTCATAGGTCACGAATTAGCCTTCACAAGAACTCCCATTCACAAAAAGATGTCTGCAAATTCAGCAATCTTTGAGTTAACATAGTACGAGTGCAATGAGGAAACCCTGGATTCAAATATTATGAATAAAAACAGGCTGACATTAAAATCAGCAACCTCCAAAATATACTGATGCACTGTGTGAACTGTTTATGTATGTCGTCATACTACTGGACCAGTTTGGAAGTCGGCATGTTGATAAAAAGTAAGTGAAAAGGTGGTGATATTAACTACTTGATTCTGTCAAATTTTTGTAAGGTGTAATACTTCGTAGTAATGAAATGTTCCACAAAACATTTCGTTTGCATATTAATATATATTTCTTTATGTAACTTCCAAATGAATAAAAGGTACATAAGACAGATTTTATCGCATGAGTTCTAGAAGAGATTTACATACAATTAAGTGGTGACGCCACCCAAGATAACGGTAAGGAATATAACAATGGTACAAGGTTGTAGTTATCGCTACAACGTATACAGTATTGTGATTATTGTCTCTTAACCTCCTCTAAGTGCTTCACTTAACTTCCCACTGATCTTAACCCTTAGCAATGTGTGATTTGTGAGTACTAGTGAGTAATATTAGAATTTTTAGTCAAGACAGATTTTTACAGTGCTTATATATCATTCATTTAGCAAGAATCTTCACTAATGAATCTTCTTACTTACAGTGGCGAGCCCAGGATTTTTGAAAGGGGAGGGGGGGTTACGATAATTTTCTTTAGTGGTCAGTCCTCATTTTGCAATCTTTTACTCCCTTTGACGTTCTTTTTTTAATACTGGACCAAAGGGGGGAGGGGTATAAACCCCATCAATTCTTCTTCGACACGCCACTGCTCACGTAGCCAATAACTGTTTGGAAACGTTTCTCTTGTCGTCTCACACATATCCACCTCCATGTTCCATGCATTTGTTGCGGAGGAGAGCAAGTGTTCCCCTTGGGTTGAAGTCACACCCACCCCTAGTCTGAACCAGGCTGCCCTAGTTGTCGCATACGGGTCCATCCATATGAAGTCATACAACATGGTTGCTTGACCATTTTTAAAAAAGTTTATTTTTTGTGTGGTGTGAGCCTCATATGTTGACAGTTCAGAGCCACTGATATTTTATTTTTACTATCACCGATTTGAAGATGGCGGCCATTTTTTTTTATCATGGCGCGCGTCATTTTCTCCATTCGTAAGCAACAGCGGCAACTTTTTTATCTCGGCTCTGGTAAGTCCTACGATAATGAGACATGGAGTCCTGTATTGTGTACAAATTTCAGATTTTTAAACAACTGCCCACCAGATAAATTTAACCCTGAACTTGGAATTTGTTTAACAGAAAGTACATGTTTATGACCCTGTAGAAAAAAAATATTACATCAAAATAATTTTGACATACTCTATTGGTACACAGGTACTTGCACAAGAAAATATCAAGTGTCAAACAAACTGCCCCCCCCCAAAAAAAAAATATTCCGAAAATGTCATTTTGAGCGATTAAAATACACAATTTTGACCTTAAAATGTATTATGAAGGAATAATATTTAGAAAATTACACAGAAATATAATTGTAGCCTATATTGTGCTTAACATCACAGATTTTTTCTCATTGTCGTAGGACTTACCAGAGCTGAGATAAAAAAAGTTGCCGCTGTTGCTTACGAATGGAGAAAATGACGCGCGCCATGATAAAAAAAATGGCCGCCATCTTCAAATCGCTGATAGTAAAAATAAAATAACAGTGGTTCTGAACTGTCAACATATGAGGCTCACACTACACAAAAAATAAACTTTTTTAAAAAATGGTTAAGCAACCATGTTGTATGACTTCATGTAGATTGACCCATATACAAAATCACTTGTCGTAAGTCTTGAAACGATTATATCAGCGATAACCTCACCAGTTTCAATTTCAAAGGAAGTTTGATATGTGGATGAACTTGCTTGCACAAGCTCCAAGTCGTCCCTGCTACCTGAAAGACTAGACGGTGGCTGCAGACGAAGAATTTCGCCAAATTCCACGCCTTCAAGTTGAAGCTTCGTTATGCATGCAGAGATGGGCCCGTGACGTACATCTGAATGTCCGGTCCCGTTCCTTAAGTCGCTCCCCCGGTCCCTATAAAGAAGACGGACGAGGCAAGAACAGAAGAACGGCGATCATGGGAATTACGTCATTGTTGTTGGAAGAGCCCAAGGGGAGGAGGGCAGCTTTATGCCTCCCCCTTTACGAATCGCAACTCTTTCGACTTTCATCTCGTTTGGTTCTCGACCCTTCTGTATCTTCTTTTGTTTCACAGCGTTTCGTCTGGAAGCAAACATTCCATCTCACTTGAAATCACAACTTCCGCACCTTCTGGTGTGGGGACCTCTCTTCCAACCTTGTCCGCACCCTGCTAGGCTTCCAGAGTGTCCCAATAAAATGTATACACACTTTGATTGACTATAACACTAACAATCATTATGATACAGGAAAGTTTGATAATTCAAAATAAAGTAGACAAATGTATAAGTCAGCCATTTATCAGAAGTATTCAAATTGTTGGCCGTTATTGTCTAGGCACAGGTGATAACGCTCATTAATGGAATCAAGAACGTTCCTAATCATTTCAACTGATATTTGGGCACACACTCTTTCAATTGTTGCTTTCAAATCATTGATTGAGTTGTTGTTTTAAGTCCACTTTTTGCACAGTAAGGCTAATCGGGACTGGACCTACACTTTTGCCTCCACCGGGTATCGAACCCGGGACCCCTTGATTACAAGGCAATGACGCTACCACTGCGCCATAGGGGAGGCCCTCAAATCATTGATTGTAGCTGGTTTTGTGCTGTAAACATTGTGGTTGATGTGTCCCCACAAAAGAAGTCCATCGGGGTCAAAAACGGTGAGCATGGGGGGGGGGGGGCTCAACCAAAAAATATGTATTTCACACATAAAATTTCATTTTAGCCACAATAATATGTGTTAAATATTGCATGAACACCACAAATTCAAATTTAAGCAATGTATTTTTTAGGGAACTACACTCTTTTGGGGGAAAATGTGACTTGTTTGTTCCCCCTGGAACGAAAACCTTCCTTGCCCCTCCCTGGAAAAAATCCTGCGAACGTCCATGTCGGTGGTACCTCTTCGTCCTATCCATCTGTTCATCAGATTTTCGACAATATAGGCCCTCACGTCGCGATGGTAGTGGGGAGGTGCTCCATCTTGCTGGAAGTACCATTATTCGTGCCTAAATATCTCTTGAATGCGTGGCACCCTGCAAAATGCGATGGACGCTCGATTTTGGAAGTCTTGTCTCACGACGCGCTTGCCGAACAGATTCTCTAGAAGACTGCTCAAACCTTTCGATGACTTCTCTTTCTCTTGTGGGCCTGGTGCATGGGCTGGTGGGCGTCCGTGATCTTCCGGAATGCTTCTTATGGACATTGTGAACAGTTCCTTCCACCTAAAACTTATCTTGAAACCGAGTAATTGTGAATCGTGTTGGTGCATCTCGTTGAAACTCCCTTCTAAACATGTCCTTGATCTTCACTTATGTTCTCAGTTTTCCAGTAACACTTTAGAAAAAAAATCCTTTCCTCAAAGCTTAGTCTGACTTCAGCCATTATATTAAGCGGTCACGCCTGAAAAATAACAAAAAGTGTGGTAGTTATGAGCTTTCAAAGAGTGTATACATTTTATTGTAGGACGTAAGCGACGATGACGTGATAAGCTCTTACAGGTGTGTGTTCTCCATATGCATTTCTTAATCTCTCTCTTGTCCATTTTCCATCACAAATATTTGGAAAACAGCAAAAGTAAACCAAAGAAAGATTCCTTAAAAGCCCAACAAGGAATTCTAAAATGATGTAATTGTTCAGAATTTGGTAGAATATCATAGCGGTTTACCGAAAAGAGGGCAATTTTATTAAAAAAGATATACATACTTGTTCAGAGAAAAAGCCCAGCGAAAGTTTAAGCTACACACTGTTAAGGTTGACTATTATTTGTCCTCTCCACCGGATAAGATGGATAGTATCCTCATAGAATAAGCAGTTGTTTCCGTTCTTTGTTTAGGATAAGGCTGATGAAGGAACAATTGTTTCAACTTGATGTAAGCTCCATAGAATAAGCAGTTGATTCAAGTCCATGTTTAGAATAAGGATGATTGAAACTCCATAGTGTGATCAGTAATTTCAAGGTTTTGTTTAAGATAAAGCTGATATAAGCTTTATAGAATGAGCAGTTGTTTCAAGCCTATATTTAGAATAAGCTTGATGGAGACTCCATAAAATGAGCAGTTGATTCAGGTCTTTGTTTAGGATAAGGCTGATAAAGGAACAGTTGTTTCAAATCTTTGTTTAGAATAAGCTTGATGAAAGCTCCATAGAGCGATCAGTTGCTTCAAGTCTGTATTTTGAAATAAGGCTGTTGAAACGTCCATAGAACGAGTAGTTGTTTGTGATCTTTGTTTTGCATAAGGTTGATGGTAGCTCCATGGAATTAGCAGTTGTTTCACTCCTTTGTTTAGGATATAACTGGTGGAAGTTCAATAGAATGAGCAGTCATTACAAGTCTTTGTTTAGGACAAGACTTATGATTAATGGATATTTCATAGAGTGGACAGTGCTTTTACATATTTCTTTAGGATAAGGCCTATGCAAGCTATCTTTGAGGTCTTTGTTGAGGATAAAGCTGATGCTCCATAGAATGAGCAGTTGCTTCAGGTCTGTTTTTAAACAAAGCTGATGCCAGGTCATATAATGAGCAGATGTTTGAGGTCTCGTTTAGGACAAGGTTGATCGAATCTCCATAAATGGACAGTTGTTTCAGATCTTTGTTTTGAATAAGGCTGTCCATAGAAGAAGCAGTTCCTATTTGTTTGGAATATCCGTAGAATGAGCAGTTGTGTCCATCATATGACTGATGGAATTCGCATAAGGTAATAACTGTACACAAATGAGCAGTTGCTCATAGATTCAAAGGAAAATCGTTCGAGCTTTACATGATTAAAATCTCCAATGAGTTTCTCGAATGAGGTTGATGAAACTAACAGAAACATATACATTTGTTCTCCATCCTTCTGAACTTTTTGCAGCTTCTAGAATCCAATGTCTATGTGGTTAGAACTCAGCGTGTAGCGTCGTAAAGAGCGATTTTACAGCAAAGAAAAGTGAACAGCCCAGGAATCCTCTCTCTCTCTCTCTCTCTCTCTCTCCCTCCCTCCCTTTTTGCCCTCTTTCTCATGTGAGGCAGGGCCCCGCAACCCCCGAGCCATAAATCTGCCGCCGTTCTCGAAGTTTCGCCTCCCCCCCCCCCAAAAAGGGCCCCCTCCGCCGATTAATGGCCGAACAAATGCCGAGCGACACATAAGTCAAATGGGTCGACGAAAGGCGACGTTGTCGGCAGGAAATGGAAGCTGATGGGCGGGGGCGGGGCGACGTTCGTCATGTGGACAGCCGAGATGGGCGCAGATGGTGAAAAGTTTTTGGAAGCTCCTGACAGCCGGTCCGCCACTCCACCTTCAAAAAAGGGAAAGAGATTGTTGGAGTGGAAGAAGAATTACGCCAAAGCGAAACGGAAAGTGGAAATACAGGGGGACATCGATATAACAAACACCAAGACATAAATCTCTTCTCCAATTTGTACTGTCCCTCTTCTTTCGGGAAGTACAGGGTGTTTGTAAAGAAGCGTGGTCAACTTGAACAAAGAAAGGCACTTGGGAGAGGAACATCTAAGCACACAGATAACTCACTGGAAGCATACAGCGTGTTCCGCTTAGAGGGATTGAGAAATAAATGCTCACCGTTTAAAACAAAGGAAGATATTGATATGATTTTCATTATAGAAGATACAGAAACTCTCAAAGTTTATACACCAATAGTGAACACACGTGCTTGCGCATGCGCGCCAATGTGTAATGCGGGAAGAAGCCTGGCTCTATTCAGTAGAGCAACAGACACACGACGGGACGTGACGGTAAGAATGTGAACGTTTAGATGTCTGTAGGGCAAGTCAAGGCGCACACATCGAGTTGCATTGATCATTTTCCTAAGCTGGGAGAGTTTCTACATCAAGGTATGCAAAAAGGTGTGTTAATAAACCATTATTTACACTTCAAATTATCAATTATTTCTCGATCCCTCCAACTTAAGCGGATCACGCTGTATAAATTTGAGTTGGTGTTTTAATTCCACTTTATGCACAGAAAAGCGAATTGGGACTGGACCTACAGTTTAAAGTGGGATGCGAACCACTATAAACCTCCACCTGGTATCGAACCCGACACCCCTTGATTACAAGGCGAACACGCTGTACAGTCCAATAGTAGTTTACATTAGGGTTGGACAAATCCGGATAACATTTCATCCGGATGTCGGATAATTTTCAATCCGCATTTCAACTATCCGGTTATCGAATATTCTGATATCCTGATTCTCCGGATATTAGGATTATCCGAAAATTTACGGATATCCGAATATGTGCATTATCCGGATACTTCCATCGTACGTACTGCAGACCCTTCATAAAATCTGCTCTATCCGGATATTATGTTAATCCGTTGTATCCGAAATAGTTATCAGATAATTTGAAATCCAGTTATCTGGCGGTCACTTCATGTATTCCTCCATTCAGGTGAATGAAAGAAAAACCTACTTTGTGTAGAGATATTGCATCATCAATGAATAGTAAGGAGTTTGTCCATATCTGCTTTTGTTGAGAAAGTGGAGAGGTAATGTGAAGGTGTGGGCTACAAGTCAAAACGACAGAATAAATTATCTACTACTAATATGTCCTTTGCCTGCTTTGTTGACCTTCTACAAGAGTTTTATTTCCCATCCCTTGACTGAATTCAGCATTCTATACATTGAATTTTAACGGAATAGACATTCCCACGCATATACTTATATGCTAATACTATCGTGGAATAGAACTGGGTTCGATGTAGCTCACTGATCATTCATCCTTGATGGTAGAGCAACTCGCTGCTCATGGTGAGCTTGGTGGTAAGGATCAAGAGGTACAATTAAGCACTTAACTGAATGGCAACACACAACTCTTGAGTTTCACACCCCTACAGATCGGATCAGCATGGCTATAGGAATATATAGCTGTCTCTGTACTTCAGCTGAAGTTCTGCGACGGGAGGTTATGCTCGAGACTGTACAAAGAGTCTGACTTGCGACTCGCCTCGACACGATCTCCTTCTCTCTCCACGTTCGCTCTAATTAGACTGATCACTCACTCCCCTCTTCCCAGGCATTTATTCCAATACAATTTACTTAATAACGCCGAGGAGTCAGACCTCTGGCCTCTTCTTTGTTTGCGATTGTTTTACACCTGTTAACAATGCTGGAAGCCTGGCAATGTCTGACAAGACATTCCTTAAATGGTTCTAGCAATTTCTTGATTGGAAAGGTGGTGGCTAAATGTCTGGGTTTTTAGAGTACGTTGTACGTTATATTTGAGAGATTTTACAGATCGTTACGCAGGAGTGTATATTCTAGGCTAGTTAGGCTATCTGCGAAGCCTGAAGTCTAGAGAATAAAATTCAGGAGAAAAATCCCTCAGAAATTGTAGCTAAATATTATTATTCATATCAGTGAGATGATGATGCTGATTCTGAAGTTGGCAACCTGATTTCTTATGAGTTGGCAACCTGATTTCCTATAGGTTGGCAACCTGATTTCTTATGGGTTGGCAACCTGATTTCCTATAGGTTGGCAACCTGATTTCTTATGGGTTGGCAACCTGATATCTTGTGAGTTAGAAATCTGTTTTCTTATGAGTTGGCAACCTGATTTCCTATGAGTTGGCAACCTGATTTCTTATGAGTTGGCAACCTGATTTCCTATGAGTTGGCAACCTGATTTCCTATGAGTTGGCAACCTGATTTCCTATGAGTTGGCAACCTGATTTCTTATGAGTTGGCAACCTGATTTCTTATGAGTTGGCAACCTGATTTTATATAGGTTGGCAACCTGATTTCTTATGGGTTGGCAACCTGATATCTTGTGAGTTAGAAATCTGTTTTCTTATGAGTTGGCAACCTGATTTCCTATGAGTTGGCAACCTGATTTCCTATGAGTTGGCAACCTGATTTCTTATGAGTTGGCAACCTGATTTCTTATGAGTTGGCAACCTGATTTCCTATAGGTTGGCAACCTGATTTCTTATGGGTTGGCAACCTGATATCTTGTGAGTTAGAAATCTGTTTTCTTATGAGTTGGCAACCTGATTTCTTATAAGTTGGCAACCTGATTTCTTATGAGTTGGTAAATTTATTATTCATAGCCTAGGGCCACGTGTCATAGTGAAATAGCCCAGATCTTGGACTCGGTATACGCCACTGTCGTTACGCTATTCTCACCTCCTAAAGTGTTCAGTTCCTCCTTCGTGTCGCTAAAGAGGCAGGCAAATGCTCAATTACGAGCGATGAAACAAGGAACCATGGTTGCACTTCAGAAAAAAAAATCACGAGAACAACATGCGGTCCAACGATTAGTGTAATCATGAAATTGGAGCAAAATAAAATGTATGTGTAGAGAAATACTGCAATAATTACGATATCTGTGAAGGAGGGAACGCTTGGAATACCTCCCTTACCGCATCAACTGCCCCAAGTACATTTTCAAATGTTTTGTTACGGTAGGTTATAAGTACGCCATTTTAATCACCTTACATACATCCAGAGTAGTGTCTCTAAGTAATTAACTGCTGTGAAAATCTAAGATCAAAATGTTTCTTTTCATTGTAGTTGGTGTGGTGAAACATTATTGATATACCACTCCACTTTGGCCAATCGATCTTCCGTTACCAAACAAACGGTTAAGTATGCTGACACCCTTTCCTTATTTTTTTCGTTTGTGTGTGTGATTTTATCTCCGTGTAGATTAAACAGTGCGAAAGTCTTAGAATATGGAATGCCCAAAACGTAAGAAAAGACAATTTTCATCCAGCATCTTGAAACACAGAGGTTTTACTGAAATACAATACCAGATCAGCTGTACAAAGCATCTGTGCGCTGTTTAACCTTCGGGTGAAAACGTAAGTATAGGAGGAAGTATACAGAGTACAGCAATGCAACAATTGTCGTAAAAAAAAGTAACAGTATGCAATGGCTGATTTATGGGGAGGGGAATGGGGGATCAGCCCTTTTGAAAACAAAGACCCGAAACAATTGTTCATTCAATGGAGTTTCGATCAACCTTGTCCTAAACAAAGATCTGAAAACAACTGCTCGTTCAATGGAGTTTCCATCAGCCTTATTTAAAAATAAAGATCTGAAACAACTGCTCGTTCAATGAACCTTCCATCAGCCTTATTTAAAAATAAAGATCTTAAACAACTGCTCGTTCAATGAAGCTTCCACCAGCCTTATTTCAAAAATTAAGGTTCTGAAACAACTGCTCGTTCAATGGATCTTCCATCAGCCTTAATTAAAAATAAACATCTGAAACAACTGCTCGTTCATTGAAGCTTCCATTAGCCTTATTTAAAAATAAAGATCTGAAAACAACTGCTCGTTCATTGAAGCTTCCATCAGGATTATTTAAAATTAAGGTTCTGAAACAACTGCTCGTTCAATGGAGCTTCCATCAGCCTTAATTAAAAATAAAGATCTGAAACAACTGCTCGTTCAATGAACCTTCCATCAGCCTTACTTAAAAATAAAGATCTGAAAACAACTGCTCGTTCATTGAAGCTTCCATCAGGATTATTTAAAAATAAAGATCTGAAAACAACTGCTCGTTCAATAGAGCTTCCACCAGCCTTATTTAAAATTAAGGTTCTGAAACAACTGCTCGTTAAATGGAGCTTAAATCAGTCTTGTCCTAAACAAAGATCTGATACAACTGCTCGTTAAATTGAGCTTCCATCAGCCTTAATTAAAAATAAAGTTCTGAAAACAACTGCTCGTTCAATGGAGCTTCCATCAGCCTTAATTAAAAATAAAGATCTGAAACAACTGCTCGTTCAATGAACCTTCCATCAGCCTTATTTAAAAATAAAGATCTGAAAACAACTGCTCGTTCATTGAAGCTTCCATCAGGATTATTTAAAAATAAAGATCTGAAAACAACTGCTCGTTCAATAGAGCTTCCACCAGCCTTATTTAAAATTAAGGTTCTGAAACAACTGCTCGTTAAATGGAGCTTAAATCAGTCTTGTCCTAAACAAAGATCTGATACAACTGCTCGTTAAATTGAGCTTCCATCAGCCTTAATTAAAAATAAAGATCTGAAACAACTGCTCGTTCAATGAAGCTTCCATCAGCCTTACTTAAAAATAAAGATCTGAAACAACTGATCGTACAATGAAGCTTCCACCAGCCTTATTTAAAATTAAGGTTCTGAAACAACTGCTCGTTCAATGGAGCTTCCATCAGCCTTAATTAAAAATAAACATCTCAAACAACTGCTCGTTCATTGAAGATTCCATTAGCCTTATTTAAAAATAAAGATCTGAAAACAACTGCTCGTTCATTGAAGCTTCCATCAGGATTATTTAAAATTAAGGTTCTAAAACAACTGCTCGTTCAATGGAGCTTCCATCAGCCTTAATTAAAAATAAAGATCTGAAACAACTGCTCGTTCAATTAACCTTCAATCAGCCTTATTTAAAAATAAAGATCTGAAAACAACTGCTCGTCCATTGAAGCTTCCATCAGGATTATTTAAAAATAAAGATCTGAAAACAACTGCTCGTTCAATAGAGCTTCCACCAGCCTTATTTAAAATTAAGGTTCTGAAACAACTGCTCGTTAAATGGAGCTTAAATCAGTCTTGTCCTAAACAAAGATCTGATACAACTGCTCGTTAAATTGAGCTTCCATCAGCCTTAATTAAAAATAAAGATCTGAAACAACTGCTCGTTCAATGGAGCTTCCACCAGCCTTATTTAAAACTAAGGTTCTGAATCAACTGCTCGTTCAATGGAGCGTCCATCAGCCTTAATTAAAAATAAACATCTGAAACAACTGCTCGTTCATTGAAGCTTCCCTTAGCCTTATTTAAAAATAAAGATCTGAAAACAACTGCTCGTTCATTGAAGCTTCCATCAGGATTATTTACAATTAAGGTTCTGAAACAACTGCTCGTTCAATGGAGCTTCCATCAGCCTTAATTAAAAATAAAGTTCTGAAACCACTGCTCGTTCAACGGAGTTTCTATCAATCTTGTCCTAAACAAAATTTTGAAACAAATGCTCGTTCAATAGAGCTTCCATTAATCTTGTCCTAAACAAAGATCTGAAACAACTGCTCGTTCAATGGAGCTTCAATCAGCCTTATTTAAAAATAAAGATCTGAAACAACTGCTCGTTCAATGGAGCTTCCATAAGCCTTATTTAAAAGTAAGGTTCCGAAACAACTGCTCTTTCAATGGAGCTTCGATAAACCTTGTCCTAAACAAAGATCTCAAACAACTGCTCGTTCAATAAAGCTTCCATCAGCCTTATTTAAAAATAAAGATCTGAAACAACTGCTTGTTCAATGGAGCTTCCACTAGCCTTATTTAAAATTAAGGTTCTGAAACAACTGCTCGTTCAATGAAGCTTCCATCAATCTTGTCCTAAACAAAGATCTGAAACAACGGCTCGTTCAATTGAGCTTTTATCAATCTTGTCCTAAACAAGGATCTGAAACAACTGCTCGTTCAATTGAGCATCCATCAATCTTGTCCTAAACAAAGATCTGAAACAACTGCTCGTTCAATGAAGCTTCCATCAGCCTTATTTAAAAATAAAGATCTGAAACAACTGCTCGTTCAATGGAGCTTCCATCAGCCTTATTTAAAAATAAGGTTCTGAAACAACTGCTCGTTCAATTGAGCTTTGATAAACCTTGTCTTAAACAAAGATCTGAAAGAACTGCTCGTTCAATGGAGCTTCCATCAGCCTTATTTAAAAATAAAAATCTGAAAACAACTGCTTGTTCAATAGAGCTTCCACCAGCCTTATTTAAAATTAAGGTTCTGAAACAACTGCTCGTTCAATGGAGCTTCCATCAATCTTGTCCTAAACAAAGATCTGAAACAACTGCTCGTTCAATGGAGCTTCCATCAGCCTTATTTAAAAATAAAGATCTGAAACAACTGCTCGTTAAATGGAGCTTCCATCAGCCTTATTTAAAAATAAGGTTCCGAAACAACTGCTCGTTCAATGGAGCTTCGATAAACCTTGTCCTAAACAAAGATCTGAAACAACTGCTCGTTCAATGAAGCTTCCATCAGCCTTATTTAAAAATAAATATCTGAAACAACTGCTCGTTCAATGGAGCTTCCATCAGCCTTATTTAAAAATAAGGTTCTGAAACAACTGCTCGTTCAATTGAGATTCGATAAACCTTGTCCTAAACAAAGATCTGAAAGAACTGCTCGTTCAATCGAGCTTCCATCAGCCTTATTTAAAAATAAAGATCTGAAAACAACTGCTTGTTCAATAGAGCTTCCACCAACCTTATTTAAAATTAAGGTTCTGAAACAACTGCTCGTTCAATGGAGCTTCGATAAACCTTGTCCTAAACAAAGATCTGAAAGAACTGCTCGTTCAATCGAGCTCCCATCAGCCTTATTTAAAAATAAAGATCTGACACAACTGCTCGTTCAATGGAGCTTCCATCAGCATTATTTAAAAATAAGGTTCTGAAACAACTGCTCGTTCAATGGAGCTTCGATAAACCTTATCCTAAACAAAGATCTGAAACAACTGCTCGTTCAATGAAGCTTCCATCAGCCTTATTTAAAAATAAAGATCTGAAAACAACTGCTTGTTCAATGGAGCTTCCACCAGCGTTATTTAAAATTAAGGTTCTGAAACAACTGCTCGTTCAATGAAGCTTCCATCAATCTTGTCCTAAACAAAGATCTGAAACAACTGCTCGTTCAATTGAGCTTCCATCAATCTTGTCCTAAACAAAGATCTAAAACAACTGCTCGTTCAATGGAGCTTCCATCAGCCTTATTTAAAAATAAAGATCTGAAACAACTGCTCGTTCAATTGAGCTTCCATCAGCCTTATTTAAAAATAAGGTTCCGAAACAACTGCTCGTTCAATGGAGCTTCGATAAACCTTGTCCTAAACAAAGATCTGAAACAACTGCTCGTTCAATGAAGCTTCCATCAGCCTTATTTAAAAATAAAGATCTGAAACAACTGCTCGTTCAATGGAGCTTCCATCAGCCTTATTTAAAAATAAGGTTCTGAAACAACTGTTCGTTCAATTGAGTTTCGATAAACCTTGTCCTAAACAAAGATCTGAAAGAACTGCTCGTTCAATGGAGCTTCCATCAGCCTTATTTAAAAATAAAAATCTGAAAACAACTGCTTGTTCAATAGAGCTTCCACCAGCCTTATTTAAAATTAAGGTTCTGAAACATCTGCTCGTTCAATGGAGCTTCCATCAATCTTGTCCTAACAAAGATCTGAAACAACTGCTCGTTCAATGGAGCTTCCATCAGCCTTATTTAAAAATAAAGATCTGAAACAACTGCTCGTTAAATGGAGCTTCCATCAGCCTTATTTAAAAATAAGGTTCCGAAACATCTGCTCGTTCAATGGAGCTTCGATAAACCTTGTCCTAAACAAAGATCTGAAACAACTGCTCGTTCAATGAAGCTTCCACCAGCCTTATTTAAAACTAAGGTTCTGAATCAACTGCTCGTTCAATGGAGCGTCCATCAGCCTTAATTAAAAATAAACATCTGAAACAACTGCTCGTTCATTGAAGCTTCCCTTAGCCTTATTTAAAAATAAAGATCTGAAAACAACTGCTCGTTCATTGAAGGTTCCATCAGGATTATTTACAATTAAGGTTCTGAAACAACTGCTCGTTCAATGGAGCTTCCATCAGCCTTAATTAAAAATAAAGATCTGAAACAACTGCTCGTTCAATGAACCTTCCATCAGCCTTACTTAAAAATAAAGATCTGAAAACAACTGCTCGTTCATTGAAGCTTCCATCAGGATTATTTAAAAATTAAGATCTGAAAACAACTGCTCGTTCAATAGAGCTTCCACCAGCCTTATTTAAAATTAAGGTTCTGAAACAACTGCTCGTTAAATGGAGCTTAAATCAGTCTTGTCCTAAACAAAGATCTGATACAACTGCTCGTTAAATTGAGCTTCCATCAGCCTTAATTAAAAATAAAGTTCTGAAAACAACTGCTCGTTTAATGGAGCTTCCATCAGCCTTAATTAAAAATAAAGATCTGAAACAACTGCTCGTTCAATGAACCTTCCATCAGCCTTATTTAAAAATAAAGATCTGAAAACAACTGCTCGTTCATTGAAGCTTCCATCAGGATTATTTAAAAATAAAGATCTGAAAACAACTGCTCGTTCAATAGAGCTTCCACCAGCCTTATTTAAAATTAAGGTTCTGAAACAACTGCTCGTTAAATGGAGCTTAAATCAGTCTTGTCCTAAACAAAGATCTGATACAACTGCTCGTTAAATTGAGCTTCCATCAGCCTTAATTAAAAATAAAGATCTGATACAACTGCTTGTTCAATGAAGCTTCCATCAGCCTTACTTAAAAATAAAGATCTGAAACAACTGATCGTACAATGAAGCTTCCACCAGCCTTATTTAAAATTAAGGTTCTGAAACAACTGCTCGTTCAATGGAGCTTCCATCAGCCTTAATTAAAAATAAACATCTCAAACAACTGCTCGTTCATTGAAGATTCCATTAGCCTTATTTAAAAATAAAGATCTGAAAACAACTGCTTGTTCATTGAAGCTTCCATCAGGATTATTTAAAATTAAGGTTCTAAAACAACTGCTCGTTCAATGGAGCTTCCATCAGCCTTAATTAAAAATAAAGATCTGAAACAACTGCTCGTTCAATGAACCTTCAATCAGCCTTATTTAAAAATAAAGATCTGAAAACAACTGCTCGTTCATTGAAGCTTCCATCAGGATTATTTAAAAATAAAGATCTGAAAACAACTGCTCGTTCAATAGAGCTTCCACCAGCCTTAATTAAAAATAAAGATCTGAAACAACTGCTCGTTCAATGGAGCTTCCACCAGCCTTATTTAAAACTAAGGTTCTGAATCAACTGCTCGTTCAATGGAGCTTCCATCAGCCTTAATTAAAAATAAACATCTGAAACAACTGCTCGTTCATTGAAGCTTCCCTTAGCCTTATTTAAAAATAAAGATCTGAAAACAACTGCTCGTTCATTGAAGCTTCCATCAGGATTATTTACAATTAATGGTTCTGAAACAACTGCTCGTTCAATGGAGCTTCCATCAGCCTTAATTAAAAATAAAGTTCTGAAACCACTGCTCGTTCAACGGAGTTTCTATCAATCTTGTCCTAAACAAAATTTTGAAACAAATGCTCGTTCAATAGAGCTTCCATTAGTCTTGTCCTAAACAAAGATCTGAAACAACTGCTCGTTCAATGGAGCTTCAATCAGCCTTATTTAAAAATAAAGATCTGAAACAACTGCTCGTTCAATGGAGCTTCCATAAGCCTTATTTAAAAGTAAGGTTCCGAAACAACTGCTCTTTCAATGGAGCTTCGATAAACCTTGTCCTAAACAAAGATCTCAAACAACTGCTCGTTCAATGAAGCTTCCATCAGCCTTATTTAAAAATAAAGATCTGAAACAACTGCTTGTTCAATGGAGCTTCCACTAGCCTTATTTAAAATTAAGGTTCTGAAACAACTGCTCGTTCAATGAAGCTTCCATCAATCTTGTCCTAAACAAAGATCTGAAACAACTGCTCGTTCAATTGAGCTTCCATCAATCTTGTCCTAAACAAGGATCTGAAACAACTGCTCGTTCAATTGAGCTTCCATCAATCTTGTCCTAAACAAAGATCTGAAACAACTGCTCGTTCAATGAAGCTTCCATCAGCCTTATTTAAAAATAAAGATCTGAAACAACTGCTCGTTCAATGGAGCTTCCATCAGCCTTATTTAAAAATAAGGTTCTGAAACAACTGCTCGTTCAATTGAGCTTTGATAAACCTTGTTTTAAACAAAGATCTGAAAGAACTGCTCGTTCAATGGAGCTTCCATCAGCCTTATTTAAAAATAAAAATCTGAAAACAACTGCTTGTTCAATAGAGCTTCCACCAGCCTTATTTAAAATTAAGGTTCTGATACAACTGCTCGTTCAATGGAGCTTCCATTAATCTTGTCCTAAACAAAGATCTGAAACAACTGCTCGTTCAATGGAGCTTCCATCAGCCTTATTTAAAAATAAAGATATGAAACAACTGCTCGTTAAATGGAGCTTCCATCAGCCTTATTTAAAAATAAGGTTCCGAAACAACTGCTCGTTCAATGGAGCTTCGATAAACCTTGTCCTAAACAAAGATCTGAAACAACTGCTCGTTCAATGAAGCTTCCATCAGCCTTATTTAAAAATAAATATCTGAAACAACTGCTCGTTCAATGGAGCTTCCATCAGCCTTATTTAAAAATAAGGTTCTGAAACAACTGCTCGTTCAATTGAGATTCGATAAACCTTGTCCTAAACAAAGATCTGAAAGAACTGCTCGTTCAATCGAGCTTCCATCAGCCTTATTTAAAAATAAAGATCTGAAAACAACTGCTTGTTCAATAGAGCTTCCACCAACCTTATTTAAAATTAAGGTTCTGAAACAACTGCTCGTTCAATGGAGCTTCGATAAACCTTGTCCTAAACAAAGATCTGAAAGAACTGCTCGTTCAATCGAGCTCCCATCAGCCTTATTTAAAAATAAAGATCTGACACAACTGCTCGTTAAATGAAGCTTCCATCAGCCTTATTTAAAAATAAATATCTGAAACAACTGCTCGTTCAATGGAGCTTCCATCAGCCTTAATTAAAAATAAAGTTCTGAAACCACTGCTCGTTCAATGAAGCTTCCATCAGCCTTATTTAAAAATAAATATCTGAAACAACTGCTCGTTCAATGGAGCTTCCATCAGCCTTATTTAAAAATAAGGTTCTGAAACAACTGCTCGTTCAATTGAGATTCGATAAACCTTGTCCTAAACAAAGATCTGAAAGAACTGCTCGTTCAATCGAGCTTCCATCAGCCTTATTTAAAAATAAAGATCTGAAAACAACTGCTTGTTCAATAGAGCTTCCACCAGCCTTATTTAAAATTAAGGTTCTGAAACAACTGCTCGTTCAATGGAGCTTCCATCAATCTTGTCCTAACAAAGATCTGAAACAACTGCTCGTTCAATGGAGCTTCCATCAGCCTTATTTAGAAATAAAGATCTGAAACAACTGCTCGTTAAATGGAGCTTCCATCAGCCTTATTTAAAAATAAGGTTCCGAAACATCTGCTCGTTCAATGGAGCTTCGATAAACCTTGTCCTAAACAAAGATCTGAAACAACTGCTCGTTCAATGAAGCTTCCATCAGCCTTGTTTAAAAATAAAGATCTGAAACAACTGCTCGTTCAATGGAGCTTCCATCAGCC
This sequence comes from Lepisma saccharinum, assembly GCF_977018435.1. NCBI lineage: Eukaryota > Metazoa > Arthropoda > Insecta > Zygentoma > Lepismatidae > Lepisma > Lepisma saccharinum. Next base: position 63,055,507 of record NC_139248.1, read on the forward strand.
TTATTTAAAAATAAGGTTCTGAAACAACTGCTCGTTCAATTGAGCTTCGATAAACCTTGTCCTAAACAAAGATCTGAAAGAACTGCTCGTTCAATCGAGCTCCCATCAGCCTTATTTAAAAATAAAGATCTGACACAACTGCTCGTTCAATGGAGCTTCCATCAGCATTATTTAAAAATAAGGTTCTGAAACAACTGCTCGTTCAATGGAGCTTCGATAAACCTTATCCTAAACAAAGATCTGAAACAACTGCTCGTTCAATGAAGCTTCCATCAGCCTTATTTAAAAATAAAGATCTGAAAACAACTGCTTGTTCAATGGAGCTTCCACCAGTGTTATTTAAAATTAAGGTTCTGAAACAACTGCTCGTTCAATGAAGCTTCCATCAATCTTGTCCTAAACAAAGATCTGAAACAACTGCTCGTTCAATTGAGCTTCCATCAATCTTGTCCTAAACAAAGACCTAAAACAACTGCTCGTTCAATGGAGCTTCCATCAGCCTTATTTAAAAATAAAGATCTGAAACAACTGCTCGTTCAATTGAGCTTCCATCAGCCTTATTTAAAAATAAAAATCTGAAAACAACTGCTTGTTCAATAGAGCTTCCACCAGCCTTATTTAAAATTAAGGTTCTGAAACATCTGCTCGTTCAATGGAGCTTCCATCAATCTTGTCCTAACAAAGATCTGAAACAACTGCTCGTTCAATGGAGCTTCCATCAGCCTTATTTAAAAATAAAGATCTGAAACAACTGCTCGTTAAATGGAGCTTCCATCAGCCTTATTTAAAAATAAGGTTCCGAAACATCTGCTCGTTCAATGGAGCTTCGATGAACCTTGTCCTAAACAAAGATCTGAAACAACTGCTCGTTCAATGAAGCTTCCACCAGCCTTATTTAAAACTAAGGTTCTGAATCAACTGCTCGTTCAATGGAGCGTCCATCAGCCTTAATTAAAAATAAACATCTGAAACAACTGCTCGTTCATTGAAGCTTCCCTTAGCCTTATTTAAAAATAAAGATCTGAAAACAACTGCTCGTTCATTGAAGCTTCCATCAGGATTATTTACAATTAAGGTTCTGAAACAACTGCTCGTTCAATGGAGCTTCCATCAGCCTTAATTAAAAATAAAGTTCTGAAACCACTGCTCGTTCAACGGAGTTTCTATCAATCTTGTCCTAAACAAAATTTTGAAACAAATGCTCGTTCAATAGAGCTTCCATTAATCTTGTCCTAAACAAAGATCTGAAACAACTGCTCGTTCAATGGAGCTTCAATCAGCCTTATTTAAAAATAAAGATCTGAAACAACTGCTCGTTCAATGGAGCTTCCATAAGCCTTATTTAAAAGTAAGGTTCCGAAACAACTGCTCTTTCAATGGAGCTTCGATAAACCTTGTCCTAAACAAAGATCTCAAAAAACTGCTCGTTCAATGAAGCTTCCATCAGCCTTATTTAAAAATAAAGATCTGAAACAACTGCTTGTTCAATGGAGCTTCCACCAGCCTTATTTAAAATTAAGGTTCTGAAACAACTGCTCGTTCAATGATCCTTCCATTAGCCTTATTTAAAAATAAAGATCTGAAAACAACTGCTCGTTCAATAGAGCTTCCACCAGCCTTATTTAAAATTAAGGTTCTGAAACAACTGCTCGTTAAATGGAGCTTAAATCAGTCTAGTCCTAAACAATGGTCTGATACAACTGTTCGTTAAATTGAGCTTCCATCAGCCTTAATTAGAAATAAAGTTCTGAAACCACTGCTCGTTCAACGGAGTTTCTATCAATCTTGTCCTAAACAAAATTTTGAAACAAATGCTCGTTCAATAGAGCTTCCATTAATCTTGTCCTAAACAAAGATCTGAAACAACTGCTCGTTCAATGGAGCTTCAATCAGCCTTATTTAAAAATAAAGATCTGAAACAACTGCTCGTTCAATGGAGCTTCCATAAGCCTTATTTAAAAGTAAGGTTCCGAAACAACTGCTCTTTCAATGGAGCTTCGATAAACCTTGTCCTAAACAAAGATCTCAAACAACTGCTCGTTCAATGAAGCTTCCATCAGCCTTTTTTAAAAATAAAGATCTGAAACAACTGCTCGTTCAATGAAGCTTCCATCAGCCTTATTTAAAAATAAAGATCTGAAACAACTGCTCGTTCAATGGAGCTTCCATCAGCCTTATTTAAAAATAAGGTTCTGAAACAACTGCTCGTTCAATTGAGTTTCGATAAACCTTGTCCTAAACAAAGATCTGAAAGAACTGCTCGTTCAATCGAGCTTCCATCAGCCTTATTTAAAAATAAAAATCTGAAAACAACTGCTTGTTCAATAGAGCTTCCACCAGCCTTATTTAAAATTAAGGTTCTGAAACAACTGCTCGTTCAATGGAGCTTCCATCAATCTTGTCCTAACAAAGATCTGAAACAACTGCTCGTTCAATGGAGCTTCCATCAGCCTTATTTAGAAATAAAGATCTGAAACAACTGCTCGTTAAATGGAGCTTCCATCAGCCTTATTTAAAAATAAGGTTCCGAAACATCTGCTCGTTCAATGGAGCTTCGATAAACCTTGTCCTAAACAAAGATCTGAAACAACTGCTCGTTCAATGAAGCTTCCATCAGCCTTGTTTAAAAATAAAGATCTGAAACAACTGCTCGTTCAATGGAGCTTCCATCAGCCTTATTTAAAAATAAGGTTCTGAAACAACTGCTCGTTCAATTGAGCTTCGATAAACCTTGTCCTAAACAAAGATCTGAAAGAACTGCTCGTTCAATCGAGCTTCCATCAGCCTTATTAAAAATAAAGATCTGAAAACAACTGCTTGTTCAATAGAGCTTCCACCAGCCTTATTTAAAATTAAGGTTCTGAAACAACTGCTCGTTCAATTGAGCTTCCATCAATCTTGTCCTAAACAAAGATCTGAAACAACTGCTTGTTCAATGGAGCTTCCATCAGCCTTAATTAAAAATAAGGTTCTGAAACAACTGCTCGTTCAATGGAGCTTCCATCAATCTTGTCCTAAACAAAGATCTGAAACAACTGCTCGTTCAATAGAGCTTCCATTAATCTTGTCCTAAACAAAGATCTGAAACAATTGCTCGTTCAATGGAGCTTCCATCAGCCTTAATTAAAGATAAGGTTCTGAAACAACTGCTCGTTCAATGGAGCTTCCATCAATCTTGTCCTAAACAAAGATCTGAAACAACTGCTCGTTCAATGGAGCTTCCATCAGCCTTATTTAAAAATAAAGACTTGAAACAACTGCTCGTTCTATGACTAAGTATTCCGAAAATATTGACAGCACGAAATTAAAAAGAACAAAGAATTCTCGAGCAATCATTTTCCAGATAGTAAAATAATCAAACAAATATCGAGTGCATTCTATGTCATGTTTGTGACATTTGCGCCTGAGGCGATAAATTCTCACACTCTTATCCCATTCCATAATCATTGCTAATACAAAAAAATTAGAAATACTTTTGTTTCATAAAAACCGCTACCATCGCCTTATAATGAAAGGGTCCTGGGTGAATTTCCCGGTGGAGGTGCAGTGGTTCGGATTCCACTGAAGGTCCAGTCCCGATGTCCCGAATAGTTTAACTGACTACAAATTACACCTAAAACGAAGACCTTGTAATTCTCTTGATGTGAATATTATATACGTACAAGGCTATTTAATACAAGTATGTCCAATAAATTTGGGGTGGGAGGAAAGTTGGCATAGACAATATTTTCTATGTGTAAATGCATATATAATATCTGTTTCTACACGATATTTTTACGTCTTATCATATCCTGTGCCCTTAAAAATAAACAGTTCTAGAACCGCCGATAAGAATATGCTCTTTGAGGAAATGAGTACGCGTATTAGGCTTTAGATAAATATTTGCAGAGGAAGAAAATTTTAAAAAAGATCCTCAGCTCGCACGCTAAATGTTAAATGAATTACTTACGTAATTAATATAGTCATTGAGACATTACATGCAGAGTAAAACTTAAGCTTCAAATGTTTGGATTACACTTTTGGTACTTTTCTGAAAACATCGAAGAGGATCTTCGCACCAGCACTAAGTAATGGCCTATTACGTCACTAGAAAAGGGCCCGCCTAACTTAACGCAACCGCCATGGGAAGAGAAAGCCTAAAGAGGCGAGGGACTTAAATCATGGCCTTATTGTCTTCTCCAGACTTCTCCTCGCTTAATGCCTTTCAGTGGTCGATTTCCATTACCAATGGAGCGAGACCAGTTATTGATGAGACCGCCGGTCGTGATTATTATCTCCGTCTCCGCTTAAAGATGCTTCCTGCCTCCTCCAGCGACGAGGACCCAACATCAGGAACGACTCACGCAGGCTTTGTTTCACACTCAAGTTAGCTAGGAATCTACGAAGACATTATGCATTTCTGAATTGTTCACCTAATTTGTAGCTCACAATGGATCCTATCACATCAAATTTTAGCTTGACTCATTCATTCCTATTGCACAGTTTGTATGTATCAATGAATCGTTTCGAATAAAATTTTAGCATTAATCATTCATTCCTCTTGCACAGTTTGTGTCAATGGAGCATTTTCCACAAAATTTTAGCCTGGCTCGTTCTCCTTGCACAGTTTATATGTGTGAATGATTGTTTCACATCAAATTTTAGCATGACTCATCTATTCCTCTCGCACATTTTGTAATGTTGCCCTTTATAGTTCACTAGTTCCTTACCCTTGCTCCCGTAGTAGAGAGACCATTTGGCTACTATGAACCATCCCGTATAAGGTATTCAATGGAAAATGTTTATTTGTGACGTTTGGAAGAAGTTTATTATTCAATGTAAGGTTTACAATTTCTTATGTGGAAGCTTTTGAAGTCTCTTTGTGTCTTCTCTATTTTCGGGAGATATTTTGTGGACCATAACTAATGGAATATTCTATCGTCTGGGTTCATAGGTCCTCTTTATACTCCATTGGTAGATTCCGTTGGTTCGTCATCTTTATCTATGACAACGAAAACAAAATGCACGTTTCCAATATGAACCTAATTATCTATGAAGCTTCAAATCTCAAATTGATGGTTTAATAAAAACGAGAACATTATATTCTTTTGGTCTTTTAAAAGGTTAAGAATGCACTTTCTGTGAAATAATGTACATTATATATTGTGTGAAAAGCTACTTTAGTTTTATCAATCAAAACTGCTATTTACTAAGTTCCGTTTCTGAGGAACTCTGAGTAACGTTTAGGGCAAATTTGGAGCAATCACTAAGTTATTTCTATTTCAGGCAACTAATTAGCACTGGTTTGATTGATTTGGTGTTTTAAGTCCACTTTATGCACAGTAAGGCTAATCGGGACTGGACCTACAGTTTAAATTGGGATCCGAACCACTATGTGACTCCACCGGGTATCGAACACGGGACCCCTTGATTACAAGGCGACGACGCTACCACTGCGCCATCGGGGAGGCCACAATTAGCACTGGCGTTCGTAGAGAAGAGGATAGGAGTGCGACGCCCCGGAAAAGTGAATATTAGGCAGAATTACATGTTCCATTCACTCAAATTACAACACCTTGAATTAGTTATTAGAAGGTCCAATCAGTGGCGGTGATCAGGGGAGCGAGGGGGGCAGTTGCCCCCCACTTTCCATCACTTTTGTCCCCACACTATGCTAAACCTTACCTACAAAGGGAAATATACTGTCTTTGCCCCCCCCCCCTCGTTTAGGAACCCAATCGCCGCCACTGGTAGCAATAACGCCAGAAATACAAATTCAAACAGATTTTAGACGAGAGGAGAGCAGGTTTCGAAAAAGTAATTCCTCGCTTGCCCAAGTCTCAGAAATTTTTTTTCGAAACGATTCATTGATACATACAAACTGTGCAATAGGAATGAATGAGTCAAGCTGACCTGTCGATATCGCATGGCGGCATGCGGAAGGGAGGAGCCAGTGCCCCTATTTTTAAATATCCAATTTGACATTGTTTTTATTATTTTAAATATTTCTTAGTAATACAAGTCGTGATTTTATTTCAAGAACTTTTTGTTTGAACCGTCCACCCATGGGATGTAAAATATGTCATTATTTTCTTTGTGAGTGGCATATGTTCTTCACCCATGAAGGATGTCCTCCTGGTGGAACAAAGGAATGTCCGAAATGTCCACCAGTTGCTTTGTGCGAGCAAGTAGAAAAGGAGGTGACCCGTCCTTTAAATAACTTACAAACTTGCTTTTTTCGTCAGGATTGATGAGACATACACATGAGATACCAGTCCTGCCATATGTAGACGTCACAGAATATGGATCCTTAATCTGTGCCTGTGGCAAAAATTCTGTTTTAGTCTTCCATGTCCATCAGCTTCGAAAGGCTCAGTGGACGTTTAACTTTCAACATAGCCCACTCAAAGGATTTCCATCCACTTGACAACTGAAATTTAACCTTGTCTCTTCATCTTGTTTTTTATCACCAGAAAAGAATAACAACCAAGTCACTTTCTTTCTGGTGACGTCATTGTGTGTTCTAGGAAAGAATTTACCATGGTTCTCTTCTTTGCTAATTGAAGACTGAAATTGGTAAACGCTGTAAGTGCCACAATAATTCAAACACCGTTTTCCACGTTAAACTGTGACAGGTGCCATGGTTTATAATGTGGTAAACGTGAAATGTGGCTGGTAGCCCTCTTAAGTAGTTCAAAGGGCGTGTAAAGAGGTCACTAGTGTGAACGTTCTTAAGGGCTGATGTGCTGGACGATGCGATTTCCCGCTTTTGGCACTTACAACGTTAACCACATTTAGTACTCAATTATTAGTTAGAGTTGGAAAACCAAATTGAAGAAATTATTTTTGACGCCACCGAAATAGACTTATTGAAATTTATAAATTCAAGAAAACTTACAACACATCTGTCTCCAAATCGAATTTTGTGGGGAACTTTACCAAAGTGAGATCCCCAATTATCTTTCTATAAGGCTCGATTGAACCTTCAACCGTCGCCAGCGAAGGCATTTTCAAAATTTCTTATCCTTTTTCAAAATCGCAATTACATTCCAAAATCTGAAAATCTACGTCTGCTTAGCTTTACTTCTAGAGCATTCTGTGGTTTGCTTTCCCTGATGTCTACTATTCGCAATCGTTTAATAGGCTTACGTAGACAAAACAATACTATTGCGAATATCAGGAGCGTATATTCTGGGCTAGCTAGGATATCTGCGAAGCCTGAAGTCTAGAGAATAAAATACAGGAGAAAAATCGATCAGAAATTGTAAATAAAATTATTCATATCAGTGAGATGATGATGGTGGTTCTGGAGTTGGCAACCTGATTTCCTGTGAGTTGGCAACCTGATTTCCTATGAGTTGGCAACCTGATTTCCTATGAGTTGGCAACCTGATTTCCTATTAGCTGGCAACCTGATTTCCTATGAGTTGGCAACCTGATTTCCTATGAGTTGGCAACCTGATTTCTTATGAGTTGGCAACCTGGTTTCCTATGAGTTGGAAACCTGATTTCCTATGAGTTGGCAACCTGATTTCTTATGAGTTGGCAACCTGATTTCTTATGAGTTGGCAACCTGGTTTCCTATGAGTTGGCAACCTGATTTCTTATGAGTTGTAAACCTGATTTCCTATGAGTTGGCAACCTGATTTCTTATGAGTTGGCAACCTGATTTCCTATGAGTTGGCAACCTGATTTACTATGAGTTGTAAACCTGATTTCCTATGAGTTGGCAACCTGATTTCTTATGAGTTGGCAACCTGATTTCCTATGAGTTGGCAACCTGATTTACTATGAGTTGTAAACCTGATTTCCTATGAGTTGGCAACCTGATTTACTATGAGTTGTAAACCTGATTTCCTATGAGTTGGCAACCTGATTTCCTATGAGTTGGCAACCTGATTTCTTATGAGTTGGCAACCTGATTTCTTATGAGTTGGCAACCTGATTTCCTGTGAGTTGGCAACCTGATTTCCTTTGAGTTGGCAAGCTGATTTCCTATGAGTTGTAAACCTGATTTCCTATGAGTTGGCAACCTGATTTCCTGTGAGTTGGCAACCTGATTTCTTATGAGTTGGCAACCTGATTTCCTATGAGTTGGCAACCTGATTTCCTATGAGTTGGCAACCTGATTTACTATGAGTTGTAAACCTGATTTCCTATGAGTTGGCAACCTGATTTCCTATGAGTTGGCAACCTGATTTCCTATGAGTTGGCAACCTGATTTCCTATGAGTTGGCAACCTGATTTCTTATGAGTTGGCAACCTGATTTCTTATGAGTTGGCAACCTGATTTCCTGTGAGTTGGCAACCTGATTTCCTTTGAGTTGGCAAGCTGATTTCCTATGAGTTGTAAACCTGATTTCCTATGAGTTGGCAACCTGATTTCCTGTGAGTTGGCAACCTGATTTCTTATGAGTTGGCAACCTGATTTCCTATGAGTTGGCAACCTGATTTCCTATGAGTTGGCAACCTGATTTACTATGAGTTGTAAACCTGATTTCCTATGAGTTGGCAACCTGATTTCCTATGAGTTGGCAACCTGATTTACTATGAGTTGTAAACCTGATTTCCTATGAGTTGGCAACCTGATTTCCTATGAGTTGGCAACCTGATTTCTTATGAGTTGGCAACCTGATTTCTTATGAGTTGGCAACCTGATTTCCTGTGAGTTGGCAACCTGATTTCCTTTGAGTTGGCAAGCTGATTTCCTATGAGTTGTAAACCTGATTTCCTATGAGTTGGCAACCTGATTTCCTATAGGTTGGCAACCTGATTTCCTATGAGTTGTAAACCTGATTTCCTATGAGTTGGCAACCTGATTTCCTATGAGTTGGCAACCTGATTTACTATGAGTTGTAAACCTGATTTCCTATGAGTTGGCAACCTGATTTCCTATGAGTTGGCAACCTGATTTACTATGAGTTGTAAACCTGATTTCCTATGAGTTGTAAACCTGATTTCCTATGAGTTGGCAACCTGATTTCCTATGAGTTGGCAACCTGATTTACTATGAGTTGTAAACCTGATTTCCTATGAGTTGGCAACCTGATTTCCTATGAGTTGGCAACCTGATTTACTATGAGTTGTAAACCTGATTTCCTATGAGTTGGCAACCTGATTTCCTATGAGTTGGCAACCTGATTTCTTATGAGTTGGCAACCTGATTTCTTATGAGTTGGCAACCTGATTTCCTGTGAGTTGGCAACCTGATTTCCTTTGAGTTGGCAAGCTGATTTCCTATGAGTTGTAAACCTGATTTCCTATGAGTTGGCAACCTGATTTCCTGTGAGTTGGCAACCTGATTTCTTATGAGTTGGCAACCTGATTTCCTATGAGTTGGCAACCTGATTTCCTATGAGTTGGCAACCTGATTTACTATGAGTTGTAAACCTGATTTCCTATGAGTTGGCAACCTGATTTCCTATGAGTTGGCAACCTGATTTACTATGAGTTGTAAACCTGATTTCCTATGAGTTGGCAACCTGATTTCCTATGAGTTGGCAACCTGATTTCTTATGAGTTGGCAACCTGATTTCTTATGAGTTGGCAACCTGATTTCCTGTGAGTTGGCAACCTGATTTCCTTTGAGTTGGCAAGCTGATTTCCTATGAGTTGTAAACCTGATTTCCTATGAGTTGGCAACCTGATTTCCTGTGAGTTGGCAACCTGATTTCTTATGAGTTGGCAACCTGATTTCCTATGAGTTGGCAACCTGATTTCCTATGAGTTGGCAACCTGATTTACTATGAGTTGTAAACCTGATTTCCTATGAGTTGTAAACCTGATTTCCTATGAGTTGGAAACCTGATTTCCTATGAGTTGGCAACCTGATTTCCTATGAGTTGGCAACCTGATTTACTATGAGTTGTAAACCTGATTTCCTATGAGTTGGCAACCTGATTTCCTATGAATTGGCAACCTGATTTCTTATGAGTTGGCAACCTGATTTCTTAGGAGTTGATAAACTTATTTCTATTCATAGCCTAGGACTTTGTGACAGTGAGATTGCCCAGAACTTTGACTCAGTATACTCAGTATGATAGAATCACTACAAGATCCTTTTTTATTATTAGTTTTTATGTATGTTCAATGTTATTTTTTCTAGTGACAGCCATACTTCTTTTTTATGCAGAGCTGGGCTACGTGACGGTGAAAGCCAGCTTGCAGAAGGCGGGTAGTTTCGAAATCTTGTCCTTTCAATCCTGAAGGGGGTGGACAAAGCCCAGCTTACTGCTTTTTTCGAATCGCCTATATAAGGAAACCGATTGAGTAACGGGGGTTGGCATTTTTACGTTATTTTGGGCAGGAGGAGGAGACCTTTGGAAGGTTCTCTCGGTGCCGGTAGAGTGGCGGGGCTAGTCAAATGGTAGCGGTCGCGGATCAACCATTTGCTTTCATCGAAATCCATAGATAAGTCCACGCATTTTTTCTTGGTTCGTTTGTTGACAAGCCAACGCTTAGTTTCGGTGGACATTTGTATTATTCTTAGAGAAACGTCGTGTCCGAGGGAATTAAGGGACGCGTCTAATTACAAGAATATGTCTATCCGTTGATGACAAGCCAAGTACCTTGTTGCGCGAAATTATTAGTTTAAATTTGTAGATTCAACTCTGTCAAGGTGTCCGGTTTTTATTTAATCTGGGATTAAAGGGGCTGTGACAGGGTGGAAATAGAATAATAACAGTTTTGTTTTTATATAATTTCAAGAACAGCACATAATTAGTTGTTGCAATTTCAACCAAGTTTAGTCTATTTTTTCGAGGCCTCTTTCATTATAAACAAGAAAAGGAGGGAATTCGAGAAACATGTCATATATACTAGTGACAAGCTAGATACATTTTTTAACTAGTACTGCTGCTCTAGGCTCTGTGCCTAGAGTGGAAAAGCAATCTGTCGGAAACTTCAGCGTTATAGATTGGTTGAGACAGTAACTTTGCCGGTGATTGTACGGTACTTAATCCAAGCCATTTAGCGTTAGCTCGCTAAATCTCCTAAAACTCCATTATCAGTAATGTGGAGCGTAAGTTATATCTGGAGGCCAAAATGACGATGCTGAGACGTGATTCTCCGCGATTTGTTACCGGAGGAGCACGTTGCTAGGAGACACGGTCTGGAAAGGGGGAGCGGTGGGGGTCCTGACCCCATCTCCCCCCCCCCATTTCCTTTACCAAACCGCTCCTTCCACTCGTTGATAAGGTGTTGTACAAGTTTACACGGCTTCATTACCAGGAATGTTATTTATTGCGTCACTTTCGTAGGCGGAAGTCAGTCCTAAGATTCGGCTGCCGGTGGGAAGCGGAGACGGACGAGGGAATTTCCCTCCAGAGAGAAAATTTCCCTCGTGCACACAACATTATGCTTAGAATGGAGCAAGTTTGAACATGGCTTAAATGACTCGCTAATTGGTGGAATACCATTAGGTTAAATGTGGTGGCGAACTCGGACTGGCGCCATGTTTTCAGTACTACTGCAAAGGGTGTACTCGGACTGGCGCCATGTGTTCAGTATTATTGCCCGGGTATACTCAGACTGAACCATGTGTGCAATATTACTACAGTCCCTGGTATACTCTAAGTGGAATAATGCGTTCAATACTACTGCCCGGATATAACATGACTGGTGCCATGTATTCAACTTTACTGCCCCGAGTACACTCCAACTTGTGTCATGTATTCAGTATTCAGTGTCATATTGGGACTGGCAGCATGTGTTCAGTATTACTGTCCCGGGCATATTCGGACTGGCGCCATGTGTTCAGTATTACTTGATTGATTAAATGATTGTATTTTAGATTTGGGGTGCGTCAGCACTTAGGCTATTTTGCGCCCGTCACATTATACGGGGTCCAGCCCATTACCATAACTAAAATAACTTAACTGTAAAGTCGAGGGACTAAAATATTCTTACTTGAGTTAAAAGTTGAGAGTGTAAAGGATCATTCAGCACAAATAAGGACAAAGCGCAGGACAGCACAGACACACAGTCCTACGACGATTATACTGGCCGTAGGGCCAGACGCCAGAGCCTCGTTAGTCTGCAAACTGCAGTCCAGGGTGTACTATGTGGAAGTGAGGTTGACAATTGGCTGTCATATGTGAAACAGTCACCCCTTACACCCTTATTCAGTATTACTGACTCTGGCATTCTCGGACTGGAGCCATGTGTTCAGTATTACTGTCCCGGGTGTACTCGGACAGGCCCTATGTTCAGTATTACTGTCCCGAGTGTACTCGGACTGGCGAAATGTGTTCAGTATTACTGTCCCGGGCATACTCGGACTGGCGAAATGTGTTCAGTATTACTGTCCCGGGCATACTCGGACAGGCGCCATGTGTTCACTATTACTGTCCCGGGTATACGCGGACTGGCGCCATGTGTTCAGTATTACTGTCCCGAGTTTACTCGGACTGGCGAAATGTGTTCAGTATTACTGTCCCAGGTGTACTCGGACTGGCGAAATGTGTTCAGTATTACTGTCCCGGGTGTACTCGGACAGGTGCCATGTGTTCAGTATTACTGTCCCGAGTGTACTCGCACTGGCGAAATGTGTTCAGTATTACTGTCCCGGGTGTACTCGGACAGGCACCATGTGTTCAGTATTACTGTCCCGAGAGTACTTGGACTGGCGAAATGTGTTCAGTATTACTGTCCCGGGCATACTCGGACTGGCGAAATGTGTTCAGTATTACTGTCCCGGGCATACTCGGACAGGCGCCATGTGTTCAGTATTACTGCCCGGCGTATACTCGGACAGGCGCCAAGCGTTCAGTATTACTGTCCCGGGTGTACTCGGACAGACGCCATGTGTTCAGTATTACTGTCCCGAGTGTACTCGCACTGGCGAAATGTGTTCAGTATTACTGTCCCGGGTGTACGGACAGGCGCTATGTTCAGTATTACTGTCCCGAGTGTACTCGGACTGGCGAAATGTGTTCAGTATTACTGTCCCGGGCATACTCGGACTGGCGAAATGTGTTCAGTATTACTGTCCCGGGCATACTCGGACAGGCGCCATGTGTTCAGTATTACTGTCCCGGGTGTACTCGGACAGGCGCTAGGTTCAGTATTACTGTTTCGAGTGTTCTCGAACTGGCGAAATATGTTCAGTATTGCTGTCGCTGGTGTACCCGGAAAGGCGCCATGTTCAGTATTACTGTCCCGAGTGTACTCGGACTTGCGAAATGTGTTCAGTATTACTGTCCCGAGTGTACTCGGACTGGCGAAATGTGTTCAGTATTTCTGCCCCGGGAATACTCGGACAGGAGCCAAGCGTTCAGGATTACTGTCCAGGGTGTACTCGGACAGGCGCCATGTGTTCAGTATTACTGTCCCGAGTGTACTCGGACTGGCGAAATGTGTTCAGTATTACTGTCCCGGGTGTACTCGGACAGGCACCATGTGTTCAGTATTACTGTCCCGAGTGTACTCGGACTGGCGAAATGTGTTCAGTATTACTGTCCCAGGTGTACTCGGACTGGCGAAATGTGTTCAGTATTACTGCCCCGGGTGTACTCGGACTGGCGCCATGTGCTCAGTATTACTGTCCCGGGTATACGCGGACTGGCGCCATGTGTTCAGTATTACTGTCCCGGGTGTACTCGGACTGGCGCCATGTGTTCAAAGTTACTGCCCTGGTTATATTCGAATTACGTCATGTGTTCAGTATGGAAGCAGAATATGAAGTAGCATAATGGGAACTTCGTGTACATCAAAAGGTTCCCTCCTTTGCCAATAACCAGTGACAGTAATTGAAAAGAATACATTCCTTTCTTACGGAATTCGATGGTTTCCAATGTTTTGACTCAGCCTGCATGTAACTCAACTGAGGGAAGGGATTTTTCTATCCCAGGAGGGAATTTCTTCGAAACAAACCTGGTATCACTGCATGGAGAACTTCGTCTCTCTTCTCCCCTTTCCTTCTAACCCTCCCCTCCTCCCCCATCAGCTAGAACCGCTGCTCCTTCTCTCCCGACAACCACATCCGATGTGCCAGATAAAATTGGAAGCCAGGCCTCCTCCCGCCCCCGACCTAAACCCCCAAACAGCGAGAGCACTCGTAAATCTCGCAGCCAGGGAGTGATGGAATGCCCCCCACGCGAAGGGACCTATCTCCATATAGCCTGTAAATCTCTCCAAAACGTCTTCTGCCGACTGCAACGGAGCGGCCACAACGGGAGAGGATTGCCAGGGCTCTGTAATTTAACGGCTCCTGTTTTTATAACTTTCGGTTTGATCTTGGCATTGAATCGAAACTTTTGCCTTCATTTTTTGGCTTTATTCAAAAGGAAGGTTAAGCTCCAGTGGCGTGTTTATGATTCTATTTCCGGGGGCAGATGGAGTTTAATTGCTTTTAGCAATGACTATTATCTGCAACAGCTCATTTGCCGACCTCCATCGTGTAGTGGTTAGCACATCGTGCTCCGACGCCCGGTTCGAATTCAGGCTTGGGCACGGGCGTTATCTGTGAATGTCCTTTCATCATATTATCACTCATTCTCATCGTCGCGATTAGCCAAGAGTGTCAGAAAAGCGAATAAAATTAACCAAATCAATCAATCCACAGCTCATTTGATTTGATTTGATTTTTTATTAGTTAGCGTCAAACTGTTACAATTCAGGCCGAAATTCGAACCAGGGACTTCTGGCGTCGTAGCGAGCTGTGCTAACCCCTGCGCCACAGAGATCGGCTATAGTTCTTATGAATCAGCTTCCAACACTTCGGAGCAACATTAACAAATAAACAGAAAGTTAATGTTACTTTGTACCATTTTTCTATTCATATACGCTACTGTTTCTTCTAATATCAAAACATTTAAACCTTAAAGGCTGCGAAAGGCCGCGAAATCGGGATAACGGATATCCCGATTTCACATTATCCGTTATCGTTACGATGTCAACGGATATTCGGATGCAATGCATAATCTAGATATTCAGACCTCTGGGAAATTTTTCATGCGTTTAGGCAATTGTCCTTCGCTGAAGGAAATGTTTACTTGGTCTAGGGCAATGGGGCAATTATCCTTGGCAAAAGGAAATTTTTGCTACGTCTAGGGCAATAGGGGAATTGTCCTTGGCAGAAGGAAATTTTTGCTACGTCTAGGGCAATAGGGGAATTCTCCTTGGCAGAAGGAAATTTTTGCTACGTCTAGGGCAATGGGGCAATTGTCATTGGCAAAAGGAAATTTTTGCTACATTTAGGGCAATGGGGCAATTGTCATTGGCAAAAGGAAATTTTTGCTACATTTAGGGCAATGGGGCAATTGTCCTTGGCAGAAGGAAAATTGTGCTACGTGTATGGCAATGGGCCAATTTCCCTTGGCAGAAGGAAATTTTTGCTACGTCTAGGGCAATAGGGGAATTCTCCTTGGCAAAAGGAAATTTTTGCTACATTTAGGGCAATGGGGCAATTGTCCTTGGCAAAAGGAAATTTTTGCTACATTTAGGGCAATGGGGCAATTGTCCTTGGCAGAAGGAAAATTGTGCTACGTGTATGGCAATGGGCCAATTTCCCTTGGCAGAAGGAAATTTTTGCTACGTCTAGGGCAATGGGGCAATTGTCCTTGGCAAAAGGAAATTTTTGCTACATTTAGGGCAATGGGGCAATTGTCCTTGGCAAAAGGAAATTTTTGCTACATTTAGGGCAATGGGGCAATTGTCCTTGGCAGAAGGAAAATTGTGCTACGTGTATGACAATGGGCCAATTTCCCTTGGCAGAAGGAAATTTTTGCTACGTCTAGGGCAATAGGGGAATTCTCCTTGGCAGAAGGAAATTTTTGCTACGTCTAGGGCAATAGGGGAATTCTCCTTGGCAGAAGGAAATTTTTGCTACGTCTAGGGCAATAGGGGAATTCTTATTGGCAGAAGGAAATTTTTGCTACGTCTAGGGCAATAGGGGAATTCTCATTGGCAGAAGGAAATGTATCCTACGTCTAGGGCAATGGGGCAATTATCCTTGGCAAAAGGAAATTTTTGCTACGTCTAGGGCAATAGGGGAATTCTCATTGGCAAAAGGAAATTTTTGCTACGTCTAGGGCAATAGAGCAATTGTCCTTGGCAGAAGGAAATTTTTGCTACGCCTAGGGCAATGGGGCAATTGTCCTTGGCAGAAGGAATTTTTGCTACGTCTAGGGCAATGGGGCAATTTTCCTTGGCAGAAGGAAATTTTTGCTACGCCTAGGGCAATGGGACAATTGTCCTTGGCAAAAGGAAATTTCTGCTACGTCTAGGGCAATAGGGGAATTCTCCTTGGCAGAAGGAAATTTTTGCTACGTCTAGGGCAAAAGGCAATTGTCCTTGGCAGAAGGAAATTTTTGCTACATCTAGGGCAATAGGGCAATTCTCCTTGGCAGAAGGAAATTTTTGCTACGCCTAGGGCAATGGAGCAATTGTCGTTGGCAGAAGAAATTTTTGCTACGTCTGGGACAATGGGGCAATAAATTGTTCTTGGAGAATGAAATTTTTCCTATATCTTAGGCAATTGTTCTATACCGACAGAAGTTGCACTCATTTCATGCATTCATTGCATACCTAAAACATATCATGCAAATAAAGCCGAGTTTGGAGTGATATATTTAACAAAGGCCATGGACGATCCTGTAAATTTTCAACCTTAATTAATGTCACGCAAAGTATGATCAGTGTGTGTGTGTGTGTGTGCGTGTGTGTGTGTGCGTAATAATTCAGCACTCTTGACTGAAATGTGACCTCTTTTTTTATCCACGAGTTCCTTTTGCAGTCAATATCTCTCCGGAATTCTTCCACGGCACGAAAGCGACGGAAATTGCTGCCATAAGGTCCCGCATTTTATACAACTTAATTACTCAGCGTCCCCACAACCAAGATACGGCGGAGATGACTGCAATTCCGGGAACAAGCGACAACACACAATCATCTGCCGCATTCCTGTCGCTGGGTCACTTGCGTGAGAACAGGTTGGGAGGTTGCCTCTGATGGTGGAACGGGGGATTTTCCTCTGCTTGTGAAAATTTCCCTAGGAGGGAAGAAATTTCACTCGCTTTGGAAATATTTCCAACGCCTACAAGAGTTTTCCACGGCGTAGAAATGTTTTCCAAGGCCTACAAAAGTTTTCCTATGGCGCAGAAATCTTTCTCCAAGGTGTAGAAGTTTTCCAATACTTGAAATGATTCCCATGGCGTGAAAACGTTTTCAAATACGTAGAAAAGGTTTTTTAATGGCATAGAAATTTCTTTCCAAGGCGTAGAAAAGTTTTCCACGCCGTAGAAATGTTTTCCAAGGCCTACAAAAGTTTCCCTATGGCGTAGAAATCTTTCTCCAAGGTGTAGAAGTTTTCCAATACCTTGAAATGATTCCCCATGTCGTATAAAAGTTTTCTTGTCGTAGAAAAGTTTTCGAAGGCCTACAAAAGTTTCCCCATCGCGCAGAAATCTTCTTCTAAGGCGTAGAAAAGTTTATCCAAGGCCTTGAAATGATTCCCATGGCGTGAAAACGTTTTACAATACGTAGAAATGGTTTTGATGGCATAGAAATCTCTTTCCAAGGAGTAGAAAAGTTTTCCGCGTCGTAGAAATGTTTCCCAAGGCCTACAAAAGTTACCTTATGGCGTAGAAATATTTTTCCAGGCGTAGAAAAGTTTACTCGAAGGCTTGAAATTATTCTCATGGCGTGAAAACGTTTTCCTATATGTAAAAGAAGTTTTCATGGCGTAGAAAACTTTTCCAAGTCGTAGAAAAGTTTTCCTAGGGCGTAGAAATCTCTTTCCAAGGCGTAGAGAAGTTCTTCTATGCCTAGAAAAGTTCTTCTATGCCTAGAAAAGGTTCCCATGTGATAGAAAAGTGGTGCAGAAATATTTCTCCAAAGCGTAGAAAAGTTTCCCAAGACCTTGAAATGATTCCCATGGCGTAGAAAAGTTTTCCTGTGGTAGAAAAGTTTTCCTATGCGTAGAAAAGCTTCCCATGAGGTAGAAAAGTTTCCAAGGCCTACAAAAGTTTCCCCATCGCACGAAAATCTTCCTCCAAGGCGTAGAAAAGTTTACCCAAGACCTTGAAATTATTCCCATGGCGTAAAAACGTTTTCCTACACGTATAAAAGGTGTTAATGGCATAGAAATATCCTTCCAAAGCGGAGGAAAGTTTTTCACGTAAAGTTCCCATGAGGTAGAAAATTTTTCAAAGGGCTACAAAAGTTTCCTCTTGGCGCAGAATTATTTTTCCAAGGCGTAGAAAAGTTTAGCCAAGGCCTTCAAATGATTTCCATGGCGTAAAAACGTTTTCCGATGCGTTGAAAAGGTTTTCATGGCGTAGAAAGTTTTTTCCAAGGTGTATAAAAATTTCCCAAGGTCGTAGAGACTTGTAATTGGTAGAAATGTTTTTCTTGGCGTAGAAAAGTTGCCAACGCAGTAGATTTTTTTTTTTTTTTTTTTTTTAATAGCGGATAAAAGATTTTCAAGGTGTAGAGAAGTTTCCCACCTCGTAGAAAAGTTTTGAATCGCGTAGAGAAGTTGTGGACGACGTAGACAAGTTCTGTGCACAGCTGTTTACATGAGTTGTTTACGGCGCAGAAAGATTTGCATCGGTGTAGAAAATGTCTGTTGGCGCTGAATAACTTCTGTTGGCATAGGGCATTGCTCTAGACGTAGCAAAAATTTTATTCGTCCAAGAACAATTTTCCTATACGTAGGAAATAAATGCTTCCTTCGGTCGTGAACAATTACTCTAAACTTGGGAAAAATTTCCTTCGGTCAAGGACAATTTTCCTAGACAATTTACTTCAGGCCTGGACGTAGGAAAAATTTGCATCGATTCAGGACAATTGCCCTACACCTAAAAATATTCCTTTGACCAAGGAGAATTGCCCTACACGCAGGAAAAATTTCCTTCAGGAACTAATGACCCCTCAAAAAACAAGTAAAACAAAAAAAAATATTATCATAAAAGTTAATATCAATAATAACAACAAGATAATTAACAAAAATATAAATCTACAAGGATAAAAATAATTATAAATAAAGCTATCTCTAGCCATTATTATTAAAAAAATAATTCAAATACTAAGTAAAATTAAAGAATAGAATATTACGTCCAGCCCAATATAATAACTAGTCAAGGACAATTTTCCTAGGCAATTTACTTCGGTCCTGGACGTAGGAAAATTTGTATAGACTCAGGACAATTGCCCTAGATCTAACAACATTCCTTCGGCCAAGGACAATTGCCCTAGATGTAAGAAAAATTTCCCTCGCCCAAGGATAATTGGCGTGATAAATTTCCCTTGGCCTAGAAGGAAATTTTATCGGGAACAGGAAAATTTCTAGTTCTTTACTCAAATTTCAATCAACATACAAAGATTTCCCTCTGCTTATTTAGACCACGATTTCGATTAGAAAGAGGGTACAGTGGCGCAGTGGTACCGTCAACGCCTTGTAATCAAGGAGTCCCGGGTTCGATACTCGGTGGAGGCACATAGTGGTTTGCATCCCACTTTAAACTGTAGGTCCAGTCTCGATTAGCCTTACTGTGCATAAAGTGGACTTAAAACACCAAATCAATCAATCGATCAGGAAGGTTTCTGCCTTTCAACTCACGACAGACATAATAAATGAACGCATTTTTACCAATTTTTTAAAGGATAATATTTTTTTTCTTGGAACTAGTACTTTCTCTAAGCGATGGGATTTTGTAAAAAAAGAAGTGGTTAATTTTCACCCTCCGTGAGGGAATTTCTGCGACAGCAGGTTGCCATCTTTGGAGGTCCCTGAAGTGCACGACAAACACTCCTCGCTTTCTGTCACCGATCTACAAGGCACGAAGCAGCAATTTATATTTACATAGCCATAAAGAGGGGAGGGCGGTCCGCTCCATAAATATTATTGTCCAGCCATCTTGTCCAGACATGCAACCTGGGCAGGAAAAGAATCTTGATCTTGTTGTTCCGTTGCTTTGAAACCTTCTGAATGCTCAAGTTGTTGTGGTTTTAAACATTACAAGGCCCCCTTGTATTTGTAGAATTTCTCAAGAGTTCTGACTGGGGAAAAACGAGATTATGAAAATACATGAATTATATTTGGTGTGAAGATAGGTTAATCCTTGCAATTGGGTTTTGTTTTTAAGAAACAGAAAGGCCAATCGGGGCTGGACCTACAGTTTAAAGTGGGATTCGAACAACTATGTGCCCCATCCGGTGATAGGCTAATCAAGATGAACATATAGTTGAACCCTTTCGGCGTTGTGACGATTTCCTACGCGAACTTGATTTTCAAGTATAATGTTAAATTCCGCGTCGAATATCCTCACAGTTCTCCTCATACTTCCGGTACGCTTCGCGTCAGTGTTTTCAAATTCTACTTAATTGATTGACCGCTAGAGGTCACTAGTGACTTTCCCCTGCTTTACGAACTTGATCGACGAAAACGACAGTTCCGTTCCAGCTTGCGAGTCGCGAGGGATTTCTTGATGTGACGTCATGGACTACGAGAGAAGTAGCGGCTCGTGGAACTCAGTGCTTCTCTCTCTCGTCGATCGTAATTTGTAGGACGGCACAAACTAAGTTCTTCGAACATTACGAGGAATCGTTGCTTTGTTCACGTATAGTGCTAGTACGTCTGAGAAGTGTTGGGATCTTTTGGAAAACGAACGTTGAAATAGAAGGATGGCAAATTGGAGCTTACTTGACCATTGACCTTTTTGACCGAACACGACTTTCGTTGGTTCGCCTGGCGGAACTCGAAATATGAAGGACGGATGGATTGGTTGCTGAGAAGGAAGGACACGAGTGAATAGAAGACAATACCATTCAACGTGCGAGAAAGCGACCCATTTGATGACGTTCCCGTTTTTCCCTTGATCCAGTGGATTTTGCCCCCACTTGATGGAGATGAACAGTTATCCAACGAACTGAGGTATGTACACCATGACTACTTTTTATAAGTGAACAGTGAATGCGTGTTTTTGGACAAGAACGTCACTCTCCCCTTCTTTTTCCGTTCTTTTGCGACGGGGTAATAAATTGAAACAAGAAAGTAACGCGTGACGGACAAGAACGAATTGTACGTAAAACAATTAATCGATTCAGTATTGGAAGATTGGACGTTGTAATGTTGTGGTCGGCATAGTGGAGAAAGAAAGTGACGCTTGGGCACGTCCCCTTGCCCCCCTTTTTTTGCATAAAAGAGAAAAAGACGAATCACTCAATTAGAATCACGTGAGCACAACCTGGAAATGCGATTAACATGATTCTAAACTAATGCGTGAGCTGAGATAACTTTCACGAAACGTATCTGACGAGTTTAAATAAGAGCACCAAAACGATTAATATGTCAAATGGGCGGTTTCTTCTTGAGTAACTTGAATTAACAAAAGAGTTGTGCTAAAACGCAATTGTATATTGACCTTAACGTATTTTAATTAATTGCATATATTATGTCATTATAGTTGTTGGATGTGTTCTAGTTTTATTATCTTGTTATTTGCCGGAAAGAAAGAATTGTTGATCTACCTTCAAGTCACTTGTAGTTATGTGTTGAAGGAAATAATTTGTTAAGATTAATATTATGTACACGTTGTTCTTGGAAAACGCCAGCCATTCTTCGCTGCGAGGTTCGGCGTAATAAATTTCGACTAGAGTCGCAAAATTAAAACTAAGTGTACGTAATTATCCCTTACAACACAAAACTAGAGTATTAGTTTAATTTTGACAATACGGGAAGGGAAATCATGCTCAGAAGGACAAGAGGTTACATTCATTGAGTGAGAAAAGAGTTAATTCGACGTCTGCCTTTTTTACGTGCATCGTTTCGACCACGTTTACTTTGTCAAGTTGGTTCTCAGTAGAGACTGAGGTGACAGTCCAAAATACTGTCATTAGCCTCAACAAAATCCCTGACTATTGTAACTGATTGGTTTGTTTTCTTGTTTATCGTGCGAGTAATTGAATTTCCACGGACCTCTACGTTTTCCTTGTAAAATCTTGACTACTTCGTTACGCACGCAACCATCAGGTTACAAAGTTTTTGGTAGGAGATCTGGTTCTGCATACATACATTTCTCCGTTTTACGTGTTAAAAGTAAGAAAAGTTTGGATTCACCCCCTTTTTTTTAACAAAATTTTTTCCCCCCACCCCCCCCTTCTAGAAACATTTTTTTTTCCTTTGCCCTTTTCCAGGACTTCTGGTCTTGTAATATTTGGGAGAGCTAGTTGGTTTCACAAAAGGTCTGCAGTCGATTATATATATATATATATATATATTTTTTTAATATCTATATTTCCTTATGTTGCAGTTCCGTATTGTTACCACGTATGTGTTAGTACCAGTTACCCTTTTGTTTTGGTTGTTTACCCTTTTGAATTTGGGAAAAATTTTCCGAGTAGTTTCCATTATGTCAGCCCCTCTACATGGCCATTTGTATGGATCGTCGACCTTCCCATTTCCGCCTGTGAATATACAACCTTCACCCTTTCAGCAGACCCCGCACCTTCATACACCCAGAGAACTTTTCTTACCCCCCGACTATTCACATGTTACAAACCACATTAGATATTCCGCAGCAATAGAACATTTACAAGCTTTACCGCATACTGATGGTTCAGACCCCGACCAATTGTTTCATTTTTTGTTAACTATATATAAAACCTTCAAACTTAATCTTTTGGATTTAGAATCCTTATTGTTAATGGCGTTTTCATCCACTATGGGATTACTTCGGGAGGTTTGGTACAATTCTCTTATCGAGAAATTTCCATGGCCAATGTTCACACGAGTTATTTGGTATCGCTTGGTTCCCTTTTCCAAATTGCAGATCTTACTGAACAAATATCTAACGCGTCCTCAGAGAACCGATGAATTTCTTTCCAGCTATTTACATGAAATTTTTGACGCTTTTCACATATTACCCATTGATTGGTCCGAATCAAGTCTTTTGGAATCGGTCCTGATGAATTTACAGGATGCCACCCGTCTACTTTTAATGGGTTTTAATCGGCCCACTTCTATAGTCAATTTTATAAGTTTGTCTAGAGAAATATGGCCCATGGAATTACGTCGCGTAGAGCAACAAGCGGAGGAATACAACTCACACTCGGTTGCTTCACCGCCAACCCCGTTGCTTGTCCCTGTAGAACATCCACTACCGACTAGATCTGCATTTCCTTCTCCTACCCCCCCTTTGGAAACCTTTGATACGTCGGACGATTTTCCTTCTTATGCGGTTCCACGGACTAGTGTTCATTTACCGAATCCTATGTTTTCACATTTGGGCACTCAACAAGTTTCGGTACCAGCGGCTACCACCTTAACGCATATTGAACACCCTTTGACTATTATTGAGACAGCTGTGCCGATTATCAATGCCACCTTGCATTCTACACCGAGTCGCATTCTTCTCGATTCGGGAAGTTCCGTGTCCTTGATTGCGAGGGGATTTTTGGCCAGCTTACGCCCCAGACCCCCCGTTCGTAAAGACACTACTCGTACGTTACAAACGGTCAATAGTCAGGCCATACGCCTTGACACAAGTGTTGTATTGACTGTGAAGCTACAGGGTTTGTCCTGGAAATGGAATTTTTGGATCTCAGAAAATTTACCCTTTCCTGTTATCCTTGGTTCAGATTTTTTTTCCCATTCCAAGGGTACTATTTCCTTTGAACATTTACTCGTTTCTTTTCCCTATTCCACTGATCCCATTCCTTTTGCCTCGTCCGTACCTCCCGCCACGCTACACCAGGCACGGTCTCCGGAAGACGATGACCCTCCTCATTTGATTGAGGTTCCCTCTAACATAACAAGTTTATTACATGAATATGATGATGTGGTCACAGAACGTGTTGGCAGTTGTACACTGGAACCAGTGTCTATTCCTTTAATCACTAATGTTCCCTTTCGTTCTAAGCCCTTTCAGTTAAACCCTACACAAACGGCCATTCTACGTCAACAAATTCAGGAGTTGATGGATCAGAACATCATAGAGGCATGCGCCTCTCCTTACGCATCCCCTTGTTTCCTTGTTGATAAGAAGGATGGTGGACATCGCCTGGTATGTAGTTCTAAGCATTTAAATAGACTCATCGCCTATGACAACTTTCCGCAAAGCCGTATTGATTTGATATTTCAACATTTACAATCGGCTCGGGTATTTTCTTGCTTGGATCTCTGTCAAAGTTTCCATCAGATACGGTTGGATGAGCCCAGTAAAGACTTAACGGCGTTTGTCACCTCTTTCGGCCAATACCGGTATACCAGGGTTCCCTTTGGTATCAATCTGGGTACTCAACTTTTGACACGTGCCTTAGATAAAATTTTGGGTCCATTTAAATTTAAATTCCTGGTCACATATGCCGATGACGTCTTGATCTTTAGTCCGGATGAGGAAACTCACCTGCAACATCTTCAATTGGTTCTTCAGGCATTTCGAGAAGCTGGGTTAACTGTCAATCCCATTAAGTCCAAATGGATGCAAAGGGAAGTCAAATACTTAGGATACATTTTACGTGAGGGACAGCTTGTCTTAGACCCCGACCGTATCTCTGCGATTCAGGACATACCCCCCCCCCTAAGAACCTTAAAGCTGTCCAGCGTATTCTTGGATTATTGGGGTACTATTCCCGCTTCATTCCATCATATTCGGAGTTGACTTCTTTTCTTACAGATAAAAAGAAAAAGGGCATAGCCTTCGTATGGTCAGAGAGTGACCAACAACAATTTGATCACCTTAAGCAGGTTTTTCTTGAACATACGGTTTTATCTTTACCGGACTTTTCTAAGGAATTTGTCCTCCAATGTGACGCTTCGGGATTGGCATTAGGGGCTACTCTTAATCAACGTATGCCTGATGGGTCTTTACGCCCTATTGCTTTTGCTTCCCGTAAGCGGACCGATATGGAACGTCGACAATCCATATACGAGGCCGAATGTTGCGCGATCGTTTATGGATTCAAAAAGTTCGAGACTTATTTAACAGAGAAGCATTTTACTCTTCAGACCGATAATCAGGCTCTTTCCTGGCTTCTACGACACCCTGAGCAATATGGCAAATTTGGGCGATGGTTGCTGTACCTGTCGCGATTTTCGTATTCTGTCGAGCATATCGCCTCTCGACTTAATCCTGTTGCCGATTGTTTGTCACGAATGTACTCACCTGAGGAATTCCAGGTTTCTCCCTTACCTGTTACCTCTCTTGCTTGTGCGGCACCTAAATTCCAAATTATCCCCTTTAGTAAATCCGATATTCTTGATCTTCAACAAAAAGATTCTAATTTACAACCAATAGTAGAACAATTACGTGCAGGACAAAAATATAAACATTATGCTCTGTATCATGACTTACTTGTTTGGCAACCCCCACGCTCTACAGCTTCCTTAGTTGTTGTACCCCACACTCTTCAACATCTGATTTGTCGCTATTATCACGATACGCCTATGGGAGGTTCACATTTGGGTATTCAAAAGTGTACTAAGAAAATAATGTCAGTCTTTTGGTGGCCATCCTGTGTTCAAGATATTAAAGCCTATGTCAAGTCTTGGGATACTTGTCAAAAGGTCAAATTGGCCATACGAAAGCCTCCGGGGTTCTTGTCATCTGAGATCATAAAACATCCTTGGCGACGCTTATATATTGATCTTGTTGGTCCTCTTGTGCGTTCGTCAAAGAGTCATTCTTATATTCTAGTAGTGGTGGATGCCTTTTCAAAATGGGTTTCTCTTTATCCTCTTCGGGGACCCACATCCAATCAGATAGTGGAAAAGCTTCGCTCTTTATTTCTTGTGTTTGGGGCTCCTTGCGAACTGGTGTCGGATAATGCTTCTTATTTTCGATCCCGTCACTTTAATTCTTTTTTGTTTGAATCTCGGGTGAAACATATTTATACTAGCTCCTATTACCCTAATCCTTCATTGGCAGAAAGATTTATTCGCAATCTCAAGGCCTCCTTGATAGCGTATCATTCGGCTGACCACACTAAATGGGACGTCCATTTACATGCTATTTCCTTTGCGTTTAATACCGCAGTACAGGAGAGCATTCAAACTACACCTTCACAAATAATGTTCGGACGAGACATTGATGGCCCTATGAATTTTTTTTGGGAATTCACATCTGATTCCGACTTGGCCGGCCCTCCTTCGGCCGACCGTGCGAAATGCTGGGCTCAAGCTTTTCATCACCTACAAAAGTCTTGGGCTACACGGCGGGATCGATATGACCCTAAAAGGCAGCCTTCTTCATTTAAAGTAGGAGATATGGTTCTCTATAAAACCTACCCTCAGAGTAAGGCCTTCCAGAACATCACCGCCAAACTCCAACAACGATGGGCTGGTCCTGCCAAAGTGTTTAAGCTTTTAGGTCCAGTAACGGTTATTTTAGTCGATCCCGAAACTGAGGTTTTTCTTCGCAAGGTTCACATATCACATCTTAAACCTTATTATATTCGGGATGCTCCTCCACCTGATATTGACTTGTCCGATACACAACTAGCTTCAGTCTTACATCCTATGGAAGGAAGGAATTTATATCGCACCCTGCGTCAACCTCAATCTCTATACTGCAATTTTTGCCACAGAAGTGGACATTCCACGTCTCACTGCCGCCGTCGTCCCTCTCAGCATGATTACAATTCTCGTAATCAGACTGATCCAAGGTAATTGATGCATTCACTTTCACATGTATGGTATGGTATTAAAATGTTTATATGTATTTGAATGTTAAGGTTTTCAAATGGATTTGTATTATTTATATCTTTGTTTATTTGCATGTGTTTATTTACTGTTTTGGTATTATTACTTGGGGTATAAACATTTATTCATTGATCTTCATTAAAGTAAAGCAAACTATGATTCATTACTTAAGTTACAAATTTAAATTCATTTAGTAATTTTGAATATCAATCTCTATACCTGTTTGACAGTATATGTACATTTTGGGGTTGTTTGTTTCAAATATCTTGTAATTGGTGCTCTTATTCCTCGCTGTATTCCCCTCCTCCGTTTGGTTTCCTCTCCTCTTTCCTATCCTTTTGTTTATTCTTCTCTTTTTTCTCTTCTAATGTATTCCTTTTTTTTCTTTTCATGATTTTTGAGGAACCTCACAATTATATACCATCTCGGAATAAGTGGAATTGAGCCATCATATGGATGATTACTTATCCCCGTGCAACTATATATATATATTCTCGTCTACTTCGCAAATATTTCGACCTGTTAGTGCATATCCGATCGTTTTTTTTCCCCAGTGTCAGACCCCCTCAAAATTAAGTGCTAAGTATCATATATCCCTATTCTTATTTTGCAGCATGCAAAATTTGTGCGCCTAATTATAGACTTTGTTGGCGCCTATTGTTATTTGATGTTGTAAAAATTTGATACTATGTCTTATCTCATTCTTAAATTGTTAAAGGTTTTATACCATTTGTTCGTTCCCATTTTTTAGATTGCAATCGATCATTCACTTTCATTTTACATCATTGTCATTGTATTTATTCATGGTATTTATCCAATGTATTTCAATTTATTGCAATTTCTTAATCCGTGTGTTGTTGACTTGCCTTTTCAGAGAATAACCAGTTTATTAGGTAATAATTCCTTTAGGC
This sequence comes from Lepisma saccharinum, assembly GCF_977018435.1. NCBI lineage: Eukaryota > Metazoa > Arthropoda > Insecta > Zygentoma > Lepismatidae > Lepisma > Lepisma saccharinum. Next base: position 63,083,038 of record NC_139248.1, read on the forward strand.
AGTCATTTGTTGTAACATAATTGAGTGTGTTTTGACTTATTTATTGTCAGGTTTACATATTTTTTCAACAAGGTCAATATGGGTTGTTTCATATATATATTATGCTTTAATTGCTAGGGGTTAGTTCTAAATGGTGCTCTTGCGATACTATTGGTTATAAGTAAAATGTAACTGGTTGTGTGCTCCCTTGGCGTACTTCTCATTTTTTGCCAGGCAGGGGAGTTTGTGACGATTTCCTACGCGAACTTGATTTTCAAGTATAATGTTAAATTCCGCGTCGAATATCCTCACAGTTCTCCTCATACTTCCGGTACGCTTCGCGTCAGTGTTTTCAAATTCTACTTAATTGATTGACCGCTAGAGGTCACTAGTGACTTTCCCCTGCTTTACGAACTTGATCGACGAAAACGACAGTTCCGTTCCAGCTTGCGAGTCGCGAGGGATTTCTTGATGTGACGTCATGGACTACGAGAGAAGTAGCGGCTCGTGGAACTCAGTGCTTCTCTCTCTCGTCGATCGTAATTTGTAGGACGGCACAAACTAAGTTCTTCGAACATTACGAGGAATCGTTGCTTTGTTCACGTATAGTGCTAGTACGTCTGAGAAGTGTTGGGATCTTTTGGAAAACGAACGTTGAAATAGAAGGATGGCAAATTGGAGCTTACTTGACCATTGACCTTTTTGACCGAACACGACTTTCGTTGGTTCGCCTGGCGGAACTCGAAATATGAAGGACGGATGGATTGGTTGCTGAGAAGGAAGGACACGAGTGAATAGAAGACAATACCATTCAACGTGCGAGAAAGCGACCCATTTGATGACGTTCCCGTTTTTCCCTTGATCCAGTGGATTTTGCCCCCACTTGATGGAGATGAACAGTTATCCAACGAACTGAGGTATGTACACCATGACTACTTTTTATAAGTGAACAGTGAATGCGTGTTTTTGGACAAGAACGTCACTCTCCCCTTCTTTTTCCGTTCTTTTGCGACGGGGTAATAAATTGAAACAAGAAAGTAACGCGTGACGGACAAGAACGAATTGTACGTAAAACAATTAATCGATTCAGTATTGGAAGATTGGACGTTGTAATGTTGTGGTCGGCATAGTGGAGAAAGAAAGTGACGCTTGGGCACGTCCCCTTGCCCCCCTTTTTTTGCATAAAAGAGAAAAAGACGAATCACTCAATTAGAATCACGTGAGCACAACCTGGAAATGCGATTAACATGATTCTAAACTAATGCGTGAGCTGAGATAACTTTCACGAAACGTATCTGACGAGTTTAAATAAGAGCACCAAAACGATTAATATGTCAAATGGGCGGTTTCTTCTTGAGTAACTTGAATTAACAAAAGAGTTGTGCTAAAACGCAATTGTATATTGACCTTAACGTATTTTAATTAATTGCATATATTATGTCATTATAGTTGTTGGATGTGTTCTAGTTTTATTATCTTGTTATTTGCCGGAAAGAAAGAATTGTTGATCTACCTTCAAGTCACTTGTAGTTATGTGTTGAAGGAAATAATTTGTTAAGATTAATATTATGTACACGTTGTTCTTGGAAAACGCCAGCCATTCTTCGCTGCGAGGTTCGGCGTAATAAATTTCGACTAGAGTCGCAAAATTAAAACTAAGTGTACGTAATTATCCCTTACAACACAAAACTAGAGTATTAGTTTAATTTTGACAATACGGGAAGGGAAATCATGCTCAGAAGGACAAGAGGTTACATTCATTGAGTGAGAAAAGAGTTAATTCGACGTCTGCCTTTTTTACGTGCATCGTTTCGACCACGTTTACTTTGTCAAGTTGGTTCTCAGTAGAGACTGAGGTGACAGTCCAAAATACTGTCATTAGCCTCAACAAAATCCCTGACTATTGTAACTGATTGGTTTGTTTTCTTGTTTATCGTGCGAGTAATTGAATTTCCACGGACCTCTACGTTTTCCTTGTAAAATCTTGACTACTTCGTTACGCACGCAACCATCAGGTTACAGCGTGTAATAATAATATCACACCCAAAGTAACATTTTTGACCCTTTTCTGAAAATTCACTTCTCTGTTACTATATACTGCATAGAACTTACATTTTGTGTACGAATAGAAAATACTAAAGTTTACAATAAAATTTCCAGAAATTGTATGAAATTTTATTCAAATGTCAGTGTTGCTATCCAAGAAAAATCTATTTTTGTTTTTGTTTGTTCAGCTCCTTCGCTCCTTAGTTTCCTACATGTACAGTGTGTGACGGATATTGATGACAATAATTCATTCTGAGTTACAATTCGATCAGTGTTGCAAACCTAAAACAATTCCAATACAGGCAGATGTGATACTTATCTCGGCCATTGTGTCAAAGGTGCATGATCCACGATTCAACGCACATCGCAGCGGTATTGCCAAGTTAAGCACACTCCATTGAATTATAATCTGTATAAAATCGGTTTCGCAATGAGAATTGACTACGAGAGCCAGCTATACAAGGACAATTTTGTGGACTGATACATCTACGACATAATAGCTCAAGGTAACGTAAATCAACTACAGATCCGTCTGTCAGTCTGGTCGTCAGAGACGAGAACTAATATATGTGTTGTAGCCAGCAGTTGAAAGCAATACATACTTACGGGTTTCTCAGAAACTCCTATAGATGGAAACAAAATTCGGTGCTGAAAAGCATATACTGTACTGCGCACCTTTATTTTGTCATTATTATTATTATTATACTTTTATTTTTTCATTTTTCTTTCCTCGTTGGCAAGCCCATCATATTTCTTCTTCTTAGTGTTCTCAGATCGACCGTTTCTTGTATTTTTCTTTGTCATCCCAGAAGACAGAGAGGCCGTAGAGCTTTCCCAACCCTGGATTCCAGCAACACCCCATGACCCAGTAGGAACCAAACCACTATATAAGTAAGAAAATTTTACATTTTCATAATTTGGACAATTAATTAATAATAGAACCCTCTATCCTTTGCATAGGAATGAAGGGTGGTTATACATGTAATAATAGAGTACTAAAGCTACAAGAAAGAATTTGTACAGGAACTAAGTTAGGGGTAAATAAGGACACGAGTTGGCAGTTGTGTGTGTTATGTGAAAGGGGTTCTTCAAGAAATGACTTTTTTTGGGGGGGGGGGTAAAACCCGGTAAAAGGAGAGGGACCATGAAAGACGGTTGACCATTGGTCCAAGGGAGGACAGAGGAGCCAAAGGGCGATAGAACTGACGGACTGATTGGCTTTTCTTTTACTTTTTATTAAAATTTTGTTGGAAGAGGGAAACGTGCGTTTCCCGGAACGGTGAGTGTGTTTGAGAATCTGACGAGAGGAGGAGTGCAACTGTGTTACGTGGTCTGTTAGGAAAGTAATGAGACTGGCAACACTGTGCACGAACCGGCAACGCTGCTGCCCCCACCTTCACACGGCAGGTAGGTGAAGGCTTGCCGTTGACTCAGTACAAGTTTCAACTTGCTACAGTTGCTACACGATTGTTGAGAGCGTCTGACGTGAAGTTGTGTTTGTGAGGTGCGTTACGAAAATGGACTGGCAAAAGTTTGATCAACGTTGTGCCATCAAATTTTGTGTTAAGCTTGGCAAATCCGCTACTGTGACTTATGAAAAGTTCCAAAGGGCTTATGGAGAACATGCACTATCTAGGGCACAAGTGTTGAGATGGCACAAGTCCTTTTTAGAAGGCCGAGAACCTCGTGCGGGAAGACCTTCAACCTCAAAAACGGATGACAATGTGGAAAGAGTGAGGTATCTTGTGAGGTCAGATCGTCGATTAACGGTGTGAATGATCAGTAGTGAGTTAAATTTGAACTTGTGTACCGTCCATGGAATATTAACGCGTGAGCATGAATTCACGCGTGAACAGAAAACCATCGGAGGGGTATGTCTTGATCTTCTGGACCGCCTTCACAGGGAGCCAGAATTCTTCAGTTGGGTGAATCACTGGTGATGAATCATAATTCATCTCAGTCACTGTGACTTTTCTTTATTCCCTTGCTGAAAAACCACTTGATAGGACGCCATTTTGATACTTTGGATAATATCCAGAAGAGCGTAACCGACGAGCTAAAAGGTATTCCAGCAGAAGCCTTCCAACACTGCTACGAACAATGGAAACAACGCCTACATCGCTGTGTAACTGTCCAAGGGAACTATTTGCAAGGGGATAACCTTGATTTGTAAAAATAATAAAATTCATCGTTTACAGAAAATCAGTCTCATTACTTTCCTAACAGACCACGTATAAGTGTGGAAAGGAGAAGAAATTTCGTTGTTCTCGAGCTCCTTTGTGTCTTTTGGTGAGGTGGACGAAACAAGAGTACAGTGGATGGGAGGATTTATCTTCCACTGAGTTGTGCTACAACACAAGAAGATGAGCTCATATCACCAGAACAATTTAGTGCTCTGTAGGCGAGGATAGCTGATCCAGACACGTAAGTCAAGCCCGACTGCAGTAGTGGCAGTGGCACTTCCTACTATCGCCCCGCGTCTCCTAGACCCTCACGGACAGAGGAAATGTGGAAGCTAAGCGTGTGGACCTCCAATTTATCAAGTTGAATTTTCAACGTGCACGAACTGAACTAAACTCACAATTTAAATATTTTCTTTTCTTTGGCCAACGGGGTTTTATCTTATGTATAACAAATGGATGGGAGAGTCGTAATTCTTGATTTTGTTTATGTCATTCTATAGAATAGATTATCGTATAAATTGACAGCTATTTATTTTCATTGTCGATTTAGAATAGCAATAGTAAATGGCAGCAACCCTTTCCCAGTGCCTGGATGGAGTGGTAACGGAGGAGAATTAACCCTGACAGTCTCATGCTATGAAAATTCTTCACCCCTTCGCTACCGCTCTGCCCAGCACAATACCTAATACTAACTTGACATGAAATAAATCTCGGTCTCAGGCGGCCAAACAAATGAGAGTCAAGAATCGGTATATGTTTAGCGTTCTATATATCAGCAGTAAATAGAACTTCAAACATGCCGTTTGATGTACCGAAAAATATGTATGAACTTAATTCGACAAAACTCGAGACCGTTCCATTTGTCAGCTCGATATCTGTTAACCGCTAGGAAACTACACAGTACACAGATTCCAGAAGGTCCACACTAAATTTTGGTCGAGGTTTTACCTCACTGGTGCGGGCAAGGTTTCTAACTCATAAGAAGTAAGGTTGCCAGCTTCTAAGAAGTAAGGTTGCCAACTTCTAAGAAGTAAGGTTGCCAACTTCTAAGAAGTAATGTTGCCAGCTTCTAAGAAGTAAGGTTGCCAACTTCTAAGAAGTAAGGTTGCCAGCTTCTAAGAAGTAAGGTTGCCAACTTCTAAGAAGTAAGGTTGCCAACTTCTAAGAAGTAAGGTTGCCAACTTCTAAGAAGTAAGGTTGCCACCTTCTAAGAAGTAAGGTTGCCAACTTCTAAGAAGTAAGGTTGCCAGCTTCTAAGAAGTAAGGTTGCCAACTTCTAAGAAGTAAGGTTGCCAACTTCTAAGAAGTAAGGTTGCCAGCTTCTAAGAAGTAAGGTTGCCAACTTCTAAGAAGTAAGGTTGCCAACTTCTAAGAAGTAAGGTTGCCAACTTCTAAGAAGTAAGATGGCCAGCTTCTAAGAAGTAAGGTTGCCAGCATCTAAGAAATAAGGTTGCCACCTTCTAAGAAGTAAGGTTGCCAACTTCTAAGAAGTAAGGTTGCCAACTTCTAAGAAGTAAGGTTGCCAACTTCTAAGAAGTAAGGTTGCCAACTTCTAAGAAATAAGGTTGCCAACTTCTAAGAAGTAAGGTTGCCAACTTCCAAGAAGTAAGGTTGCCAACTTCTAAGAAGTAAGGTTGCCAGCTTCTAAGAAGTAAGGTTGCCAGCTTCTAAGAAGTAAGGTTGCCAACTTCTAAGAAGTAAGGTTGTCAACTTCTAAGAAGTAAGGTTGCCAGCTTCTAAGAAATAAGGTTGCCAGCTTCTAAGAAGTAAGGTTGCCAACTTCTAAGAAGTAAGGTTGCCAACTTCTAAGAAGTAAGGTTGCCAACTTCTAAGAAGTAAGGTTGCCAACTTCTAAGAAATAAGGTTGCCAACTTCTAAGAAGTAAGGTTGCCAACTTCTAAGAAGTAAGGTTGCCAACTTCTAAGAAGTAAGGTTGCCAGCTTCTAAGAAGTAAGGTTGCCAGCTTCTAAGAAATAAGGTTGCCACCTTCTAAGAAGTAAGGTTGCCAACTTCTAAGAAGTAAGGTTGTCAACTTCTAAGAAGTAAGGTTGCCAGCTTCTAAGAAGTAAGGTTGCCAGCTTCTAAGAAGTAAGGTTGCCAACTTCTAAGAAATTAGGTTGCCAACTTCTAAGAAGTAAGGTTGCCAGCTTCTAAGAAGTAAGGTTGCCAACTTCTAAGAAGTAAGGTTGCCAACTTCTAAGAAATAAGGTTGCCCACTCTTGAAGCATCATCTTATTGAAGTGAATAATTTCATGCACATTTTCTAATCGAACCTGAACTTTGCAAATAGCCTATATAGCCTACAATACATGAACCTGCTACTAATATCGTAAATCGCCGATATTTGTCATTTTTGTTTGCCTATGTAAAAAGGTGGAAATTTAACTGTGTAAATATTCTGGTACTACTGATTACATGCAATTGATCAATATTTGTAACGTGTGAACACCATGCCTATTTTCCGATAGAAGTGTGGTGGTATCATCAACCTGCCAGGGTCGTAGGTTCAAATCCACGTTAAGATGTGGCGGAAGATCCTTGAAAATGCATGTGAAATTTCAAGTATGGATCATTGCTGGTATGCAGTCGGTCAGAAAATGTTGCGAACATCTGCCTTAAATTTCTGTCTCTAATTTCAGCCCACGAGACAGTCTCTCTACTGCAGAAAGCGTTGTAGCATAGGGCGCTGACCAGCCTTCTGATTTCATCCTTCGCGATAGCCTCGATGAAAGAACGTATGTAAAATATTTTACACCAGCAATAGGTCCTTGAGGTAGACGAGTGTTGCCAGATTGTGCATAAGAATTTCCCCAATCCCTCGGGATAATGGCATCTTCCCCTCCCGTTACTTATCGATACTCGCCCAAGCACCGAAGTTAAACCCCATCATCCCTTTCAGTTAATGTATAAAGGTACCATCCCCAGCGTTTCTCCGTCAGTCACACCATAAACAGGCCTATCGATGGTGGAGTTTCCAAGGTTTGCAACTTCCTGCGGGGAAGAAACGACGCTTATCTAGCACCGTAGGTTCCTCCGCCTCGAATCTTTCGACTTCGAGAACCTTTTCTGGGTCCCCGTTGTGAAGGGAGATCGGCTTCTGGAGCTTTTCAAAGTAATGTACTTTATCGCGGCTCGCTTGGCAGATGCTGTAGCCTTAACACCCATAAAATAGACTCCTGAAGAACTGATAGCGGCTGCTGGTGTGAGGGGCTCGAATGGTGATTGATCAAAGTTTTATGCATGCGGACCGCTTTAATGGCCGCCGCCTTCTTTCATGAACGAAGTGTGGCCAGATCGGGAAAGTTGTCGAACTCTGTAGGATACTCTTTTGAACAGCCCTTCCAGTATTCTTCTTGTGGAAGTACAATGTTCCTGACCTACAGGGTGTCCCAGAAGCCCTCTACCCCTAGACTATATTACATACGAGGGCAGGTTGAAAAATTCTCGGCCTACATGGATTGGAGCAAACCAGAACGTAATTAAATGCTTTACGGCCCGGGACTTTATGTTATAACATATATTTGGCATCACATCGGATACTGGGGTGAGATCTTTACATATCTGATGAAAATCAGTCGAAACAGACAAACTTGATACGGCATATTTTGACATATTTTACCAATTTCGTGTTTTTACAACATATTTCTTCAATTTTCTCGTAATAAGACATATTTCTGTATAATTTCATAATTGTCTTGCATATAATCGGTTATTTTATAATTTATTTATTTTTATTTTATAATTCGTACCATTAGCACAACGGATAGTTCATATTATCGATGGCAGGATAAGGAAATTACGAACGAAGAAATTAAAGCAGATGTCATCTTCTTACCAACTAGTACAGAACAAAAATTCCCCCTTTTTTTATAGCGAGCTGCCAATTATGCTTTACTTCCCACAAAGGTGTAAATCTGACAGAATAGCAAATAACATTTTGGATAATTGCAGTGAACCTCACAATATATTGTCAGTATTTTCCCACTACATTATATGGTTAAAGGGATTCTGACTTAATTTAATACCTCACCCCCATCGTGGTCGGTCTTCCCTGGAAGATACTGACATCCCGTATAATGAGACATTCGGAACTACTGCTGTGCATATTTTGGCTTTACTGGGGATACTTCTGAATTTTTCTGACATATTTTTAATTTTTCATGACATATTTTAACATTTTTATAACATAATTACATACATATTTTAAAGCTTTATAGGACATGAAGTCCCGGGCCATACAGTCATAATATATGAACCTAACTAACAAACTCTCTAGCCTTCTTAAACCCGAAGGTATATGGCTGCAGCAATACAAGCCTTCCATCCACTCTTCTCCATCCCTACCGATTTCCTTTAGGTCCATCTCAACATTATCTCTCCATCTTCTTCTTGGCCTTCCTACTGGTCTCTTACCATCAGGTTTCCAAACAAGATCCTGTAAACTCTCCTTTCGTCTCCCATTCGTGCCACGTGGCCATCTAAGTCTTCTTGATTTCATCATTTTATTAATATGTACCTACCTCGCAAAATCATGTCCGGCAGAAATGACTGGAACTTTTCTTTTTCAGGCTCCAAATTGAGGATGTCAACTCAGATTCCAGACATTAGTAAATTTGAAGAGTGACTTCAACAAGTATCTCTTCCTGAAGAGGCTCTCGCCGAAGGAGATCCACGACTACCTGATCATGACATTGTGGGACATGACAATTTGGGCAATTTGGATTGGAGGATGACCAAAGAGCACAGTCTTCTGGCATTGTGCGGCGTCCTGTTGGCCGATTATCTCAAATGTGGCGCAATGCCACGTATTATGTATCTCTGCTGGACAAACTGAAGGCTGAGCAGTGTTGCCAAACTTGATGCTCATAAGAGAACTAAATTTCAGCTCAAATGGAGTTAAAACTGACTTTCATGGAGCTAGATTTACGAAGGCTGGATAAAGTCCCTCCTAGGGCAATGTTAGTTGTCAAAGGGGTGTGGGGCACTGCTAATATCGTTAACTCTAAATTGATGACAATTTATTCTGTTTTCAAAATCTATATCCGGCGGCATCGCCCATCTCATTAATCGTATAAAATCGAAAATAAAGGATTCACTGATAACAATATTATGTCAATTTCACGTCAAGCACGGCGCTATAAGAATAAGTTGGTGGGGATATAAGAGGGGGTGGGGCGACGCAGCCAATATAACATGAACACGTCGCGTGCAAAATGTATAATTATGACAAAAGTTGCTTGGTCTATGTGGGCCGGAACCAGTGATGCCATCATAGTGGGGCAGGAGGGAGGGCGTCCAAGTTCACATCCTAACGAGTGCACGAAAGAGCCAGATCTGGCTCCAAGAGAGCTAAGCTGGCACACTGCCACGGACGGAAGAGCTAATCAAATGAAAACCTTGAAAGTCAGATAAAAATACAGGACAGACTGTAAACAGCTGAATTTCACAGGAAGTGTCAACTGTTATATACAAAACGACCTGAAGGCTGCAACACTGATCAAGTGAGATTCACAACACCATTTTTGTCAATTTGAAGATGGCGCCCCCTTCATACACATGCACCAGCAAAGAGCAGTGGTGTCTCGCCCTCTGAAAGTCTAAAACGTATAGACATTCTACGGCAAATGAAAATTTAATTGCTCTATGCATGCTTACCACGCCAGCAAGTTTACAAACAGAGGAGGAAGTTAGACAATAGCCTCAGTTCGCAAGCAGGTGGGTGGATAGACGTTCGCGGTGGCTCATAAGTGACTGCACATAGATTCCAAATATTCTTCTTCTTGAGCTATACACGCAATAATTCAGACTTGAAAATATATGTGGATCAGCAATGGATCTATGCTAAAATGCAGCAAACTTGTACAACCCTACATGTACGAGGGTAAGTCAATATGTAAGTCGCAAAATGGAATGGAAAGAAAAGTTGAAATAGTTACCTGATGAAATGTGATTTATTTTTCAACGTAATCTTCATGAACAGCGTTTCACGAGTACCTCAAAGCCAGCAGCGAAGAAGGTTTTTGGATGGTGTCGTAGCCAGCTGGTAACCTTCCGATAGACCTTCTCCATATCCTGGAACCGGTGACAACCCAGGTGATTCTTCAGTGAGCCGAAGAGAATGAAAGTCGGATGGTGCCAAATCCGGACTGTAGGCTGGATGTTCCAGCCGATCCCAACCTAGGGACTTTATGTGAGCCACTGTGGTATGGCACGAACAGAAGAACTCCATCCCTCAAAGCATCTGGACGTTTCCTGCTAATGGCTGACCGTAACTTCGTCAGGGTTCTGCAATACGTGGCTGCAGTGACAGTGTGACCGTGGGGCAGAAATTCCATGAGTAGGATGCCTTTACTGTCCCAAAACACGGTGACCATCACCTTCCGTGCTGACTGGGTGACCTTGAACACCTGCCATGTTACCCACTTGGCACTCGAATGACTCGCTGCCGCACGAGAACGTGACTACTAGCGTCGTATACGATACACGGTGGTGCTGCCACCTACACCGACACTTGCGGAAACGATCAGTGCAACGACTGATATTCATAAAACAATTTCTCATTGCAGCAATTCGAAGATATTTCATTTTGCGACCTATATATAGACTTCCCCTAGTACAAACTATTTAAAAAAAATCAAATTAAGGTTTTCAATTGAATCATGTAATAATTCGTTGTAGAGCAGTGCAAGTTAGCAAAACTTTCAGAGGGGCGGGGCAGATGAGCCCATTACTGACTATGCCAATGATAGCTTTAGGACTGCAGTTTCTGAAATAAGTGAGATTGAAACTCGACTCTCATGAAACTATATTCAGATATGTTCATTGGTACCCCAAAGTAATGTTTACATTATGATTGTTACTGGATGTGTACAAGAAAACTTGTGCGCGAACATAAATTTTGCTCACAAGAACAATTGCCGCTTTGAGTGAGAGGAGATGCAACGCCCTAACACTTTAACGCCTTACACATATGCAACCAACTTTACAGGATACGTATGGGGGATTGCCTACCAACAGGCGGTTAGTTTGACTGCGGCCATAGCCTGGAGTTTAAAGAGATTGAAAACTGTCCATATAGGCGCGCACAAAGGCACTAAAACTTGGTAAATAGGCAATGAAAATAAAAAAATAATGTAATTTAGGCAAGGGTTGTAATATTGTGAATAAATAAAAGCCAAAATTTTAAAATCTCACATTTATAATTTAATAAAAATTAAATTAATATTATTGCAGTAGTCTCCCTCTGTCCTTTATATATATATATAATTTCATGTAAATGTTCACGCCGGCCTCCGTGGCAGAGTGGTTAATACAGCGCGCTATGACACCAGGTGTTCCGGGTTCGAATCCCGGTCTGGGCATGGGTGTTTATGAGAGTCCCTTCATCAGTTTCATTGTATCATCACTCATCCTTATCTTCAGCCAAAAGTGGCAGAAACGCGAAGTAAATTAAACCAAATCAATCAATATAAATCAATATTTTCCATCCCTATCCAATGTATATAATACCATATATTTTACCTATATAACACTTTATGTACTCATGTAATTTCTTTCAAGTCATCTATTTTCCATAGAAATATGTATCTGTATAGCATTCTTTTCTAGACGCCATATTTTTTATCAAGCTATTATTTTGAGTTTTGTTTGAAACTCACTTTTATGAACAGACTAGCTGATTGCCCGGGTATTTATTTATCCCAATCTTGTATTAGACAGGAAAATAATGAATTCTAACTACAGCGTGTCCCGCTTATACGTATAATAAAAGAAAAATTCATAACTTCTAAACAAACTGTCAGAATGATGTGATTGTTGTTTCATTTTAAAGAATGACTCAGAATTTCTTTTAGCAACACATGCAGTGGTAGTTGCGCATGCGCAGTAGCCAGAATGTCTTGAAAACTGATATTATCAGTTCCTCAGTAGCCATTCGTCATGTGGTCACCACCAGAAAAGGTGTTTTGTGTTTTAACGTTGTCTGAAGTGAAGTCTGTGACTCTTCTGCAGAGATGATTTCGTGCACGTTATGGTTTGGGTGCTAAAGAAGTAGTTCCATCGTACATTTCAATAAAGAAATGGGAAAAACAGTTGCGCGAAACCGGTTCATTTCTCAAATCTCGTTAGAGACTTCCTGGACGAGCATTTCAATGGAAAATGGATAGGAAGAAGTTCGAATTTTATTGAATGGCCTGCACGGTCACCAGACCTCACTGTGTGTGATTGTTTGTTGTGGGGTGTGTTAAGGACAAAGTTTACTGTACAGATTTGCAAGACTTGCGTGAAAGAATTGTGGTTGCAGTAAGCAACATTACCCCGCACATGCTTCAAAACGTGTGGCTTGAGGCTGTCAACCGGTTTGACATTTGCCGTGCCACTAATGGTTCACATGTGGAAGTGCGCTAGTTTTCTTGATTTGTAAAAAAAAATTCTGAGTTGTTACATGTTTGTACAAAGTTTGGACAAAAAATATTGGTAAATAAAGAAATTTTGATTTTTTCTTTTATTATACGTATAAGCGGGACACGCTGTATAGTGTAAAATGTAACTAATTTTAAATGTGATCGTGAATGTCACCAATTAGCTTAGCGACTCCGAAAACTATGGATTCGACACTAATCTAGGTCATTTGTAGCATTTTACATTTCACCCCCTCTCACCCCCCATGCCGATAGGTGATGAACTTGAACCGCATTGGGAGTGTCACGAAAACTATGGATTCCATTCGCAACACAGCCTGAATGTTAGACAACCCGAGAAACACTATCGTTGTGCGGATTGCATAGAGTCACGGATATCTGTTTGTGCGGAATTTAATTTCGGTGGTTCTCGATTATTTTATCATACCCACCCCTTGGGGTGCCAGGGGTATCTTACCCCCACAGTATTTATTTCCAGATTGCATGTGATACGTGTTCCAAGTTTGGTTGAAATTGCTCCAGGCGTTCAAGAGTTATGCCAGAACAGACAAATATACACACCCACACCAACACACTCATACATCCATTTTTATATATATAGAGATAAACTAATCGGGACTGGATCGAAACACTATTGCAATGTACAATCACCGGCAATACAAATGGGACACTAATATCCTTAAATAGTAGCTTCTCTGCAATTCGCTCAGAATTAGGCAACACACATAACACATTGATGTGAAGCGATAATTTCAGGATCCAGATGTTCATTTTTATTGCTGATGACTGTACATTGCATACTGATTCGGATCCCACTTTAAACTGTAGGTCCAGTCCTGATTAATACAAGTTGTTTTTGTCCTGTGAGTGACAGCAAGGCAAAAGTTGTTTATAGTTGTGCCTGAAGCTGTGTCATCTTCAATTTCGTTCGAAGGAATTGTCTGTACAGTACGATTTGAAAATGGTTCTTCCAGGTTCTGGTAACAGTTGCAAAACGTCATTTCATAAATTAGGAGAAATTTCACGACGGCTGACTAAACGTCCCTGAAAGCGTTTCATGACTAAGAGACTATTTATACACGTTTGAAGAAACAGGGAGACAACAATCTTGGAGTTTCCATTGTTGTAGCACAAAGAAAGTGAGAGGGAACACCTAATCGTCGTACGTAGTCCACGGGGCCCATTCCCTATCCACACATAAAACAGGGGAACAGGCAACAGTGGAGCAGCGCTTTGAATTTATTATGCTTTATCTTTCCTCTTTTCAGGCTCCAGTTATGTTCACTGTACGGCAAGGATGACGTCTATAATGCAGTGTTGCAAACTTCATAAACGATAAAATCACTGATGTGGTCTAGTTTTCCTCTCATTAGGGACTTTCCACGCAAAATATTTTCTCTTGTTTGTTGAGCGTTCACAAGGTGATGGCTTCCGTGCTTATCTGTAGCAATTAACGCATTCAGGTGTACCGCTTCGATTACTGACTGGGAGCATTTTGATTCAGATTTCACTTTAAGCGGCAAAACAAGTACCGATTATAATGCAGTGTTGCAAACTTCAGAAACAGAAAACTTGCTTGGTATTCTACTTGCACACTGCACGGTGCACAGAGAAGAGTAAATGCATCAGTTGAAATAAAAATGCAAGAGTAAAAAATATTGTAGCTCAGACCAAATGCATAATCGAGAAAGATGCAGGAAGGTGCATAAAAAGCGAGGTATCATTTTCATTAAGGCGAAGGGTGTCCATTTATTTCAATATCGTCGGAATGTGCATTGCTACTAAAAAGAAACCCGACTACACATGAGAGTATCAATTTCTTTTCATGTATGTTTGAAAAATATGATAAGAATTTTCATATTCCCATGCATTCCTTATGGAGATAGAACGCAACAATTTCAGTTTCAAGTTACGGCTAATCAAATTAAAGTCTAAACTATTCCGACGATAAATGAAATCTTCAACGTGTCCTCTTTCCATTCCTGTGTTTTTCAACGCCATCGAAAGTGTGGTATTCTAATAAAACAAGAAAAATAACATTCCCATGAGTGTAATGCTACGTTTTATAAGCCACACACATATTTAAATTCTGCTTAAATGCGCTTGAATATTGTAAAACAGGCTCTGATGTATTCTAGAGTATGTATTTTTCCACACGTGGCTGATGCAGGTAGCTTATATGTTGATTATTAAAGTGAGTTTATACTCTAGCGAAAATTCGAGCATTTTTCTCTTCAAGCCTTTGTAAGCTTATGGGATAAATTTAGTCACTATTATCTCGAGAACCAGTCAACATTGTTTTTTAAAAATGTCACCTGCGCACTGAGAAAGGATGCTTCTAGAATATCGTTTTTTTATATTTGCATTTACACATCAATGTCCAGAACATCAACAAATAGTTTTTATTAAAATTAGAAATTTTATTAAACAAAATTTAATTTTTAATTTTACCCTACTTCCTAAATAGTCCAATTGAAATATTATTTGAATATTTATTGAATATTTGAATAATTATTATGAAATTATCTTATTCATCAGATACATTTTTACGTTAGTGGTGAATGATGGTCGACCATTGGTGACACATCGAAAAGGCTATAACGTCGACTACCGTTTACTTGCTCTATAAGTCCACAAAATTTTATCTTTGCAGGTATTATAGTTTCCGAAATGTCCATATTTGTCACGGACGGATCGACGGGCAACCTAAAGGGCATTCGCACAAATGAAGGTACAAAAATAACGGTTAGCAAGTAAACGTGCAGGTTGGAAACACTGTCGTCGCACGTGCCCTAAGCTCAGAGATAGCAATCTCTCAAGTAGAGCTGGGAGTCTTGAAGATGGCCTCTCAGGTGCGAGAGGAAGATTTTTGGACACACAGAAACCGCCATTACAGACACAGTAAATAGTTACTCGGTTCTCCCGGCCATTTAGAAAGTAGCAAGGCACATTCCAGAACATTACGATGTTATCTACGCAAATGCTAACATTACATCCGCTGACTACGGTGAAATATATTTCTTGAGCCTTTAAGAAAATGTTATTACTTCCGTGAAGACAGAATCTAGCAGCAATTAAATGTAATCTTCATTTGCAGTTACACTAAGAGAAGTTGTAACCATAAGCAACATTCGAGATTGCTTTATGTATCACTCCGAAATTAAACATTGCCATTAGTTTGTTGATAACTAACGAACTCTATATTTATCATTGCGGAGTGGTTAGCCAAGGTCCCGGATTAGAATCCCAGCCTGGATAGGGTGTCCTCTGTGATTGTTCCTTCATCAATTTCATCATATCATCGCTCATCCTCATCTTCGCGACAAGCCACAAGTGGCAGAAAAGCGAAGTAAAAATGAACCAAATCAATCAATTATCATGTAATCACAATGGTTCTTATTTGGCTCAGTGTGGCAAGTCATAACTAGAGAAAGGATTTTAAGGTGCAAAATTATGGTCGGGATAGTAAAAAAAAAGGTTCTGAAAATGTTTTCGTAAAGGTGAAAAAAGTAGGTGATTATTCAATGTTCTCTTTTTCTCCTCATTCTGTATATAATGCGCGCGGACCTCATAGAGAACTGTAGTTCTGCCGAATAGGCTTTGTTGAAGTTTGTGTTTTCTCTCGCGGGTTTTGCTACATTATCTTTGGAAGTATTGAAGCTGCAATGATTATATTATACCATTTTATAACACTCGTTCTGCTCTACAAAATGAGACTATAGGATTTTATGTAGCTGCTCAAGAAGAGTGGAAATCATTTATTTTCCTGTCCAATTTTTTTTAACAAAACATGAAAGAGAAGGAAGAAAAACGGTGCTGAAGCATCAAAGAGGGGGTAAAAATGGGATAAATATGCTAATCTTAGGAAAAGGTGCAAAAAGGTGCAACAGGGTGTATTCATTTTACTTGATTTCATGTCCTCAAACGACCGGTATTAAGACAGCTATTTTTTTGGAAAGGTGCTTCACCTTAAAATCCTTTCCCTAGTCCTATCCAGGTAACGGATATATATATATATATACACCTACACTAACAAGGAATTAAATATGGACTAAATGGACTTACAACTGTGAGAAACAGTAATTTTCATTAAGCAATCTGCTTGCCTAGCACAAAAGGCATTATAATGCTAAATTCCAGTACAAAATGTATTTTATTTTTCTACCAAAAAAAAGGGTTACTAAACTTTCGTTTAGTGCTGATACGTGAATGTCCTCCTGTTGTTCAAACTGCGTTTATTATTGCATGATGTTATGGGAGGATATTTTGTAAAAAAAAATATGATTCTCAAATGAAACTCCATTGCTGACAAAATGTTAGAATAAGATTTGCATTGTCTATTTCCAAGATTTTAAATACACAAAGAGTACTAACGAACAGAATACAGGTAAACGGAAAACTTTAGGTATTTGACACATGAAGGGAAAGTGTACTAAGGGGTCGCCACCCCTATTTTGTTATTGTAGGAAGGTTGAAAGTAAGGGGGACAAGGGAGAGAAAGTTGGGGAGAGGGGTGGCAGGGTGAAAAGTAGGGAAGGCGCCAAAAATGCTCCCCGCCAAGGTGAAAATCTTATCTTGAGCCGCCTCTGGGCATGAATATGGAATACATGTCTGAAAAATGTTTGAAAATATGGAATATATATATAAAAATAATTCAAATATGGAAAATATGGAAAATAAAAAATAGTATTTTTCGCAATTACATAAGCAAAGATACGATTTTAGCATCATACGAAGAAATGAATTTACATATAAATCCGTTCCTGGTTATATAGCTCAATAATAAAAAGACATATATTGTCATTGCCTAATCATTTAAATTCACAGCAAATTTGATTGAAGCTGTGTTTGTATTATATTATTTTTATCGATACTATGTATTTAAAGTCATGCCTTATTTGCTCTCATTTGGATTTCATATTTGTACAAATTGTGTAATTAATCTTAGTGTTCATCGACTATTGTGCGATGTATAATATGTTTGTATCTGAAAGTATTTAGCAGTACCTTGTTGTGATTGTACTATATTGTGTTTGTATTTTGTTTTTACTTTGTGTAACATACCTACTGCCATTTTTATCTTTTGCTTTGTATCTTGTAATATTGTAATTCTGTAGTTTTGTACTTTTGTAATTTTTAAAATGTATATTTAATCTTTATTATAAATGTTTTTAATATGATTCTTTGTAATTGTAACTATTGGTTCTGCTAAGGATCTTTTGCTAAATAAATAAATAAATAACTATAGGTACTGGCATATTCCTTATTTTCCAGAAATGTATGTGTATATCCCATATCTCGACAAAATTTTAAGACTCTATACTGAAATGCTTTAAGAAAAATGAATTTTATGTTTTGTTCAAAAGTTTCTAACAATAAATTAGTGTCGGCTAAAGCCGCAGTAGAGTTGTCCGAATGCTGATACCTGGGTTCGATTCAGGTGCGAACTTTCCCAGCGACTCTGGTGGTCACCCAGCCTCCAATAAATACGTTCCTGGCGAGCAAGTATCTAGAAATATATTTCGGGGGGGGGGGGTCCAAACCAAGTGTCTCAAAATAATAATAATAATAAATTAAAATTATAATTATATTAAAGTAATTAAAATAGTATTAATTAAAATACATATTTGAATTAATTAATATATTTTGATTACATGAATAGGTAAAAAGACAGTTATCATTATCTAGGTTACGTATACTTGAGTAACACCATAAAGCCTTGTTTCCATGAAAAACTCAATATGCTGACCAAGGCAGAAATTTATTTTATTTTAGAACATAAACTAAACGTAACGTTTCAACCTTCTAGCAAGGTCTTCTTCAGACAGGAAGAGGCTAAGCAGATAGGAAGGGAGAAGAGAGTACTAGTGAGAAAATGGAAGGAAAATGGGGGAATCAAGATAAGCAAAGAATGGAAGAAGGTGTTAGAAAGAGTGGAAAGGACGAGAGCGAAAGAGGAGAGAAGGAAGAGGAATGAAGAAAGAAAGGATAAGGAAAAAGAGAGTGAGATAAAGAGTCCAACCACTTTCCAGATGAAAGGAATGTTTAGCTAAATCGCCTGTCAGGTGAAAGTACAGTTAACAAGGAAAGGCCACCTGCCGGAATGTTCCAGAAATAACTTTCTAATAATCTTGTGTCTGGAGGGGAGTGATTTTTGTATAAATATCTTCCTGTTTTATACCTTGTTTCATTTGTACTTGATACAGAGTCTGAAGAAGACCTTGTTAGAAGGTTCAAACCATACGTTTACTTTATGTTTTAAAATAAAATAAATATCTGCCTTGGTCAGCATATTGAGTTTTTCGTATACTTGAGGTCGGTAATATAAAAGAAAGAAATAAAAACCTGCCCTGGTAAATAAATTAATGTGAAATAGTACAGAATTGAATATTTATTGAATACCAAAAAAGGATGTTAGATCCACTTGACGAAAATTAAAGTTCCCGGTAATTTTTTTAAGTAGTATTAAATCTTCCATAAATCTTCTTTGGCACTGCCATTCAAATTCGTATGATCCCAATATAATCCTTGCCTTCCAATAAGTTCGGCTGAAATAAGTAAACAACAATTTTTTTTCATTATTTAATTTTAGTCACTTTATAATTTCATTATTAAATTTTAGTTCTTAGTAAGTCTTTCGGGGAAGGTCAGGACCCTTGGACCACACCCTAAATACGTCCTTGGTACCTGGGGCAACACTGGGAGGTAAAGGGGTCCGGAGTCTGGTGCTGATTATATCATCTCCACAAATGGCCGAGATCGTGTATGTATTGGAATATGTATGAACTGAAGATTTTTTAAAACTATAAAAAAGCCGACTAACCCCCACTACCTACCCTAGTGACGGGCCTGATAACTACAAATAAACAGGATAAATAAATGCAGTTAAACGTAGCAAATTCATAAAACAACGTCTAAGCATATGGTATAATGATTTCTGAATACAATTTACATACAACACTCAGTTACCTAACCAATATGCGTAAGAAATATTTCCAGGGGAGATTATGTAGAAATGTAATAGGCAATCCAATTGGGAAAGTAAAATTAAATTTTCATTCCGTGAAGTTCACGGAAATTTTATATTTTAATAGATTAGTGATAAGATCTGGATAGAAGACAAAAGCTAATATATATTCTCTTTATCCTATTTTGTGATTAGTGCCATCTAGAAGTGATCACTGAAAACTCAAGAAAAATAATAATAATTATTATTTTAATATTAATTTCTTTCCTCGTGTATTTACATTTAATTATCGCACAGATGGTACAGTAACTTAATGAACAAATATTACACTAGTATGTAATTTTACATTGTTGTTGTTTCGTCACTATGATGTTTTGTTCAGTAATTTACCGTGGGAAATTACCAGAGTAAATATGTTGCATTTTGCTGTTGGTACGCAAGAAAAGAAAGAGCATAATATACACCGTCGCAGATGCTTGATTACTTGTGAGATGAGAAAGGAAAATCTCTACTTATAAAGGGTGACTTGTAATTAGATGCATTCCCTAAAAAGGGTTAAAGTAGAGGCAATTTGCAATAAATTTGACCATATGATACTCCGTCCGAAAATTAGTAGTTTTCGAGATAATCGAATTTCTATTGTTTTTTTTAAAAAAATGACAATTTTCCACATAAAAATACGAATTGAGAAAAATCTGCTCATTCAGCGTTTTCTCATAACTAACAAATAAGTGGTTGGATGGAAAAAAGTTTGTCCCAAATAACAATCACATGTATGTAACGGGTGGGTCTAAACTTGCAAGTGGTAATAAAGAAATGCACTCTTAGTTTACTTGGGAACGTATTAATAACAAAAATGGTATAACACGAAGCGTACAAATTACTTAAATTACTTCCTTGTGTCATCAGCTATCCAACAAGTTACAAATGTTGCTAACATTCACATTTGTATACAAGAAATAATACTTCATTCATCTTCATGTGAATGGAATCAATGAACAATACAATTAAAGAACATTACACGTCTTGCTCAAAGTGGGCACCTCCGTTACGAATGCAGGCACGGAGGTTTTTACGGAAATTTGTTCTCTTAACTCGTGATGTGATGGTGTCCTTGATGTGTTGACCAGCTGTTAAGATCCTCTCCCTGAGCTCTTCTTGCAAGTTTACCGGTGTCTTGTAAACTTGTAAACTATCAGAAAACGCTGAAATATGTGCCATACAATGAGCACATTTTTCTCAATTCGTATTTTTATGTGGAAAATTGTCATTTTTTAATAAAACAATAGAAATTCGATTATCTCGAAAACTATTAATTTTCGGACGGAGTATCATATGGTCAAATTTATTACAAATTGCCCCTACTTTAACCCCTTTCAGGGAATACATCTAATTACAAGTCACCTTGTATATAGAGTCACTCGGGGGAATATGCCCATCGGGGTTAAATGTCCACCCCCTCGTATCTCGCGCAACGTTAATGTTATGGCAACTCTGCGACTCTTGTTTGAAAGCGCCCTCCGTGGTGAGACGAGGCAGCAGGTTTGGAGCTTGTGAGAAGAATCTGAAGCCATTCAGGGTTAATTTCATGAGGTAACAAGACAATTTTTGAGGTAATAATTTTTTGGACGTTGCTGTATTAACAGTGTGCAATAATATTCCCAAGATCAAGAGACAGGGAAACATATCTGCAGACTGAAACTGCCGCATGGTGCTCAGAGTTGCCAACCCAGTGATTCAATTTTCTGCTTGTAGCTGTGGGGTGATATGCCCACAGAAATTAAGTACAATATGCCCATGGGCATTATTATAATAAGAAAGGACCACAATGTGACTGGATCCAGTGTATTCGTTGTAGTATGTGGATGCATGAAATATGTACCAAATTCACATCCATGTGTCCAAAATGCAATGCAATTTCTTACAAATGTAAACAGTAAAAGAGGCTCTGGTAAATTGAAAATAAATTTTGTTAGAAACGCTATACTTGTCTGTACAAATGACGTTCTGTTTACGAAACAAACGTTAATAATCTTCCAGTTAATGCTGTGTATTATTTTCCTTTAAATATGTCATGTCAAGTATTACAACAATTGTTACTTGTATTGGACATTTTACACCTAATGGGTGGGCATTTTACCCTGAACATGGGGTAATTTGTCCAAATTGACGTTCATCTGTTTCTTTCTCTCTGGTTCTTTTGCTATATGACTTACAGTAATAAAACTTATAGGCAACGATAACAAAACATGTAGCTTTCATTTGACATCCTTTTTATTGCGACACTCCTTCATTTACCGAAGCTATAAACCGCAAAAAAAAAAGTTAAAAGAAGTTTGGCCTTATTCCCCCGAGTGACTCTATAGCTACGCATATTGAACAAAATGAATGATCTAGCCTGGTTCTTACTAGGGGGCCGTAATTTCTTAAAACTGTTCCAAAACAGCTCGTCTTCTCTCCCCCCTCTCTCTCTGTCTGTCTGTCTGTATGTGTGTGTGTGTGTAGTATGTACGAGGGAGTCTCGGAGGTCTAGTCTGCCGACCTCTGTGACGGAGTGGTTAGCACAGCAAGAGGTCTCACGTAAAACATGGATGTTTGTATTTTTCTGTCCTGAAGTCTTGAATAAAAAAGTAGAAAAATTGAGTTAAATTGATATGATGTTGATGCGAGGAAAACTTCCGCTTAGGAGTTTTCCTTTCATTACAAAAATGAAGTCAGTGGGGCTCGATTCCCGGAGTGGGTGATCTATGTCCCCGCATAAAGCGGCTCTGGAGGCCATCCAACCTCAAATAAATGGGTACTTGGGGGCAACCCTGGGGGGTAAAGTTGGCCGGAGCGTGGTGCTCATCACATAACCTCCAAAATGGTCGACATATTAACCCTATATGTGCCTCATGAGATGGTGCAAAATGAACAGGGAGATTTACCAGAGAGAGAGAGAGAGAGAGACAGCATGTAACACTCAGAGCATTGTGTTTTCGATATTATCCTCAATAAAGTATGTTTGAAGTCGAAACTAATTGCTTATCTTCGTTATTGTATTAAGAAAAAACTTCCCGTAATTTTTTATTGGGGGGTAGGGGTTGTTGTTCGACGGAAATTCTCGTCACCCCAGGATGTCGCACTCTTCTTCATACAACAATTTTATTTAAAACTCTAGTTAACTGCCAAAATCGAAATAAGTAGTAGTCTCGAATAACTAATGCAGGTGAGATATGACTCTGAAAGCCAAGAAGGAACACTCCCCGCCTAGCGACAAGAACCCATTCGTCATGCACGTCTCATAAAATACTTTTCCTCTCCAAAGAGGGAGCCACGCCACAGCAGGACTCTGGTATCAAAGGAAGCGTTGACTGAAATATGGACGCTGATCCCGTTTCCTTACACCCGTCTGTTAGCGGGAGTCTATCTCCACTGTCGTCGGGTGTAATCATAAAATCCAAATTAGTGACAGTGTAGGCCACGCCAGATGGCAGCTTTCCTTCCCCGCCAACAGATGGCTCTAGTCGCTGCCAGGACCGCTATGGCGGTGGTGATTGGTTGAAACGAACGGCAGTCAACACTATCCTCAATTCTCGAATGCTCAATCCAAGTTTCTATTTTATACGTCGTGCTTTCTTTAGAAGCCCGTTTATTTCAGTCCGCATGTTTTATGCTCTTGTTCCCTCTTTTTGCACGCTGGTTTACTGCGCTAATAAAAAAGGGGGAAGAATGTAGTGAGATGAAAGACAAGCGAGACTCGATGCTGTTTGCATACATGACAAGCACGATGACGTGTTGGCCCATGGAAAGCCATCTTGCGGTCATATTTCGTACTAGAGACAGTGCCCAGGGAATAATAATCTGTGTAGAAGCAACTCCGTGAAGCAATTAGTGGCTATATTCTGTGCGTAAACAGCTTTGAAGTCTCAACCGGGGAGGATTTCGGCCATTAACTCTTCCCGCCGCCAGATGTCCTCGCGAGCACGGGATCCGCTCCTAGGCTAAGGTTCGTATCTCACGCGTAATGCCCTCCCCACCTCTCTCTCTCAGGGCGCCATATTCCCGGCATTCCTTGCAACGCAAGGCCGCCATTAGAGCGAAGCAGATGCGGCCGTTACGTGTGGCGGTAATTACGGACTTGATGAAGAGAAATGCTCTCAGGCTCACACTCACAGGTCGTAAAACTGTCACCCGGATAGCTCCTGCTACTTTTGGCACCTCTACCTTCTATTTTGTAGCCTCTTTTAGCCCCGCGGAATGGCAGGACCGAGGGAGAACAAGAGTAGAAGATAGAGGCCATGTTGTCAACTAGCGCCGTGGAGATGAACGTAACTTTAGCGTTGCATCGAAGCTGGTCCGATGGGACAAGAATTGAACGGGGAAGATATGGAGGCACGAGGGAAGGGCCTGCCCTTAGCGAAGTGCCTTTTTCAATTTAGCCCTCCCCCTCACGAGCTGGAAGTACATGCAGACTGTGGACTCAGGAATTCGTAGAGGGGGATCCCGAATTTGCATGTAAGCTTCTATCGACGTACAGAGCGAACTGTTAATGTTCAAGGTGGGAAAGTAGCGGCTCTCAGAATTACACTCATTGTTGCCAGTGCGGGTCCTTAATAATTGCAAGTGTTTAGCTGAACATGAAACGATTTGACGAATGGTGACTTTGTCTTTTATCTAGGGAAATCAAAATATTGTGTAAAACACGAGTACAAGTCCAGGAAACATAGGGTGTCCATATTTAAATTGCCTTATTCAGAGCCCTCTGGAGCCCGTTTGAAGCATCGGATTGCGGTGAAACTTGGTATAGAGGCTATGGAGATCACGGGGAAGCGAATGCTGGCGAAAAAGAAAATAGTTCAAATTTTCACCACCAGGTTGAAATGTGGCGCTTCGAATAAAAAAATACCCTTCTATGGAGCCCGTTCGAGGGAACGGATTGCAGTTTAACTTATTATACAGGCTATGGAGACCATAGGGATAGGGAAGCGAATGAACTAATTTTGGCCACCCTGTATAAAAAGCTCTCCAGATACAGGTTCCAGACTAAATAGATGAAACGTCATGAGGATTTCACACCGAAGAGACACGAGACAAGCAAAACGGGCCCATTCAGTCTACAAGCATAGTAGACGATACGACATGGTTCACGGTATTGAGAAAACGGCCCAGTCTGAGCGACACGCGACATGGGCAGCTTGTCGAGTCGCTTCAGTTCGAAGGGTTGCATTGATTACTCACGGTTCGCTTCCAAGCGACACGTGCCGGCCTCCGCGACGGAGTGGTTAGCACAGGGGTTCCGGATTCGAATCCCTGCCTGGGCATGGGTATTATATGTGACTGTCCCTGCATCAATTTCATCATATCATCCTCATCTTTGAGGTTAGCCAAAAGTGGCAGAAAAGCGAAGTAAAATAAATGAATAAATCCAAACGGCGCGTGTCGTTTGGCGCTTGTCGCCTGTGGCTTTCGTCTGAAAGGTCCCTCCGTGACCTTCCAATACTCACTGGCTTGATATAGGGGAAACATACAACCTCCAGAAGACATTACAGGTGCGCCGGTTAATAATTCTTAATTTCGTCGCTGGATGGCGCTGGAAGCAAGGGTTGGTGCACAGTCTCAACTGTTACGTCAGTCTGTTGCCAGGACAGTACCTGTCAAAACGCCGTGAATGTGCAACTTAGTGCGAGTGATCGTGATATTGGGTTTGTGTGGGAAACATGTTGACCTTCAAACCAAATAAGGAGCATGTGCTCCTTATTCGATGTTCAATGTTCAATGCATGTTCAATCAAAAGAAAAACGCGAGTGAAAGCCATCGTATCCTTGTGGAAACGTATGGTGACAATGTCCTAACGCAAGAGGCGTGTGTGCGTTGGTTTTGATGATTCAAAAGTGGTGATTTCGACTTGAAAGACAAAGATCGCCCGGGCCAGCCGAAAAAATTCCAAGACGCCAAAGTGCAAGTACTGTTGGATGAAGACGATATGCAAACGCAACAACAACTGGCAGAGAAGTTAAATGTTGGTCGCCAAACCATATCTGATCGTCTTCATGCCATGGGAAAGATCCAGAAGGCAGGAAAATGGGTCCCACATCATCTGAACTACAGACAAATAGAAAAGCGAAAAACTGTGTGTGAAGTGTTGCTTTCTCGGCATGAAAAAAAGTCTTTCTTGCATCGGATAGTGACTGGGAACGAAAAATGGATCTACTTCGAGAACCCAAAATGCAAAAAGTCATGAGTTGACCCAGGACAACCTTCAACATCGACCGCAAAACCGAATCGCTTCGGAAGTAAGACAACGCTGTGCATTTGGTGGGATCAGAAGGGTGTGGTGTACCATGAGCTTCTGAAACCAGGTGAAACAGTGAATGCCGTTCGCTACCGTCAACAACTCATCAATTTGAACCATGAATTGATGGAAAAGCGCCCAGATTGGGCGACAAGACACGGAAAAGTGATTTTGCAGCACCACAACGCCTCATCACACACAGCGAAAGGTGTCCGAGTCACCATTTCTGCACTTGGCTGGGAATTCTTGCCCCACCCGCCATACTCACTAGACTTAGCCCCTTCGGACTACCACTTGTTTTTATCGATGTCTCACTCACTTTCCCAGCAACACTTCAACAATTACGAAGATGTCGAACAATGGCTTGCTGACTGGATCACCTCAAAATGTGAACGATTTTTCTGGAAGGGAATCCACAATTTGACGGACAGATGGACACAATGTATAGCTAGCGATGGCGAATACTTTGAATAAAGCATTTGTTATCTTTCTCTCCAGATACACTTGTTTTCTTTCGGATCAATTAAGAATTATTAACCGGCACACCTGTACATCCGCTGGATTTTGAACTCAACAATCTCGAAGTTGTCTCTTATTGAACTTAGAGACCTTTGGCGAATCTCGTATAGGTACCTATAGCGGACATAGTTTTTCCCTGGAAAAATATCAAACTGTCAACAGTACTTCTCCTGTCTCTTTCAACAAATAGACAGGGAGCATAGGCTCACGGCGTTGCTACAATAATTGGGTCTCAGCTCTCCCCCCTCCCCTCCTCGTGCTCTCTTCTTAACTTTATGTGTGAAGGTGAATTCTCCACCGACCAGCACTTCGAAAAAGAGGATTGCCAGTGGTAGTGGCATAAGACTATCTTCTAATTTCTCTCTTTACGTCACGTCTTATCTGATCTGACACCATATCAAACAATGACCTACACTTTTTAGTGTTGCATTACGTAAACCTGCTCAGGAGTGAATACAATGGTTCGGAATTTTACTCTGACAGTCCCGAATGTTTCTCATTAAGCATGATTGGAATGTCATTACCAGGGCTCGGAAGTTGAGGAAAAAACCTTTTTTTCCCTAGTGTCCGAAGACGAAGCCCAGCATAATAGATGTTCACTTTGTGTCATTGTAGGCCAGGAAAAGATGGATTTTATTTGTCCTTTTTTGCCTTTTTCGGCGTTTTATTGGTCCTCTTTTAGCCTTCTTTTAGGTCTTAACGGCTTTTTTTGCAACTTCACCTTCTTTCGACTACATTGTTACTGTCCATTCTCAATTCGAATCATCGTCAGTTCATCACCTCTTAAACATCCTTTCTGTAGTAAGGAAATAAATATATATATATATATATATTTATTTTTGAACCATCCCTGAAACGAGAGAAAAACATTTTTGGACGACTGAAGCAGGTACGGTACAAGGTCCATTAACCGTAACTTGTCTGGAAGGTCGCGCTGTAAGTGCCAACTTTCTCTTGTTTTAAAGCTTTCTGCACGGTGTATACGACCAGACAGCAAAGATCTCAAGTCAGATAAGGAGGTGCCGGGCATATTCATTAAATATGTAATTAAAACTGAGGTTATTAATTAATTTGGATCACATTTATACGTCCTTCTTTTCAGTTTTTAGTTCCTTTTTTTATATTTTTTTTTATATTTTTTTTTTTATTTTTTTTTTTATAGGTCTTCAACTTCCGAGCCCTAGACATCACTTTATGAAGGGGGAGCGAAAATATGGGTTTTAAAATCAAACCCATCCTTCCTTAAAAATAAAGCACTTAGACAGAAGGATCTTGGAATTTTTAAGAAACTGTAATTTTCAAAAAATTAAATTAATTGCCAAAAATAAATAAATTATTAATTAATACAACTACAGAAGTTATTGTACATTATTTTCACAATCTATTCGATAAATTTGGGAGTTCGTTGCCTCCCCTGCCACTCGCAAATACCGTTCCGGTCAATAGGATTTATTATCTACTTCCAAAATTCACAATGTGTGATCAGTTTTCAAGTTTTCAGAAAGGCACACACACAAAATAACCATTCACCATTAGCACGTGAAACGATAGGGTGAGAAGGAGTTAAATATCCTTGAGTTATGTTGTTCACGATGTACTTCAAACTGTTTCAGTGAAATAACAGACCTACAGTTCGGCTTACGCTTGCAGTGTTAGGAAATATGCATACTATTTATTACTTCTATGTTTGTTTTTCAAAACGTGCCACACGCACAACAGAAAAAAAATCATAGCCACTAAAAGAGTCCTACGTTCTGTTTGGAGAAGTTTCGCGCCGGTACACAGATGGCAGCAGCGGTAAAGAAATGCGGAACGAATTATGAGAGATCTGCATTAGAGGAGTCTCCTTTTTGCGGCACGTTTTATTGATACTTAGAAGTTAACCATCACCTGTTGGTAGAGAATCTATGGCCTTTCCCCAGGTCTTCTGTAAATAAGAAAAAGCATTCTTTGGCTCCATACTTACGCTTGGAGCTGCGTGTGTGTGCGGTATATGTTTCCCGCGCCGTGTGTGTCCTGTTACATGCATTTTACTGGCGGCAATTAAGGATCTTTATTTCTTTTTCCCCCCCACAATTCCACGCGCGACAAACAACGCAAAGCCGTTTCTCCACCGTCAAGGTCAGAGACACCGAGGCACAGCTGCAACGGGACCAAAATACTCGACTCTGATCTACTGGCTCACAGGGAGGCCTGACGGACACGACGCATGGCAGAGGGGAGGGAATTATTCTTATCGTCCTGATCCTGAAAGGAGTTCAAATGGGCCAAGGGTCACAGGGTGACTGTAAAGTCTCCCGTTACACAGGTCGAGGTCTACATCAACGCCATCTACCAGGCAAGCTGCCAATGAGACCTGTTTACCGCCAAGGTTCCTGATTTGTTGCGCCTCCGCTTCTTCTTTTTGCAGAGGCGTTTCCAAAGGGATGCCCCCCCTCTCCTCTCCGGAGTAAATCTTCCTTGGAAGATGCCAAGAGAAAGCCAGAGGAAGAAGAATGTTCGCAATTCGGAGCGACGCTTCCTGTTGATTTAGCAATAGATTCTTCACCTTGTAGACACCTCCTTTGCTCGCCCTGACACGGATCGTGTATCAAAGTGAAAAGCGTGAAGATTGATTATTTTCGAAAGGTTCGCCAAGGAGAGAGAAGACGCGCGTCCTGCTCTTCAGTTTCTGCGGCAATTTCCTCTTTCGCCTCCGGAAGTACTGTTTAGGTCCAACGCTAAGTGCTTATGCGGAGCAGCTGCTCTCTGCCTCCTCCTATCAGCGAGACTGTCTTTCGCATCCAGTTTGTTCCCTATCCTCAAACTCGACAGACTGTGTATAGATACCAAACAAGAGTTTGAGAGATTGTCTGATATTGGCGGATGTAATGGTGCCCTATTTTCAGCATAAAGGCCGTTGCCAGGCAACATATTTCAAATTAGTTTCGATTTTTGAATCGATATGGTACCAACCACTGACGTGCCCAAGGAGGGGGGTCTAAGCCCCCCCTTTTGACCCAGTATTCCTAAGAAAATAAAGTCAAAGCCAGAAAAAGATGACAAAATGAGGGTTGACATACACGTATACGTAACCAGGGGTTTATCCAGGATTTTTCCCTTGGGGGGGTGTTGGAAAATTTTGGGGGGGTGTAAGTTTGGTTAAGTGCATATTTTGGACCGTTTTAAAAATGTTCGCCCTAATTGAATTTGTTCATGGATGTTTCTAGAGATTAACCAACCCCCCCTATCCCTTCTCTTCACGTAACATTTCAGAATAAAAAAGATGGAAAATAGATTAATGTTAACATTTCAGTTTAACGTTTCGAGTGTTGCTTTCCTTCCGATAATGTTCAGTACTTGATTTAATAAATCGTTAGACAAAACACAAGGAATGACATTAAAAAACACAAAATTTTAACATATTATTACCAGGAATCATTTCATGCAATTCTTAAGCTAGTTATAAAGAAATTTGGAACACTTGCGCAATATTTTAACTGTATTTGTATCGTTCTTGCCGTAGCTGTAACTCGGAGTTCAACTTGGGGCTGCCCAATTGAAATATCAGTGAGAATGCATTGCATGGGTGTGCGCGCACTTGCCTGTCTGAAGTAGTAGTAATAAATGCAGATATAATATGACTTAAATAAATTATGACACTGTCAGCGAAGCGAGCAAGGAAATTTTTAGAACTATTTCTTTGCAAACTGATTATGCATATTATTAGTTAAACATAGCGACAGTATCCCATGATGTTTACTCTTTACAATCTTGCTTTGCTCGTTCGTTGAAGACTTCAATATGAAATTCCTTGACCGATTTCATTCAAAAGCAATATCAGGTATCTATCAAACGTGCATCCAAACTTCCCACTATATTTTAAAGTCTTCGTGGCCATGCTCTAAATATATCGAGTTTCATTACTTTATTTCAGTTTTTGAATCATCGTTTAAACAGAGATTTGAAAACACCAGCAGAATTTGGAAGTCACTCGCTACATAGAACTATTAAAAATTATACATGCATATTTTTTAACTGTTAGAACAGGAGGGGGCAGGGGACATGTGGTGAGGTAAAGAGGACGCCGAATGAGCAAAGCAAGATTGTAAAGAGTAAACCTCATGGGATACTGTCGGTATGTTTAATTAATAATATGCATATGCATTATACCCTTACAAAACTTTGGAAAATATGCTTGGTGCTTTTGAGAGTTTATCTTTCAAATACTAAATGAGAGACTCTAGAGAATTAGGAGTCACGTGCCTCTTTGCCTTAAAAGAAAACGAAATAACATGTGCAAATAAACGCATGGCATGTTAACTGCAAATGGAAGGCAAGGAATTTTTCACTTCTAAATTGAGGCAATGCTTTATTTTCAATTATTTAAAAATTGAATAGCATTTATTTCACTATCCAACACAAAGAGCACAATGAACCAAACAAATTTTCTCTCTCCACGTTTTCTAGCAGGCAGTGGCAAGCGCCGTCGTGCCCTCACTGGTGCGCCTATATAAATTTGGGACTTAATGTAAAATAAATTTATTTTATGTTTAATTCCTTACACTCAGGCCTGTAGTCAGGAATTCTTTGTGGGGGGGGGGGGGCAAAGTCAATCCTAGAGGGGGCAAATTTTTAATATATTGTGTCGCATTGGCAGATATAGCAGGGTACACAGAGGTACTTGACCCCTCCCCCAAATGAGATAAGTAACAGAAATGGGATGATATCTTGAAACTGTAACGGACAAGAAAACAACTTCGAGCAACATCAAATGGCATTTTTTCGATAATTACCTTTCCAGATTGCCAAAGAATATAAAGTTTAACGTAAATAGGCTAATAGTTACTGTATCTACTTGATATTTACAGGTTGATAATGTTAATAGACGATTAATGGGTCTCTCTGCAGAACTGATTAAGGGAGCCCTTTATAAATCATGCTTCATAATGATTTTCTCTAGTTTCCAGTATGCAAGATTTTTCCGCACAAAGGAATCTAACGAGAATCCAACAACACCATTGTGTTGTGTTAAGCAAGAAAAATCGAATTAATTAAATAATAATGGTTACATATTATCTACACTTTGATGAATTGTGTAAAAAATTGTAATACATTTTTTTTGTACTTGCTAAAACATGGGTCCCTTAGTCCACCACGGACTCTATTTCCTTCAAAGGGGAGACTCTTGCATCACTACAGACAATGTTTGCCTACTGGTTACGTTAACCATTTTGCAAAATATTGTGTGAATTGTATTATATTATAGTTGAATACATGTTTTGACACCTGCCAAACAATAGGGCCTCCCCGATGGCGTAGTGGTAGCGTCGTCGCCTTGTAATCAAGGGGTCCCAGGTTCGATACCTGGTGGAGGCTAATAGTGGTTCGGATCCAACTTTAAACTGTAGGTCCAGTCCCAATTAGCCTTACTGTGCATAAAGTGGACTTAAAACACCAAATCAATCAATCAATCAAATCTGCCAAACAAATATAAATACCTTGATTGTTCAATGACTTCTTGGATTACAGTGTCATCATTAATATTTCATATTAAGTTTCATAGAAAGAAATTGTTTTAATAGGGCGCAAATAATTTTACGGGGCGCCATGGCATTCTCTTTTAACTTTTTTTTTTTCATATATATTGTTTGGCTCCCAGGGCCGACTCCCACCGCCCCATAGCTATGGCTCTGAACTTGGACTATAAGAATAGAAGAAATTGCGAGCGAAGCGAGCAAGAAGATTTTACGAAATATATTTTTATTTGTATAAAATTTGAAATCGAGAAGGGGAGCAATTGCCCCTTGCAAGTGCCCTTGGCCGTCTCGAAAAAAAATGCAAGAACTCGTAAAAACTAATTCCATCATGAGTATCCAATTGTCCTGCTATTCTTAGATTCTCCTAGTCTTGTTTTTTTTTTTACTTCAATGTTTGCTTCCCCTAGAATGGACTTCCGCCCAAGGTCGGGATGGTGGGAGGGGGACAATGCCCCCTGCCACCCTGTGGTTGCAGCACTGATTACGAGTGTCTCTTCATCAATTTCACATCATCATTCATTGTTGCGATTAGCTATAAGTGGCAGAAAAGCAACGCTAAGTAACAAAAATCAAATATCCACCCCCTCTCTTTACCACATGAATCACTATTACTAAAAAGGAAATTCCCCCCCCCCCCAATCCTGATACGACATTATACTGAATCCCCCACACCTTCATAAATCACAAAATCAATAAGTGTATTTGTTATGTTGCTAGAGTAATTGTAAAGATTAGTGAGAATTCCGGGTGTTCTGTATTTTTCACAGGGGGGCAAAGCAGGCTCTCAGGGGGGCAGTTGCCCCCAGCCCCCTCTAGCTACGGGCCTGCTTACACTTCCTTTGCTTCCTTTGAAAAGTTGAATAAAATTAAACATGTCATTATGTCAGGGAACCAACTATATACAAAGGGAAATACATTTTTTATTAAACCTATATCTTTGCAAACTGACAATAACTTTAATTTAATAGGGTGCTAGTAATTTCACAGGGCACCACGACATTAACGCTTTTCTATTTTTATCTGTTTTGCTTGTTTGGCACCCCATTTGTACTTAGCGCCCAGGCAAGCACCACACGTGGACCCTCCCCCTTTTACAACTCTCTTTCTAATAGTATATAATTTATTTTACAAAGGTAGAACTCTTGGAGCCACAAAAATGGTCATCAACTATAGACGTGAATGAATCACTTAGGTTCTTCATGAAATACTTGCCATTTTATATCGAATACTCTGTCAGTAAATTTTATATTGGTACTTTATGAATAACGGTTGGAAGAAATTATACCTACATATAGTGTCACTGATTTTCTACTCACCACTTTCGGTTTCTTTCTGTCTGGTTTTTCATTTTCTCTATCTTCTTCAGACAGTTTTGCAGTAAAGTTTCAGACATTGTTATACACTAAACAGAACGACAACACACGAACGGAGATGCTACACTGAGACTGACCTAAGGCCAAAGGCATTTGACTGTTCTTTTCTCTACCACTCCAAAATCATCCATCTCGCCAAGTTACAGAAAATAGTGTTGCTAACCATAGTAACAGAATTCACTACAAGGAGTCGAACCTGTATCTTTGAATTTCTTCCCTTACTTTTATCGTACATTTTTCACATGCAAGAATCGAAAGGAAAATGCAACAAAATGTCAATTTCATTGACTCAGGGCTTGAATAATTGAATTTACGAATCTGTAACGTATTTAAGAAATATATAAGGTATTCAAACGCTGAACTGTCAACACTGTGCGCGGAATGTGCTCCCTGTAAGGAGAGCGAGAGGTCAGTTTGACATTTTCCAGATGGCAGTGCTCCTTCCCCAGAGCTGACCGAAGCCTTGTCAAGGGAGCTGGTGTTTCCAGGAAATGACGATGCTGCACATTCCACCCTCCTTCCTTGACACTTTGGTTTTAGTTCATCGAAAGGTCCATTGGACTACGCTTCTTCAGCTACAAATGATTTCTTTCTGTTAATGTTGAAGTATTGTTATTCTATTGTTGATATAAACATCCATATTTACACCCCCCCAACAGGGGGGGTGTTCCACTTTTCTGCTTGGGGGGGTGTTCACCAAAATTTGGGAGGGTGTTGGGGGGGTGTTAGGGGTGTGTGGATAAATCACTGTACGTAACCCCCCCCTTTTCAAAATCTTGGGCACGCCACTGGTACCAACACCGAACTGGACCAGATAAAAATTGTAATTGTTGTGGATCTTTAAACAAGTCCTAAAATTACTATAATGTATATTTCTTTTTGGGAGACAAACCAGATAATTGTAAAACTCAAGATACAATTTACGATGTTGTAGGAATTTCAGCTCATTTTTCAATTTCTCCCCACCGTACCTTACATTCTAATATACAGGGTTGTTCAAAATGATCGTCGGGGTTTTACAAATTGTCACGCGTAGAACAGTTAAGATATTATAGTATTTTGTTTACATCACAGGAAAACTCTCCAAGATTTGAAATATAACTTTACAGATGCTCTATGCGTGCACTGTTCGTCACTCCACAGATATCTACACAATAATCGAGTTTGTCCCTAACTCGTAGCAGCAAATCAGTGGTGATGGTTTCAATGACCGTTCTGACAGAGCTGCAGTCTTAATCGCTTCTGTGTACAATACGCCAAGCTGTCGGTTTAGGCATGCCAAGTTCATTGATGACTCCTACAGTTGATTTCCTAGGACTCCGTTGGGAAGCCTCTCTCTCACCTGGGCCACTTGCTACGGATCCTTCAAGTTTGTGCGAAAGTGGTGCTGTACCATGGTAACTGATCAAAATTGAAGCATACAAAATGCCTTCCCTTTGATGTTTGCCGCCCTGCAATCCCTGCCTCCTAGCGGATACATGGGTGACTACTGGACACTGTATTGGACGAAAGAAACTTTGAGAGCTTCTCGTTCAACTGGTGGACCTATAAATACAAAATGTTCTATGACCTACCCACATGGACCTGCCGCCCGGATGGCGTAGTGGTAACGTAGTAGATTTCTAATCTTTTTGTTTTTTTGAGTTGCTGTTTTAAGTCCACTTTATGCACAGTAAGGCTAATCGGGACTGGACCTACAGTTTAAAGTGGAATCCGAACCACTTGTGCCTCCACTGGGTATCGAACCCGGGACCCCTTGATTACAAGGCAATGACGCTACCACGTAGATTTCTAATCAAGGAATCCCGAGTTCGTTACCCGGTGTAGGCACATAGTGGTTCGAATCTCACTTTAAACTGCAGTCCCGATGAGCCTATCTGCGCGTAAAGTGAACTTTAGAACTAAAAACTCATGACTAGAGCCCGGAAGTTTGGCAAAATGCCTCTTTTTATTTACTGCATATATTGATAAAATTTTTCCGGATATACGTTTATTATGTTGTTTCGAATGTTTTAGAAGCCTTTTCATTTTGCCTATTTTGCCTATTTTGCCTATTTGGGACCCCACTGCCTATTTTTAATTATAATGCCTTTTTCTGCCTTTTTCAATGAAATTTGACCATTTTTTTTAAAAAAAATGTTGGCATTTATTTTTCTTCCGTTTATTATGTGAATAATTTTCGGCTTATTTAAGTAATATTGAACTCATGCATGTTTCAACATTGCTGAAGGAGAAAAGTGTGAGAAAAAAGTATTTCATGCTGAGTCAGGATATTGCCTTTCGGTTAACATTAATTGTGCATGATTGACTGCTGAAGTGGAGAGGTTGATTTCGAACACAAAGAAGATATTTCTGAAATCTCCCTCTCGAACCCGAAAATTTCAGGAAGTTACGCCTGAGCTTAGTTTTCCTCCGCAACCAGTCTTGACAAGATGGGGAACCTGGATATCATCAGCTATATATTATGCTAACAACCTTGAAAAAATCAGTGAAGTGATCGATGCTCATACAGAAAATGAAGCGGCTTCAATTCGTGAAGTGAATTGTGCTATTCAGAACTGAAGAATGAACTGTCGTTAATTATTGCACATTATGGTGCATTGCCAGAGACAATTACAAAGCTAGAAAAAAAGAGGTGAGACTCTTATAGCATCCATGAAAATCTTCGAGGAATCTATGCAGCAGATGATGGAAGTGCCAGGAGAAAAGGGGTCAGCTGTTGCGGAAAAGTGCAAACGGGTAGTGAGTGCAAATAAGGACTTGAAACAATTGAAAACAATTGTGATATTCTAAAAGGTGAAAATGCTGTTACCAAAATGAGTCCAACTACATTAGCTTGTTTTCTGTATCCTCCAATAACTTCTGTCGAAGTAGAAAGATCATTTTCTATTATGAGAAATATTCTCTCTGACAGACGACTATCAATGAATGTTGAGAACTTAAAAAAACACCTTGTAGTTATGAGCAATCAAGACGGAGAAAATTGAAATGCTCTTCCCAATGTAGATTTTAACATGTTGCCAGAAATTATATATAAAAGTAAGCGACTTCCAAATGTGCCATTTTTTCGGTTTATTTTGCCTTTTTTTAATTTTTAGTGCCTATTTTCTACATTATAAATGCCTTTTTGCCTGCCTATTTTAACGAAAATAAATCCCTGAACTTCCGGGCTCTACTCATGACCTACCCACAAAGAATATTGAGTAAGTCTCGGTTTTGTCTCGAATGATCAGAAGCAGAAGGTGGATCTTCCTCTTCTGCTTGTTTCAAAAACTACAATTATTTCACGTGAAAATCACAGTAGCCATGTAAAACATGTTTACGACTCTCATTTGGCAATTGTTCATAAAACTGCCACTCCACGCTTGTTGGAGTCACCGTAGAGAAAAAACTGTAGCTAATCAGAAAAATAATATTGTGATTTGCTTGGAGATAGTTCCGCGCCCAGCCCACAGAAGGCAGCAGCTGCAGAGGATTTCGGCAACGCATTATGGTAGAACTGGGTTTGAGGAGTCTTCTTATTCCAAGCTCTTTCTCACCCAGCAGGCAAGGAGCAGCGCCCTACCAATTGAAACATCAACGAGCGAGGCGCACGCCAATCAACAACTGGCAGCTGACATGACGTGCCTTATCTCGCCGCCCGAGACAAAGACGTGGCCACCAGCCACCGGAAATATCCAGCGACATGCAAGCGCAACTCCTTCACCTGTGCGTGACGTCACATTTTATGAACGTCCCGATAATGGAGGCGAACGCGAAGGCTCTCGTGTGGGGCATGTCCATTAATTTCCCCGCTTAGTTGCTGACCAAGCGCTGTCACCGATAACACAGCAACTTTTTTTTGCCCCTTGCGCGTATATTCATGTCGCAATAGGGCACTAACTTGAGCTACGTCGTGACAGGAACTCAATAAAGAAAGTGCCCGAGACAAATAGGCACCGAGAAGTAGTTGTATCCCTACACGCTATGTACGAGGTTCACTCAATAACTAACTTTGGTGATTAACAAAGAGATTATTGATTTGAACGGTCGTGGAAATGAGCTCACTGGATTTGTATGAATATTTCTCGTTTTGAAGAATCATAATTGTATTTTACATCATGAAAAATTGCATAATTGTAGAATTTTGAATCTTCCACTTACTGGCCCCTGTTCAGACTGCAGTTTCCACCATTTCAGTTCTGTAGAACATCACTTGTCGTCATGGGACATCAGAGCCATCTATGATTCATTAATGACAGATTAGACACAAAGACAGATTAGATGACTTCTTAAAATAAGTGTGTTCTTGTGGGATACATGAGACTGCAAAAAATCTGAACATAAATGGGACTTGCGTGGCGAGAAGGAATCTAAAGCTTACAAATGAAAATAATTAATATTTACAGAGAAATTTGATCATAATAGTGTATTTTGCCATAAAGGTTTATTTTCTATGGAAAAAAACACCTCAAATATACTTCAATGATAACATAGTCTTTAAGACTAATGTATTGCTCCATTCCCTCTCTTCCTTTTCGGAGGTCCATCTCACCCGGAGACATGTGGGGTAGATGGACCATTAGCATATATTTTCTTTATTATTATTATTTTAATGTTTCTGTTCCTCTCACATTTATAACATTATTTATTGTTAGCATATGTCACGAAAATACCAGGTTTCCATTTTCTCACCAGTATTGCCATAAATAACAAAATTATAGCAATTCTTAAAAAGGGGGTCCATCTCTCCCGGTCTTGCCTATGTGTATGTGTGTGTGTGTGTGTGTGTGTGTGTAAATTAAGATCTTCCTGCCTCAACAGGTCTTCGGTGATATCAAACCCTGGTACGTGGTTTACACACAGAGAACTAAATGCATCATATCGATTGATGCACCAGAATGCATCGATTGATGCAATAAAGTGTGTTTTATGGCTTCTTCGAAGAATCAGATTCACATTTGATGCATTTGGGTGCATTTTTGTATGTCGTAAAAGAAACACGAAAGTGCATCATTTGATTCGACTGAAGATTTATTTCGGTTCAAAGTACAGTACAATGCATCAGTTGATGCGTTTTGATACACCATGGTGCGTTTTGATGTGCCAGAATGCATCTTTTTTTGATGATGTACTTAAACGTTTCGTCTGAGTTACATAAACTCTGTATCTCAGACCAAACGTTTAAGTGCATCATCCAAAAATATGCAGGAAGGTGAATCAAGGAACATCAACTGATGCATTGAAGTGCATCTCGACTGAAAGGAATCCTCACTTGAATCAAATGATGCACTTTGGTGTTTCTTTCACGACATACAAAAATGCACCCAAATGCATCAAATGTGAATCTGATTCTTCGCAGAAGCCATAAAACACACTTTAGTGCATCAGTCTATGCATTCTGGTGCATCAATCGATATGATGCATTTAGTTTTCTGTGTGACTAGTATTATACTAACCGCGGACCCAACTGGCTGCTAACCTACTTTTAGCTACATAGCTCCATCTGTCCACTAATTGTCTTGTGTGGTTCGATGAGTGTCAAGCGAAGTAAAAGCTGTAGGAATAACATAGCTCTCCCGTTATAACGTTAGCAAGATATAGTACAAGCACTACTTGCACTATTAAAATGTTATTTAATGTACTTAATGTTTTAGCCTCATTTAGTTTCCATCGCAATCGGTTTCACAAGACTTTACGGCCTCAAACTCCTTCAGCAGCTCGTTGCAAGCAGCAGACTCTCTGCTTGCGCCTCCGACACGGGAAGCAATGCACCCAAAGGGTCATATGGCGAAGCGTGAAATCTTGTTGAGGAAACGGGCCTCAACCGTCACAGAAAACCAGAAGGAAACATTGCCAGCAGACCAATAACCAATGTGTATCTTCATGAGCACATAAGGAAGGTTGAAAGGATACTGATAATTAATAATGATAAAACAACTGAAAGAAACCATTATCATTACTCTAAATTCCATGCAGGTCACTTAAATTACAAATTATTTTGTATTTCGCGAATTTTAAAACGCGTCAAAAATTTGGCATTGGTTCAGGCAAAAGGTGGAAAGGGCGAGCGCTTGTGTTTCCGGGAAGAGGAATGTCTGCACCCTGCGTCCAGCTCGAATTACATCACCAGTGTTGAGAGCTACAGTGTTGGCAACTGTAAAGTTATTTACACGGTAATTCAAGTGAAACGTTTAACAAATTTTGCAAGTTAATTCAATAAATTGATGTCTTCGGGTGGAAAAAAGTTTCTGAAAAAGGGACTATTTTCTGATATTTGTAAACATCACAATCTAAATCGTATACATTGTACACATTAAAACATTTTGTATTATTATGGCACTTTATTACATAAACATTGTATACATACTCTTTCTATTGTAATTATTCTGATTCCACAGCGTAATTTCTAGCTCCAAACTAATAAATCTTCTCTCAGGTGACTGATAAAATTAAGGAAATAGGTTGGTATCACTTTCTGTTGTTTCAGAGCTTTCCAAAGTGATCTTGTTTGGATGTTTTGTAGCTGGGGAAAGAATCTGTGAGGAAGTGAGTGTTTGTTCCTGGTGTTTGTGTTCTGAATTAATCGAAACGGACATGAATTTGGGTTTGTTGTTTCTTCGAGTTGGGTTATTAAGTTCACTTTTTGCACAGATAGGTTAATCAGGACTGGGCCTACAGTTTAATGTGGGATCCGAACTACGGTTGAATGTGCCTCAACCGGGTATTGAACCCGGACCCCTTGAGTGCAAGGCAACATAACCACTACGCCATCGGGGAACCCAAAGAGGTGAGTGTATTATTTAGCAATTTATATCTGCTTCGTTTAGCTCGGGGGAGAAAAGAGTAGAAATGAAAATCGTGGAAGCGAGGCGGCCAACATCCGATTTACCTGACTTTAAAGAATTATCTCATGGAGGCTTTCTGCGACACTTCCAGGAGTTTGGAAATTATTGTGGTGAGTACATCGTCCATGCATGTGTTTCTCTTGGATGAAGATTTAAATGTTTATGTCCCCTGAGTCAGAAACGCCACCTTAATATGAATTGGGGGGGGGGGCACAATTTGAATCAACAATCTTTTAATATATAAAAATAGATGTATGTGTGTGTGTGTTTGTTTCGGCATAACTCTCGAACGCCTGAAGCGATTTCAACCAAACTTGGTTCGCGTATCACTTGTAATCTCGAAAGAAATACTATGGGGGTAAGACACCCCTGGCACCCCTAGGGGTGGAGGTGGGAAGGGGGTGACATGTAAAATAATAAAACACGACCGATATTAGTGTGGAATAAATAGTTCTGGGGGGTCACTAAGATGAACACTGACTCTCCCAATGCCGTTCAACTCCAAGACACCCCTAGGGGGTGGGAAGGGGATGACATGTAAAACAACCTATATCAGTGTGGAATACATAGCTTTCGGGGTCTCTAAGATGAATAGTGACACTCCCAATGCCGTTCAAATCCAAGACACCTCTGCACCTACGAAGGTCCAGAACCCAATTAATGTCTCCGTAATCAGAGGCGAGGGCCACCTGCACCAATCACGTCATGAGAGCATCCAAACAATCCTCTCAACACCAAAATTACAGCAACTTCAAATTTATGTTTCAGATAGCTCCCACGAGTCTTACCTAGTAACGCCGGCAGCGCTGATTTGTTATATACTGTGGAGGACAACTGACCTCGAAAGGGATTCCTTTTATGTGAACAATATAAGTTTACTCAATAAGATCAATATTCAAATAAGAATATGCCTGTCAGCCACCATATAATTCAGTCTTGGATATCTAATTCAGAACTAGTACAAATGTATGTGATGCAGTTTACATGTTTTATCCAGTCTACTTCCATACCGTTCAAACCTGTCTAACGAAATACCAAATTTTGTAGTAACCCAACAACCTGACCTTTCCCTAGCTGATTGCCAAACCAATTACAAGCATGAAATAATATGAGTTACGTTGGCAAGACACACAAAGTTCTTCCCTCTGAAAGAAAACACACAATATTAAATATGTTAACATGCAATTATCACATACCGATTTCATAAGCATATATAGAATGAAATAGGAGTTTCGAAATAATTAAACATTTATTCATATGAGAAATTACACCTCTCCCTGATCATTAACAGGAGCTGTTTATATATTCACTGGCTCTCAGCTCGTAATTTAATTTAGTACGAACAGCTGAATTAAAATTAAATATCTTCACCGTGCGTCTGATTTGGCAACATTGCCTCATTCATGGTTATAATTCGTCAAGTTTATATAATTAACCCAGATAATTTTACACAGACAATTTCAAGCAATTGCACATTTCTTACTAACCGTGCAAAATTTTCACTAATTCGTCTTTCTGCCGACTACATGCCTGCATTACGACATGTGACCTTCAAATATTCAGACGCAATAAAATACCTTTTGTCTCTGATTATTACCCAGATTTAAAATTATAAGGATATGCACTTATTCAAGGTTCTCTGGATGTATTGTATCAGATCATGTTCAAATTATTGGAGAAAACTCCATTTTTACATGTAACGGCATCGCCCGCCATTAGCTGTCAACCACGAGATACGGAACGCTAAATTTTCGATTTATTTTCCACACTAGATACACACGCTAGCATGCTTTATTCGAAACGTACTTTAGGTAGATTTACCTTTGAAGTATATAAACATGAGCTCATGAAAAGTGATTAAACTGCTGCAGCTTACCTCCTGTATCGGTGGGTCACGTGATCCTTTTCACACCCTACCTTTGTCATGGAACTGCCTAATCGCATCACCTTACTTCCATCAATTGCTCGATCCAACGGCCGATCTCCTGTTGTACAAAGTGCAGTACATTCCTTCACTGTCGAACACTTATTTTCCGTAAGTTAATCAGTGAGGATTCCTTCCCACATGGTTCCGTTATTTCTCTCCTTTTTTCTCTCCTCCATTCCACTCCATACTTCCACGTCCAGTCCACTTCCAACTTTCCCCTTTATACATCACGTTTTTCCGCGTGACACCAGAAGTTTTACTGAACATAATATTAAGTACAAATATTCATATATGTATGTATTAATAATCTTAATGTAATAAAGACTTAATTGATTATAGTTATTTTATTCAAGCACAATAATGGAAAATATTACGCTGTAAATTTTATAGGCTTTCGCTATGCACAAGGACATTTTGTTGTGACGGCGGCTGCACGCAAGG